>NC_042617.1:542856540-543161619 GCF_901001135.1 Rhinatrema bivittatum | reverse complement strand
ATTATTTATTGAAATTCAACCCGCCTGCGGCCAATGGATTTTATAACATGCGCATGCATGGGTACGTACATGTTTTATAAACCTACCCCTAAGTGTATCAAACTTAGTGTAAAGTCCCTAATTAATTGATAATGTTAATAGTGTGGCGCAATGAAAATGCAGGCATTTAAAACAGAATATCCTCTGTAGAATGCTAATAGCTGTATTAATCTTGGAGAAAATTGGAATCTTTTTTTTTTTTTTTTTTGTTAGTGATACAATGGAATACATCTTACATTTACCTCTTGAAAGCTGATATAGTTAATGAACAAGGTAGGGTGTGGGAAGGGAGAAATCTGGGATCCTAAAATTTGGCATCTCACTGTGCGCAAGGGCTACTCCCAGCCACTGGGTGGAGTGCTTTGACCCTTGGCTGAACAGAAACAGAGGATGGAGGAGAGATGAGAATAAAGAAAGGGCAGGGGCTGGAGGGTAGGCAAAATCATAGAAAACAGATGAGAAGATTGGGTGGCAAGGAGGGAGAAGTAAATTTATAAGGAACATTTTTTTCCCCGTCTCCAAAACTTGTTTGTTTTTTTTTTTTGGCTGGTGCGTAAGTTTTCTCTCTTAATATTTTTGGCAATAGGGAAAGGCCTTTTGTACCTAATAGACAAAAGCCTGGTCTGTCCAAAGCACTTGGTTACGCAAACCTAAATAAGATTCCGTATGTTTAATTGGCCTGGTTTGCCTAGAGAGATTTCATATGCACAATAAATCGGGCCAGTGGAGCGCACTGTTAGCCCGGGTTTGGCTGCGCGTTTGACGCGCTAGCTTTACCCCTTTTACAGTAAGGGGTAGTAGCGCGTCGAAAACATGTGGCCAACCCCCCCCAAACTAATAGCGCCCGCAACATGCAAATGCATGTTGGCCCTATTATTCCCGCGCGATCCAGAAAGCAAAATGTGCAGCGAAGTCGCACATTTTACTTTCAAAAATTAACGCCTGCCAAAAGGCTGGTGTTGATTTCTGCCGGTGCCGGGGAAGTGTACAGAAAAGCAGAAAAAACTGCAATATTAAGTCGGAGGCCCCAAAATTAAAAAAAAATTAAAAATTAAAAAAAAAAAATTAAAAATCGGCCCACGGGTCGGAAGACGGACGCTCAATTATGCCAGCGTCCGTTTTCCGAACCCGTGGCTGTCAGCGGGTTTGAGAACCGACGCCGGCAAAATTGAGCGTCGGCTGTTAAACTCGCTGACAGCCGCCGCTCCTGTCAAAAAAGAGGCGCTAGGGACGTGCTAGTGTCCCTAGCGCCTCTTTTTACCGCGGGCCCTCATTTGCATACTAAATCGCGCACACAGGAGAGTGGCCTGTGTGCGCATCAGGAGAGCGGGCTATCGCCTCGGAGCGCCCACTCTCCCGCAGGTTTTACTGTATTGGCCTGTGTGTAATTTAAGATCTGCTACCATACTGGTTGGAAATAATACTTGTAAGGGCTGTATTACAGAATGAGTACCAAAGTCACAAAAACTGATGGTATCCCACATAACTATGGTGTGATTTGCATAGGAAGAAAGGGGAGAGTACAGGGAGCTTTAACTTCAACCTGTGCTTATTTTATAAGTGGTGATCGTGCATACTCTTGTTTACTTCAGAATTGGGTGGGAAGTTGCTATTAAGGTTCTGTAATAACCAGCCATCAGACACGTAATGATCCTATTACCTGAATGGATTAGGAATGTATGTGCAGTATCCAAAACTGATTCCTGGCTTTCCTTCTTCATTGACCCATTTTCCCCCCTTCTCTTATCCTTGGTGACTTTAACCTCCATGTTGGTGACCTCTCTAACTTCTTCATTTGATTTCAGACTGCTCTACCACCTTTACTCACCAACATGGCCACTGCCTTGACCTAATCTTTTCTTCCAACTGCTGTCTCTCGGACTTCGCCACCTCTTCCGATATGACCATCATTTGATAACTTTCATATTAAACCACCCTCCCCCACAGACTCGTCCAGTTACTACTTGCACTGTTAGGAATCTCCAAACTGTTGACCCTTGCATCTTTTCTACTGCTGTTTCATCTCTCCTTACCTTTCCTCCACAGCTTTGTTTGAATCTGTTGATGAAGCAGTTTGTTCTTACATCACTATTCTGTCTTCATCCTTAGATACTCTTACTTCTCCTCTTATCCGTCCTGTAAGGTGCACTAAATCCCAGCCTTGGCTCATCCCCAGAATTTGCAACCTATGTTCCCGCTCTGCAGAACATCTCTGGCTAAAATCCTGTGCCCATGCAGATTTCATTCACTAATTCATGCTGACCACTTTCCAGTATGCTATTGCCCTTGCCAAACAAGCCTACTATGTCCATTTAACAAACTCTTACATCTCTTTTTCCACTTTCAATTCCCTCCTCAAACTTCCCTTGCCTCCCTCCTCCCTTTCTCTCTCTGCCCAGACTACTTCCATGACAAGATTCACAAAATTAGTCTTGAGTTCTCAACTATTTCACCTTTACCAGCCTCTCCTCCATGTCTTTCCACTACCCTTCCCCTTGCCACCACCACTCTCTCTCCTCTTTTCCTGAAGTCACAGTGGAGGAAATTGCTCGTCTTCTCTTCCTCCAAACTCACTACTACTACTTCTTCTTCTGATCCTGCCCCTGCCCAGTTTCTCAGCTCCATCTCCACTGCAGTCATGCCTTCTATCTGTTGCATCCTCTGTCACATCCTTAAGCTATCACTCTCCTCTGCTACTGTTCCTGCTGCCTTCAAATGTGCTGTAAACATACCACTCCTTAAAAAACCCTTACTGGATCCTACCTGTCATGCCAACTATCGTCCCATATCCCTTCTCCCTTTTGCCTCTAAATTACTTGAACGTGCTGTTCACCACCTTTCTTAACTTTCTTAAATCTTAAGCCATTCTCGATCTATTCCAGTCTGGTTTTTGTCCTCTACCTTCAACTGAAACAGCCCTTGCCAAAGTTTCCAGTGACCTGTTTATGGCTAAAGCCAAAGGTCTTTAGTCTGTCCTAGTCTGTCCTTTATCTTCCTTGACCTGTCTACTGCTTTTGACACTGTTAATCACCATTTATTCCTTGATAATCTGTCCTCACTTGGATTTTGAGTCTCCGTCTTGTCTTTATCTTCTTACCTCTCCCGTTGCACTTTTAGCGTTTCCTCTGGTGGTTCCTCCTCTACTGCCATTCCACTATCAATTGGTGTGCCTCAGGGCTCTGTCCTGGGCCCTCTTCTCTTCTCACTATATACTAATTCCCTTGGTGCTCTGATTTCCTCTTATGCCTTTCAATACCATTTTTATGCTTATGACATTTTTATGCTTATCAATTTATACCCGCCATGTTCCTATCTTACTTCGGTTGAGCCCCCTCCCAGTTTTTTGCTCCCTGTTAATTGTATTTCTGTTCTCTAGTTCCATGTAAATATGGTGTTCTCACGAAGTCTATAAAAGCCTTTAAATAAATAAAATGACTCCCAGATCTACCTTTGTACACCAGAAATAGCCACTGCTATTACTAGCAACAGTAGCATGGAATAGACTTGGTTTTTGGGTGCTTGCCAGGTTCTTGTGGCCTGGATTGACCACTGGGCTTGATGGACCCTTGGTCTGACCCAGTATGGCATGTTCTTAAATTTCACCAGAAATCCAGTCTCGAATGTCGGCCTGCTTGGCTGACATTGCTATCTGGATGTCCCACCTCCACCTTAAACTCTGCATGGCCAAGACGGAACTCCTTATCTTTCCCCCCAAGCTCACCTCCGCTACTTCTCCTCTTCGTCTGTTTCTTGTGGATAACATTTTATTTATTTTTATACAAGCACATTAGAAGCCGTTAAAACGGGCCTACATTAAACAGTTTTTTTTTGGATCATTTCCTTCCCCTCATGCTCCCTCCCACCTCCCCACTCTCTCCCCTCAGTCACTCCTCTCTCTCACCCCCTCCCTCTCTCCCCAGTCTCCTATCTCCCTACCTCTATCTCCCCCTCTCCCCTCAGAGTCCACGTCCTCCTCCCGCCTCCCTCAGTCAGGTCACTACTCCTCCTCCCCCTGAGTCAGCCTCCTCTCTCCCCTCCCTCCCTCCTCCCCTGAGTCACTCCGCTCTCCCCTCTCCTCCTCGTCCCGTCCTCCCACTCCGTCCCTCCTTCCTCCCTCTCGCGTCCCCTCCTCCCCCAGTACTCGGGGGGGGTGGGGGGGTGCCCCACCTCCCCCTCCTGAGTCACTCCTCTCTCCCCCCTCCCTGAGTCACTCCTCTCTCCCCCCTCCCCTGAGTCACTCCTCTCTCCCCCCTCCCCTGAGTCACTCCTCTCTCCCCCCTCCCCTGAGTCACTCCTCTCTCCCCCCTCCCCTGAGTCACTCCTCTCTCCCCCCTCCCCTGAGTCACTCCTCTCTCCCCCCCTCCCTGAGTCACTCCTCTCTCCCCCCCTCCCCTGAGTCACTCCTCTCTCCCCCCTCCCCTGAGTCACTCCTCCCTCCCCTGAGTCACTCCTCCCCTCAGTCACTCCTCCCTCCCCCTCCCCTCAGTCAGTCACTCCTCCCTCCTCCTCCCCCTGAGTCACTCCTCTCTCCCCCCCTCCCTCCCTCCCTCAGTCGATCTCCGCTGAAGACCCAGAGCGGCGGCCCGAAGACCCGGAGCGGCGGCGGCATGCGCGCGAGGGAGGGACAGACTTTTTGTCCCTCCCTCACGCGCATGCCGCCGCCGCTCCGGGTCTTCGGGCCGGTGCCGCCGCTCTTCGGGCCGCCGCTCCGGGTCTTCGGGCCGCCGCTCCCGCCGCTCCGGGTCTTCGGGTCGGTGCCGCCGCCGCTCCCGCCGCTCCGGGTCTTCGGGCCGCCGCTCCTGCTGCTCCTACAGCGCCATTTTTATTTTTAAGAGGCACACTGTGACCGACGTGCTCGCATGCGCGGTAGAGCTGCTCTCTACTGCGCATTTGCGGCACGTCGGTCAACCTTCGTTTATTAGGTTGATACCGACATTTGATTTGGCATATCACATCGGTTTTCAGACAGCGTGGATGGTGCTGGAAACTTAGTGGTCGTCCCAGTCCCATCAGCCCATAACCTTGGAGTCCTCTTTGACTCCTCTCTCTCTCTCTCTCTCCTTCTCTATGCATATCCAAAACACTGCTACAACGTGTCGTTTCTTTATGACATTGCCAAAATCTGTCCTTTTCCTTTCTGAATACACTACCCAGAACCATTATTCACTCTCTCATCTCCTCCCGCTTAGACTATTGCAAGCCATCTCTCTCCACTGCAATCTGTCCTAAATTCAGCCGCATAACTTACTTTCACAAAAGTCACTACGCTCACATAACGCCTCTTCTGAAGTCACTGCATTGGCTCCCTATCCGCTCCCACATACAGTTCAAGCTACTCTTTCTCACTAACTAATGCCTTCACTCTGCAGCACCTCACTACCTCTCCTCTTATCTCTCTACACCCCTCCTCGTGCACTCCACTCGTCAGATAAGTCATTCCTATCTGTGCCCTTCTCCTCTGTTGCCAATTCCAGCCTATGTGCTTTCCATCTGGCTGCACGAGTGCTTGGAAACGTCTTTCTGAACTGGTGCGTCATGCTCCCTCTCTTGCCATGTTTAAATTCCATCTAAAGACCCGCCTTTTTGAAGCTACTTTTAAATCTTATGCCTGATTGTCTTCTTAACTAACTTTCTTTTCTTTTTAACCATTGTCCATCTTTATGAAATACCCAGTCTCTTTGTCCTGTATGGTTTGTTTGTTTGGTTTTTTTTTATTGGATCGTAAGCTCTATTGAGAAGGGACTGTCTTTTGGTTTGTTTGTACAGCACTGTGTACGTTGTGTAGTGCTATAGAAATGTTTAGTAGTAGTAGATTCTTTGCCACTCTTTCCTTTATATGTTGTAAATGTTGCTATGAGACTCAGTTAATTGCAACCATTCTGGAAAAAGTTTCCAGTGACACAACTGATGTCCTAGTAGACATTTGTGTGAAAGTGGCTGAAGTGAGAGATATGGCCTTAGAATTCATTTTGACCTAGTGGGAAAAGAATGCTGTGTTTATCCCTGACCAATCAGAGCAAGTAATGGAGCATGTTGATTGCTTTAAGAAGTTGCTAAGTTCCACCAAGAAAAATCATGGAGCTTATGGTCATAGTTTAGTAACTTAGGGACAGAAATGGTATTTTGATGATTTTTGGCGTTTTACCAGCCTTGTTTGTTGCTTTTATGGAAAGCCAATATTGCTTGACATGTTCTGGAAATGTTGTTACTAAAGACATAAGGAGCACTCTGAAGCCCAGCCAGAAAAAGGAAATGTACAATATACGTATATAGTGAAATGAGCAGCCAGGATAAAGCAGGATAACAGGAGATTAAAGGATTTATGGAGATAAGTCTAGGTAAATGTCAGGCTTTTGTGATCCTAAAAAGGGTACAATAGTCAGGCCAATACAGAACGGTGCGCTCAGCCTAGCGCACCGTTAGCCCCCGTCTGGATGCAAGTTTTCGACGCGCTATTATTACCCCTTGTACAGTAAAGGGTAATAGCGCGAGGAAAACGCGTGTCCAACCCCAAAAAACTAATAGCGCCCACAACATGCAAATGCATGTTGATGAGCCTATTAGTTTTTCCCGCGCTATACAGAAAGTAAAATGTGCAGCCAAGCCGCACATTTTATTCTCAGAAATTAACGCCTGCCCAAAGGCAGGAGTTAATTTTGGCCGGCACCAGGAAAGTGTACAGAAAAGCCTGCTTTTCTGTACACCCTCCGACTTAATATCATAGTGATATTAAGTCTGAGGCCCCCCCCCCCCCCCCCCCCAAAAAAAAAAAAATCAGCCCGCAGCTTACGGGTTGGAAGACGGACGCTCAATTTTGCTGGCATCCGTTTTCCGAACCCATGGCTGTCAGTGGGTTTGACAACCGATGCTGGTAAAATTAAGCGTCGGCTGTCAAACCCGCTGACAGCTGCCGCTTCTGCCAATAAGGAGATGCTAGAGATGCGCTAGTGTCCCTAGCGCCTCCTTATTATCGCGGGCCCTCCTTTGAATACAAAATCGCACGCCCAGGAGAGCGGGCGTTCGCCTCAGAGCGCCGGCTCTCCTGCACATTTTACTGTAACTGCCCGATTTTTGAGGGAATTACAACCTCCCCTCAACATAGGCTTTGCTTGTTAGGCAAAGTGAACTAGGCCTTAAGCTTCTGTTATAATAAAGGTTGCTGTAAGTGATAAAGGAGAAGTATGTCAGGAGTCAAGGCTGAGCAAGATATGCACTGGAACAATATATATGTTGCAAAGATGTTTCACACTGTGCTTCTCTGTTAATGAATTGCAGTTTCATTTATTTTATCTCGGAAAGTCTGTGAACTGCAAAAGCAAAACAGAGAAAGCTTACAATAGTGTAAAACTTATAGGAAAATTCCATTTGAAGAGTATAAAAAGCATTCTTGCCTGTCAATAAGGGCTCATTCTTTTGTTTGCTGTTCTGAGTAACAGAGGTCAAAAGAGGGCCCATACAATTGTGTATGTTTTGTGTTTGCCTTATTCTGCAAACTTGCATTATATTTCATCTTTTAAAAACCAAAGTGTCCTAGCATTGAGCCTCTCACCTACATCTTCTTCTTTTTTGCCCTTCTGTATACCTTCCTAATGTATACAGTTTCCTTTTTGAAATGTAGTGATCAGATTTGCACACAGTATTCAAGATGGTGTCGAGCACAAGTGATTCTATAACACAAATACCATTACCAAATCCCTGTCTAAAATTGAACACAACCATTTTACCCCAGGTAATTGGTTTAACATATGTACTGGTTATAAAAAAAAAAAAAAAAAAGGAAGATTAAAAGAAGTTTTTCCAGGCACCCAAAAGACATTATTTGGATTAAAGAGCCATTGTTTTCCAGAAATATGGAAAAGTGTAAACCATTTTTTATATACTCTAGTTTTTTGAAATGTCTCCAATTTATGCACAAATTCTGCATCACAACAATCATCTTGTATGTACTGTTGGTATAACTGACAAACATGCAGAGATCATTGAAGGAGAGTTCATCTCTCCAAGGAGACAATATTCATATCAAACATGAGGAATTTGTCTTGACTAGCATTCTCCCCCTCTCCCCCCCCCCGCACCTCCTGTGACTTGAACAAAACTACAAAGAAGTACATTAGTGCCATGTCATATGATGAATATTTTGATCAACATAGTTAAAGCAAAAGCAAATCACAAAGGAAAATTGGTTCTTACCTGCTAATTTTCATTCCTGTAGTACCACAGAACAGTCCAGACCTCCTGGGTTTTGCCTCCCTTCCAGCAGATGGAGACAGAGAAAGTTTTGCAGGCACCACCTCTTAACCTGGTGTGCCACCTGCAGCTCCTCAGTATCACTAAGTACACAAGCATAAAATAGTTAGCAAAACTTCTAATAAATCAATGCTATAATATTTCCCGGAACAAGCAGAGGAAAGAGGAAAATTCATGATTGAGAACTATAACCAAATTTGGAACCTTTCTTGTGCCATTCTTCAGAATCATCACAGAAAAAAAACAAAAACAGATCAAGCGGACTCTCCAAACCTCCTCTCCACCACCGGTCAGGATTCTGGACTGATCTGTGGTACTGCAGGTAAGAACCAATTTTCCTTTCCCAGGTCAATCCAGATTCCTGGGATGTACCAGAGCTTCCCTAACCAGGGTGGGACTTTGAGAACACTTTCACTAACATGTCCAGGGCCTGGACGCCAATCAATAGTGTCTGGCAAAGGTATGTAAAGACTTCCAAGTAGCCACCCTGAAAATCTCTTGCGGCAAAACTAGATAGCGATCTGCCTAGGAGCAGGTAGAATGAGTCCTTAACCCCTCTGAGATAGGGCAACTATGACAGATATATGTGGAACCAATAGTCTCCTTCAACCAACATTCTATCGTGGCCTTTTCATGCTTTCTGACCTTTTTTTGTACCACTCCATTAGCACAAAAAGGTGATCTGACAATGTGAAACTTAGTGACCTCTAGCTACCACAACAAAGCCCTTCTGACATTGACATCTTAACTCCATTGCATAAGGCACACCAATCTGCAGATTTGTAAAGGCCAGAAGCTCCACTGACTTGACTTTAAGTGGAGCGCTGAAACTCCCTTCGACAGAAAAGATGGAAACGTCCTCAGAGACTTCGGAATCTGAAATCTGCAAAAAGGGCTCTCTACATGACAGGGCTTGAAGTTCAGACACTCTTCTGGCTGAACAAATCACCACAAAGAAAACCACCTTCAAAGTCAGATCTTTTATGATGGCCCTCTTAGGCGCAAACAACTGCTGCACCCATCTCAAAGACTAGCCTGGAGCATAAAGCTGCTGCACAGATGCCAAGAGCAGACACCTCCAAAATCTTCTTGAGCTGCACCTCGAGCTTCCTGTCCTACGATTCCCTAAGAGCTGCTGCACCAGCTACCGGAATAGTGACTTTTTGTGACTGCAGAGACCAAAGCATCCACCTTCGGCACCCTCATGAGCTTCAGAATGTCGTCAGGCAAAGGATGAAGGCTAACCTACTAACCTTAAGGCCAGTCTCCGGAGTGCCCCACTCCCTGACCACCAGCTCTTTAATGGACCTGAGAAAGAGGAAAGTCTTGGCTAGGCCCCTCAAGCCGGTCATTTACCAGATCTACTTCCTCCAGGTCAGCCTGCTCCTGCATAACGGTTATTCCTAATTCTGCCAGGACTGGCAGGATTGGGGCCTGATTTTCCTCCCTTTGAAACAGGTGAACCACCTTGAGATCATTGCCTTCTATCATCGGGACCTTTCCCACGTCCTCTTCTGGATCCTTTTGTAATTAAGGATCAGCATTCCCAGGCCTCTTTGGTGGCCTTTGCCCCAGAAGGACCAAAGACCCTGCGAATCCTAGTGGCCCCCCGAAGCTGCACAAAATCTGGGCTTCTTTCTGGGGGAGGTTCTGCCATCCTCAGTTTAGGACAGGGCTACTCCGTGGCCTTGCGAGCCAAGAAGGCTTTGAGCAGCAACAAAACAGATTACAGCAAAAAAAGGGGAGGAACCCTTCCAGTCCTTTTTCAAAGGATCATGTTCCTTCCTGGAGAGATCAGCCGGAGAAAGCACAGGCGGGAGATCCCCTACCTCTGCTGTAGTTTGTGCTTTCACTGCGAAGGTCTTCAAAATGGTAGTCGTTCCCGCGCCCAGCGGGAATAGATCAACAGCCTCCCGTGTCGCAGCTGTAGGCCCTTCCCACCAGAGAGGCATTGGTGACAGTGGTTGACTCGAGAGCAGCGCACGGCACTCTTCCCAGATGCGACGCATCAGCAGGCATGTGGCATGACATGGCCCGACCTGACTCTGACCGTGAGGCACCCACGGGAACAGGAGAACAGCTGGGAGCCCCAACAGGAGTTCGCCGCTTAACTGGAGCCCTTCTGCCACCAACAGGGAACATAGAGAACAAGAAAAAATGCTCCCTGCCTTCTTTTTCTTTCTTTCTTTTTTTTTTTTTTAAAACTTTACGGAACAGACACAGCAAACCCAATAGCTTAACTGAAGGGTGGCAGATTCCCCCAAGACTCCTAATTGTGAGGGAACTGGACCACCAGCTTTCACCCCAGGTGTGGATCAGAGAGCAATCAAGGGTCCCCAATCCCTGCTCTAAAACCAGAAGGAATGGTCCCACTAGGACCTACCAACCTCCCAGGAGGGAATTTCTCTTATACTATCCTTTCTCTTTTCCTCTATTTCCTTTTTTTTTTTTTTCCTTTTCCTTAGGTACAGAACTGCAGGTTTTGCATCTCCTGGATGCAAAATACTGAGGAGCTGAGGCGGTGATGTGAAACTTTTTCCGTATCTATCTTCTGGAAGGGAGGCAAAACCCAGGAGTCTGGACTAATCTGAGTACGAACAGGGAATTAACTTTTCCAATTATGCCTAGTGTACCAGTTCAAGATTCATGTCTGAAGAAACAGATTGGGAGATTGTGAAAACACAGCTAGAGTTGTGGAAATTAGGCAAAACTGATAAACAACCAGGCAGATCAGTCAGAAACAAAAAAATTATGGAACCTCTCACTGTGTCTAATACAAGAAATAAGAGATCCCTCAGCGAAATTGGTACACAGCAGGTTTGAAATGAAACACTTCACATAATGCCTAGTTAATTTGTTAAACTCATTGATGCTGGAAGTTAATGATATAACAGGAGTCAAGAAGGGATTAGAAAATATGAGTCTTCTAATGACACACAGATGTAACAAGGTACATACATGGGAAAGGGTGGAAAGAAAGAAAGGACTTGAAAAATCTGGAAGAACAATCAAGGGTTTGGAAGCTGTGTCAGCCAAGAAGTATAAAATTATGCTTCTGAGGTACAAAAATCCATTTTCTTTCAATAAGCAGGCTGAACTAGCCATGTCTAAAAAGCAGTACTATTTAACAAGGATTCATGCTGTCTGTGGTAATTTTGCTGAACTTTTCACGGTTAAGTCACTAAGTCCAAAGAACTTGACCTGGAGGCTTCAATGGAATCTTGCATCCAGGTTGCTGGATTTTTCTTGTCTAAAGTCTTTATAGTTTTACACACATTCCCATTCCATCTGATACTATTATAGCACTCTGCTTGGAATAATTTTGATTCCATTTCTGATGTATCTATTTCTCATGTTATTTCAAAGATGAATTAATCTTCATTTTCTCTGAATCCCTGCCCTATTGATACTCTGAAATTGCTCAGGGATGATTTTTGTCACGTTATTGCTAAGATCGCCAATTTCTCTCTATCTTCTGGTACAATTCCCAACATCATTAAAGCAGGCATTGGTTTGGTTAGTCCTAAAGAAACAAAATGTAGATCCACTGGATCTGGTGAATTGCAGAATAATTTAATCTCTCTCATTATTAACAAAAATAAGTCAGTAATGTTGCAACTGCTATCTGATTTTATTGAAAATAACATTTTAGATCAGTACCAGTTTGATTTCAGGCAGGGATCTATGCTGACAATATTCAATTCTTTGTCCCATGTACAACTTCCTGTAAACATACATTTGATTGAGTATCACTATGCATGAACTCTGTTAAATGCTGGCTGGTCCACAGTAGGCTACAACTCTAGCACATGCTGCTGTAGTCGCATCAATACATGCCCCATCAATGTATAGGACACAAACATACAGCGGTAACGTTCCATTCCTTTTCATCCTGCGGACTAGTCCAAACAGGTGGGATGCACCCCCTAGCCAGCAGATGAAGGCAGAGACAACATTCAAGAGTTGACTTCCCTATAAAGGCCTGATGCTGCCTCAGCATGTCTCTGCCTCAGCAGATGTGCAGACAAGTGGACTGGTGCTGTAACAGTTGGATTCTTAGTAACTTATTCCTGTGATGTCTTTAGCAGCAGGAGCTGCATTCCGGTATTCCAAGAAAACAGGCCAGAGTCCTGAAAAATCCTGGTTAGAAACAACAAGCAGCCCAGGAAAACAGTAAGAGAGTCCTAAATACAGGCAAAGGGGTCCTGCATGCCCTGATGGAAGCAGAAGGCCAGGAAATATGGGTCCTGGTGGAAGTGGGCTCCCAGGTAACAGGCAAAGGGCCTAAATGACCTGGTAAACACAGACTCCCAGGACGGCAGGCATAGGATCTGATTTTCTTGGTTGAGTGGTCTCCCAGGACAGCAGGCAAAGGGCCTGAATTGTGCCTGGTGTGAGCAGGAATCGAAGAAGAAGAAGATTACAGTAGAGGTAAGGCTGAGGAAATCAGAATAACTGCTTAAATGGGAGAGTTTTGGTATGTTTTACTTAGGGCTTCCAGGACAATAAGCATAGAGCTTGATTTTCCTGGTTGAATGGGCTTCCTAGGACAGCAACCATAGGGCCTGGTTTTTCCCTGCTATGAGCAGGAATTAAAGAAATAGACAATGCCACAGGTAAGGCTGAAGAAATCAGCCTTTCTGCTTGAATGAGAGAATGTCGGTATGTTTTCCTTGAGCTATTGTACCCATTTAGCTTTGGGAGCCAGATTCAAGTAAAGATAGCGCTGCTCTGTAACTGAAATAAGACGTTCTCAGCTGTGAGGAATTCCTGTGAGGATGCTTGACCAACAGGCAGACAAGGCCAATTTAAGAGTTGCAGAAGTGCTAACCAGCAGGCTTTAGAGCTGACTGCATTTGGCCGATTACCTCTCTGGAACTCTAGTAATCTCCTGGGCTGGACTCGGATGCAGAGCTGCAGTTTATAATCCTGGAACCTGGTTGTGAGATCCAAGTTCTAGTGTGCTTTCTTATTCCAGCTCCTGGCCAGGTCTGGTTTTTAGAAGGTTCAGTACCTTGTTAATAAAATCTTAGATCCTATATAAGGTTCTAATGGAGGAAGACAGAGAACCTCTAGAAAGTCAGTGGTACCCAGTCCTGAGACAGGCTCAAAGGCCTCACTTAACTGCTGCTTGTGCCAAAAAAAAAAAAAAATTGTATGGTGGTTTTCATATAGAAAAATGTACCTATTTATATGTAAAATACAAATAGCCAAACTTCTCTCTTTTTTTGCGAGGATTCAGCCGTGATAATAACAAATAAAAATAGAAGACCAAAATACCTCTATTACTGCCACATATATTCAAGTGACATCAATAATTTTTGAATGTGATAAATGACCTCATATAGGCAATTTTTTTGTTTCTTTGTAACATGTAGCAAAGCCTTAGTATGAGTGAATATGCTGAATAGCAAGTCGTTTTTTTTCACTACCACTCAATGTATAATCATCGGTCATTAATATTTTTTTGTGTCAGTCCACCTTTGTGAAATTCTTAAATTCTTGAATGTTTTGCGATTTTTACAATTTTTTCATATTAATGGTATAATCCCAGCTACTTAGCTTGTAACAGTGAAGAAACTGCCCGACTCTGTGCCATGAGGTTTTTTTCTGCCCGACACGGTCCGTGTTTCAGTTTACACCTTCTTCATAGGGCCATCTGCAAAAGGTATATAAACGCATATGTAAAAACATTTCTTTGTGTAACATTTACCTTTGACAATCGCAGTGGTACTAACTTATGTTTTTTGTTCAGCGATGGTTCCGTGCTCCGGTAATGTGTTTCTTCAACCGGAGGAGGAACTAGCTAGGTGCCATTTTTAAAGGGATAAATTGGCCAATGAGCTACCGCCACGTAGCTCATTGGCCAATTTATATATAGTCTAGCTATTTATATGTAGTCATGAATTAGTGAAGAGTATGTATATTAAGGCAAGAAAGCCATATATTTAACTTTCTTCTTTCCCTCTGCAGGAAGGAAGCTACCTAGAGAAGGTAAAACCAAATTAAGCTGAAGATGATGGCAGACCATTATAAAAGTGGTCCCAAAAAAAAAAAAGTGTAATCAGCTTGGATGTACCTTACTTATAGCAATGGGATATAGCATACTTTTCTGGCCTTTTAGCCCACATGCAACCAAATAGTGGTCATATTCCCACAGAAAAGATAACTTCCTCAGGGTGGGACATTGGAGCAGATAAATGGGAGTTGCCTTCAGCTATGAAGCCTCTAGCTAGTGGGGCAAAGAATGAAGCTCAAGCTCAGTTTTCCTTTCTTTTCCCTGGCTGCTCTGTATGATAACTTGTGTTTCAAAACCTACGGTGAGGCTAGCATCCTTCAGTGGAGGCCATGCTGACAGTTTCTTACAGGAAAAGGATCTGCAGAGAAAGGGAGGTCTGGACATAAGGACCCAGGAGGATTCACGGCTGATGAGGCTAGAAAAGGGGAAGGTAAGCAAAGGGGGGGGGGGGGGGGTGTTTCCCTTTGGTGCACCCATCGGCACTGGTCATTTCAAGTTTGAAGAACCTCTGAGTATGTGCAGGGTCCTTTGGGTATTCCCTTGAGGGGGATTAGTGCAATCTGGGTTTTGTGGTATAGTTCCTTGTTTTTTTTTTTTCCCTCTATATGAGAATGGTAGTATGGACTGGTCCTAGTAGAGGGGAGCTTAGCAGAAGCCCCTCCCCGTTCAGGCCAGCAGAATCTCTGAGGCTCCATGGCAAAATCCCCTGGCTTTAAACACTCATGGTTGCAACCCTGATCCCCGCTGCCATGGACAGCAAGTAGATCCAGCACAGCATGTAAACTGAATTTGGCAAAATCGAAATGCAGTTAAAATAAAAAAATAAAAATAAATTTATAAGACTGTTCAAAGTATGGTTCTGCCTAGAAATAAAGTTAGGGTTTACAATTCAAAGGTATTCCTGCATATTTTCTCCAAGCTTATGAACAGATTTGGTCAAACATCTGTTCCTGGATCTCTCAAGGACAGCAGTGAGCCCCTCCCCCCCCCCCCCCCCCCCCCCCCCCCCCCCCCCCCCCCCCCCCCCCCCGGATTAGCAGGAGCACTAGATAATTGGTGTAGCAAGGAGCAAAAAACCTCCCCAATACAGGGAGGGAAACTGTCCCCTCCTTTTAAGCAAACAGCTTAGTGGTAGACTGAAGGGTAGCTCTGTCAACATTTGCAGTTTTTAGATTACATTCAGTTTTTTGGTTTTGTGTCGTGTCGTCCCCCCCCCAGTTTTTTATATGGGGAGGTCCATTGCCTTTAAGGGGGAACAGATCTTTACTGTCCTTCAGTTAGTCCATTGGCATAAACCATAAAGGCTGAGAGGAGAGGGTCAGAACCAGCAGAAACTGGATAAGGAGCCCTGATGGAGGACCAAAGCGGCCTGATCCAGGTAGATGACAAAGGCCAGCTGGCTAAAATTCCAAATATTTGGTTGCAAATTAGGTGTTCTAAGAATCAGGGACTAGTACCTGACCTGTAGTTGTTCTATGCGAACTTAGAAATCCAAGAGTGCCCAGGCTAACAGCAGTATCTTGTATCTTGCGATTGTAGGTTAGAATGAACGTACCGGAGGCCTTAATTGGGCAAGGTCTCACAGAAGGAGCTATGACCCTATGAAAGGGCAGGTGATGTGACCTCTATGAGAGGTGAATTGGGTCAGACGAGCAACTTGCTAACAAGAAAAGGGAAAGCAGGAACCGAGGCTAAGGTTTCCTGGGAGAACTGATGGCTGATAGCCAGACTTGGGAGGAGGTATCGGCTAGAAGCCCATGCAGTCCATGTACTTAGCCTGGGGGCAAGGCATGCAGGGGTTCTCCCTCATTTTAGGCAAATAATTCTTACCAAAAAGAGCATGATATTCTCTGGCCAGCCTTGGTGCTATAAGGTCTAGGCTACATAGAGAGGGATAGGTAAGGATGTACCATTAGGACCACTGATAAGGCAGAAGTGGTCCTTGTAGCATGCCTTAGAGTTTGGGGGAGCCTCTGAGAGGTAGATGTTATGAGAAATACAATACACTGGGGAAGAGTCCAGGCTCGCAGTCAGCACTTCCACTAAGGGATACTGGGAGAATGCCCTTTTGCAGGCCTTGTCCGTCTGGCCTAAATCAACATGGGTTCAGTTGAGCATTTCAACTACATTTCTTTCTGAAAACATTAGTGATGTGCAAGGCGACTGTGTGTGTGAATTCGTAAAAGCAATACAAGGAAAATGCTTCCTGTAGAATGGGAACTTGTTGCAAGGAACCGAGAAAGAAACATACCTTATCTCACTTGCAAGTTAAGATGCAATTCTTTTGAGGAGTAAAGATCGCAAGTTTTCCACTGAGGAAAGTCTCCTCAACTTGGTAAGGAGAGCTTATTGTGGAAAAGATTTACCATTTCCTTTCAAGCACTGTAGAGGAGCATCTCCTGGAAATGATGGGAATCTGTCTCCTGGGTGTTCTTGAGCAATCCTTCAACAAAATAAAAAATCACAGTGCCCAATATGCGCCCCCCCCCCCCCCCCCCTGTTTTGAAAATACTGGGACATGTCATTCAAGGGGTTTTTTTTTGTTTTGTTTTTTGTTTTTTTTTAAGAAATGCAAAATTTCAAGGTCAGAAGTGGAAGCTCTGATTATGAGATAGTCTTAAGAGCCTTAAGACTATCTCATAATCTAATGAATGCAGGAACTCAAGCGGATGGTTATATTTGGCCGCACAGGCCTGCAAGAAAAAAGTGACTTCAAAAGCAGCAAGCACATATTGGATTAAGGAAGCAATTTATGGCAGCATACATACCAGAGGCAAAGCCAAGATTCCGAGCCTAAAAGTACACATGGCATAGGCCAGGCAGCGTCCCCTGCACTAGACAGACCAGTGACCCTAGGAAAAATCTGTAGGGCAGCTACAAGGGCATCTCAGTATACACCAACAGAATATTAGAGGTAAACACTTTTAAAGGAAAAAAAGACATGGCATCTAATATGAGAATCCTAGAAGTAGGCCTAAGTAACTCCCACCCGGGATAGGAACTGCTCAGGTACATCCTACCTGTTTGACTAGTCTGCAGAACGAAAAGGAAAGTGAAATTTATACTTACCAATTAATTTCCTTTCCTTTTAGTCCTAGCAGATTAGTCCAGGACCCGCCCTGAGAAAAGTGGTTAAGAAAACAAAAAGGGGGGGGGGTGAGTGAACTTAGAGGTATAGCTATATCTATATACACACACATGCCTATGGATAGAATTTAGCAAAAAGTGGACCTTTCTTCCAGTAGAGAAATGCAGCCCAGGGAAAGGGAAGCAGAGGGTAGCCTCAGTCCATGACCTTTTGTGGTTTGGCTAAGAAAATTATTCTTGTGGAGTAATGTCCTTTTTTTCTTCTTTTGTGTTTGCAGTTCTAGGGGAACCCTACACTCAGAAGAGCCAATGGCAAGTGCAATGTTGCCCATGCAGAATGCAGTAGTCCTTATTGCAAACTTGGAATTGGTATTTGGGTTCTAGGCCTAATATCCAAGAAGTAGACTATGGTGATGGTGGTAGTTTTGACAATTGTGGAACTGAGAATTAATAATGGCTCCTGGTTGGTTTTCTAGCTTCAGCATAACATACTGAGGAACTGAGGCAGCACCAGGCCTTTTATAGGAAGTGAAGTCAGCTCTTGAATTTTGTCTCTGCCTCCATCTGCTGGCCAGGGGGCACACTCCACCTGTTTGGATTAGTCTGCTAGGACTAAAGGAAAGGAAATTAACGGGTAAGTATAAATTTCACCTTGATGCAAGCATTTCCGATGCTGTTGATGAATACATCAACAAACTCCCTCTCAACACATACTTCTTCGCATCTGAAGCAAAGCCATTCAACATAATTTCTTCAAATATCTCGAAGAACCCAGCACTATCAAAGCACAAGTTTCCTGCACTATCAAAGTCAAAGGCATTGCAGCTGGGCCCATGCTGGCAGCAGGCAGATATGCTACAGGCTGGGACTGAAGCGGCTTCACCTATACTAGCTACTTTCCCCATGGGTTGAGACTTTGAAGTTCTGAGGCAGGCAGGATTTAGGAGAATGTCTACAGATGGATGAGCGGTCCAAGGGTCAGGGCAGGCAGTGGTTAGACAAGGTGAGTGTCCAGGCAGAGGGTCAAGGCAGGTGGTGATCAATCAGTATCTGTATCCAGGTGGAGAGTCTAGGCAGTTGGTGGTCAGGTGGTGTTGGTATCCCGGCAGAGGGTCAAGGCAGGTGGCAGTCAAGCAGTGTCTGTATCCAGGCAAGCAGTCCAAATCTGCAACGAGTGATCAGTTAGAGGAGGGTAGACAGGAGGTAATTCAAAGTAGTGCAGAGGAACACAGCAGGAACTAGAACAAGATAGGGAGAAGGCAAGGAACTGGAATAAGGTAAGGAGTGCACTGCAAGGACAGGAATTAAGACTAAGGAGATCCAGAGAATAGCAATGAATAGCTAATGCAGGGAGGACCTGTTGCTGAGGCATCGGACTGGTGTGAGTCTGGCATTTAAATACCACAGCTTGGGGCGCTGTCCGCCACGAGGCATGGTGGGCGCTTCTGTCTGAAGCTCCGTTACTCCCCCATCCCATTACCTTGAATTTGCTCATATCATGCAATTTTTTCTCACAATTAATCAACTGCTTGAAACTGCTGAGAAAGCTGCTTGAACTGCTGAGAAAGCGGGGAATCGATCTTCAAAAGTTCTCCTTTACTAAAGCCGCTTCGGAGTTGCGGGCCGGAGGGGCCGATATTACTGAGAAGTATGGTGGGAGAAACAGAGGAAACAGAGGCGGAGGCCCTGATCTTGTCGCCACAAGCAGCAACTGATATCAGCTCAACTTTATCAGACTTACATGATAAGAAGATGCTACGTGAGTGGTTTATGGAGTTAAGGGCGGATATGCGCACACATAAAGAAGATTTAATGAACTCCTTTGCTGAGCTACGAGAGGAATTTCGGGCTCTCGGACAAAAAGTTGACTAAATGGAACTTCATGTAGAACAACAGGCAGAGGATATTTCACACCTCACACAAAACGTCAATGAGCATCAAACCGCTATAAACAACATAAACGACAAATTAGAAGACATCGAGAATAGATCTCGTCGTCAGAATTTAAGATTCCGAGGCATGCCCGAAACGGCTGAATTCTCCAACTGCGCTGAATCGGTGAAGGCATTCTGCTTATTTTTATTAAAGCAAAATGAATCTGATGGCACTCAAACCCCGGGCTACCAGTGCGAAGAGATTAAAATTGAAAGAGCGCACAGATCACTAGGGGGGCGCCGAGATGGGAAGCCTCGAGATATTGTTGTTAACTTTCTCAGTTTCCAACAAAAAGAATCAATTCTGCAAATTGCTCGGAAAAAGAGACTCTGGAGTTGGAACAATCTAGAGATAGCTGTGTTCCAGGATATCGCCGCTAGCACTCTAAAAAAAACGGTACGATCTTCGACCGGTGACAGAGGCCCTGCAACGCCTGGATATTCGCTATCGATGGAACTTTCCATTTTCCTTATTTCAGCGTGAAGGTATAACATACCGGCTCAAATCTGTTGGTGAAGCTAACGCCATTTTTCAGCAGGCGGGCCTCGCAATTCAGCTTCCAACATAGCAAACTGCCTCGCAATTCAGCTTCCAACATAGCAAACTGCCGCATCAAAATCTAACCCGGAGGGAGCCCGAAAATGGCGGCGGGTGGAGAGACCGAGACGCCGCATGGCAACTCGCTCACGGCAGCAGCAGGACAATTTATCTGACCAGGGTTGATTCTGAGGGACATATAATGTGAGATTCTATCTTATTTGGCTTTTACTTCATGATGCGTGTTTCTAACTATGTAAGGTTAAAATGTTTACCGCTATTAATAAGTGTAGTTGTTTACTAGTGTGAGGGATGGGGGACGCACCCACGGGTGGGGATACATGTGTGGTTATGATGGACTGAACGGGGGGGGGGGAGGGAATGCTTTTTTACCTATAGGATCTGATTATTCTTTACTTACTTGTGGGTTATCATTGCAAATTGCTCCAGGGGGGGCAATGTGTCTCTTATTAGCAATCTTTAGCTATAATGTCGGTAGGGTTTCTTAAATTATAGTTCACTTACAGTAGTTACTTATAATGATTCGTATTGTCACTTTCAATGTTAAAGGTCTCAATTCATACTGGAAGAGGCACTTATTACACAGAGAAATGCAACGGTTACATGCTTCAATTGTTCTAATCCAGGAAACACATCTTAAGAAACGCCACGAACATTTATTAACTTTCAAGGACTTCCCAAGTCGCTTCTTATCAGGAGCAAGTAAACATTCTAAATATGCTGGTACAGGGATTATGGTATCTTCCTCCCTGCTTTTTGATACACTACTTAGCATTTCAGATACTGAAGGGAGGTTTGTCCTTCTCAAAATCAAAATGGGAGGGGAAATATTTACCCTACTATCTACATATGCACCCACATCTGGTCAAGATACCTTTCTTGCTAAGGTGCAAGGATTGCTGGAGAAACATGGAGAAGGTACCCTTATTTGGGGAGGGGATTTTAATTTAACGTTGAATCACAAATTAGACAACTCTTATCAGGGTCATAGGAATACGGAAAAGCATAACCAGAAAGCAAGAACTGTCCTTCGCTCTATCATGGATGATTGGACTCTAGTAGACCCGTGGCGTCATGGACATCCGTCCTCTAGGACATACACCTATTATTCCCCTCCTCATAATTCTTATTCGCGAATAGACTTCTTCCTCATTGATAAATCCCTTATGTTGCGATTACATAATACAGATATAGAACCTATCACATGGTCTGACCATGGACCTGTTTGGATGGACTTGTGCTTTAGGGGTGGAAGGGGAGGACAGTCCTTTTGGAGGCTCAATACTTCCTTATTGCGTGATGAGAACTTTGTCAAAAATTTAGCACATCAATTACAAGATTATTATAGCCTTAATGCCCATTCCATAACATCCACTAGCACCCTGTGGGAATGTTCAAAAGCTGTAGTTCGGGGTCAGTGTATTGCAAAAGCTAGTGCATTAAAGAAAGAGTGAGAGCAGAGTAGGGTTTTATTATTGAAGGAGATAGGGGAACTTTCTAAGCAGCATTTCCAGTCCCAGTCACCAATAATTTACAAGAGGCTCTCTGAAGCGCGGCTCTGGCTGCATGCTTTAGAGGATCACCATATTGCACATTTATTAGAACTAAACAAACAGGTGTATTATGAAGGTGGGGAAAAAGCAGGCAAATTATTGGCTCGCCAATTGAAGTCCCGCACCTCACAAAGTAGCATTACAAAAATAAAAAATACAATTGGAGAGCTTATTTCTGAACCTATTGAGATCCGGAAATGCTTCACTAAGTTTTACGAAACTCTATATAGTTCGGATACAAACATACAAGTGCATGATATACAGAACTATCTGGAGGGAGTGGAACTTCCGTCATTAACAGTGGAGCAACAAGATATGCTAGACAAACCTATTACAGTAGAGGAAGTGAAAATGACTTTCAAAACTTTAAAAGCCAATAAGGCACCCGGGCTTGATGGGCTACCTGGAGAGTATTATAAAGCCCTCTCAGATACTATAGCTCCCCATTTGGTAGAATTGTTTAATTACATCAGAGATGGGGGGACCCTAACGGAACATTCTAATGTAGCGGGAATCACAGTACTGCCCATACCAGGGCAAGACCTTACTTTATGTGGGTCCTATCGCCCCATGTCATTAATCAACCAAGATTTAAAAATTTTGGCCAGAATATTGGCTATGCGTCTAAATCGCTATTTGCCATCATTAGTTCACACAGATCAGGTTGGGTTTGTCCCGCAAAGGATGGCTGCTGATAATGTGAGGAAGATAATAGATTTGGTATGGTGGGCAAAACGACAGAATATCCCTGCAGTCTTACTTTCTATAGATGCCGAAAAGGCATTTGACTTAGTTCACAGGCCTTTTCTGTTTCAAACTTTAGCTAAAATGAACTTTGGCCCCTTCTTTACACAGTGGATAACTCAGCTATATAATAGTCCTAAAGCCATGGTAAAGGTTAATGGTGGTTATGGGGATGCATTCCCGATAGGACGGGGTACGAGGCAGGGTTGCCCTCTCTCGCCCCTGCTATTCGTCTTGTTTCTGGAACCTTTTGCAACCCGTGTGCGAACCACGAGAGCTATACAGGGGATAGAGGTGGGTGACTCAACATATAAACTCTCATTATTTGCCGACGACATTATGATTACCCTATCTGATCCTTTCTACTCTTTACAAGGGGTAGAACAAGAATTGTTGTCATTCAGCAGGGCTTCAGGTTTTAAGGTGAATTTTGACAAATTTGAACTTATGAATCTTAATTTGGAGGAATTGGAGGTTACAAAAATTTCAAAACGCTTTCCCTTCCGTTGCGCCAAACAATCCTTGAAATACCTGGGAATCTACTTGAATCCAGAGGTTGATGAATTGTTTAATCTCAATTATACCCCGTTATTTAAAAAGATGGGAAGAGATTTGGACACTTGGTACAGAGGCACCTTTACCTGGCTAGGTAGAATTGCCATTGTTAAAATGAATGTCCTTCCCCGATATCTATACCTATTTTCTACTTTACCTGTTTTTTTGTCCACACATCTTCTCCGTAGGCTTCAAAAAAAGATATTTGATTTTATTTGGCGGAAAAGATCGCCCAGGGTGGCCCGTCGCATATTGTTTCAGCACAAGCTCCAAGGTGGACTTGGGGTCCCTGACCTGCAGGCCTATTACACTGCTTCTCAATTGAGAGCCATATTGGACTTGGCTAGAAGACACACCGGTAAACAATGGGTAGCTGTCGAACAATCTATATTGGGCACTATGGCGATTGGTGCTTTGCCCTGGCAACCCAGATCTACATGGCAAAAGGTACGGTGTATTCCCTGGTCCCTACAGACTACATTGAAACTTTGGTATAAATGGCAGTCTAAACTGGTAGGGAACTATTCTTACTATTATCAGACATCTATTCTTTATAATAGGGAATTTGCTATTGGTTCCCAATCACAGACCTTTCAAGCTTGGCATGATGCAGGCTTAACTACCTTGGGACATTTTTTCCAAGGGGGGAAGATATTGCCATGGCAACAACTAGTAGACAAGTATAATCTTAATCATAATATGTTTTTGGCTTATGCACAAATACGTCATTTCATCACAACTGTCGACAGCTCGGGGAGAATGAGGGGAAATAGATCCCTTTTTGAAAATTATTGTATTAATGCTGACTCCTTAACTAAAGGAATCTCAAGAATATATCAACTATTGAGCCCTGGGGGGAACATATTGCCTTTGCATGTATTGAAATGGTAACAAGATCTAGGGGAAACCTTACCGGTCAAAACATGGGTTGCTATTTATCAGAGAGCCAGTAGAGGTATCATCTCAGCCAGACTACAAGAGCATGGCTATAAATTGATTTACAGATGGCATTTTGATCCTGAAAGGTTGCATAAAATCTACCCTTCTATATCTCCTTGCTGCTGGAGAAACTGTGGTGGGATTGGTACCTACTTCCATATCTGGTGGCAGTGTCCGAAAATAGCTATTTTCTAGCAAGTGATAGCTGATTGGCTTCGGAGCTTATTTGGCTACTCTTTTCAGTGGGGGCCTGTGCATGCTTTATTAAATGCACCCCTCGCTGATCTCACCTTACACCAGCGTAAATTCTGTACCTTTGCTTTATTGGCCGCCCGTACCAGTGTTGCCAGATATTGGAAGTCTGTAACCCTTCCGCACCTCACTGAAGTGATAACAACTTTAAAGGGTTATCAGCGACTGGACTATTTGACGGCACTTCGTAATAAAAGACTGGCTTCTCATCGCAAAGTGTGGCATTTTTTCAAAGAGGAGTTAGCCTCTTGAAGGCTGTTGCTGCTCCTATTTCATCCACTACCCAGTGTGGTGGGAAACCGTTCCAAGGACGTTATTCAACTACTACTTATTTTGGACCATCTAACGACATTGATTTCTTTACCCACCGAACATGTTTTAAGGTTTGAAATAATCGAGACACGGAAATGGCTAGTACACAGCTGCCCACATCAATGCTTTGAGTACTGGAACTGCAATGGATCCGGGGAGAGGAGGGGGGTGAGGGGTTGATTAGAGGTTGTTGTGGTCCACAGGGGGGTGAAGCGTCTTGGTTATGTTAAGTTTATTTGTTACAATGAATGTTTATACCTCACTCTGTATGGTACAGTTTTGCTATTGTTCTGTATCTTGAAAATTCTAATAAAATATAAATATTAAAAAAAAAAAATACCACAGCTTGCCGACATCGAGGAGCACCGCAGCACTATTTTCCACCATGGGCCCTTTAGAGCACTGATATACGTGTGCCTAGGGAGGAGTGGCGCAGTGGTGGTGTCCCTTGCTCTATGCCTGGCTGGAGGTAAGGTGCGCTAGCTGCAGGATGGGCACAGTGGTCAGCGCAATATAACAGTATTATGCTTATAATCAGTACTGGCAAGAAACACCAAAAGAGCAGCCATGTGACATATGGAGCTAATAGCAAGCAGACTATCACAACAAAGAAAAAAGGCTGCTAAATTTATAGTGAGTCCATATATAAGGTTCATAAATACAAATAGATCAATAGAGCCAAGTATGTGCACTTCCAATTACAAAATGTGTCCCTCCCGTAAAAAGGTTTCAAACCATCCCACCAGTGCTCCACTGTGTACTCCAATAAAGATCTTTTGTTTCGCAGAAAGATAACTTCTTCAGGGGAAGCATGCATAAGACTCCATCACGTCTGTTAGCGTCCATCAGTACTTTAGTTCC
This sequence comes from Rhinatrema bivittatum, assembly GCF_901001135.1. Lineage (NCBI taxonomy): Eukaryota > Metazoa > Chordata > Amphibia > Gymnophiona > Rhinatrematidae > Rhinatrema > Rhinatrema bivittatum. Next base: position 543,136,518 of record NC_042617.1, on the reverse strand, counting down.
ACAAAGAACCAGAAGCATAATACTCCTGCTGCTTGCTAATTGTTGCAATTTCAAAAAGGCTTGATATTTTATCTGCAAAAATAAATAAAGATAAATAGTAATTATACCTCAAAAATATACAAGAAAATGACATTTTTTTAAATGGCCTGTCACACACCTGAGTGCACAGCTCAGAAATTTCTTGATCTTTTAGCAGCCCAAGGCACTGGAACTTCCAGCCTATTTATATTGACCAAATCCCACCCACCATCCAATCAGAAATTCATATCTACTTGTAAAAATACGTTCTCCACTAATTTATACATAAACATCCCACTCAGCTTCATGACTTAAACCCCCCAGTTCAGTGGTCCTTCAACAAAATATACAGCATTGTTCCTGACATTTCAGGGCAAGTGATATTTTACCACCAATTTTTCCAGACTTTGTGGTATCTTTCTTACTACGTTCAGGAACTGGTACAGTCTGCTACACATTTTTGCATAGACGTCGATAGTGTGTCCCAGTATTTACCCCAGATATTATATCATCTGGTTACAGCGGTCGTCGGTTTAGAGTTGGCCATCATAAATAGTCAAATTGTAATAGCTTGAAGAAACGTTGTTTCCATTGTTCTGCCCGTGGTGACTCCATTGAAATCCATTCTGTTAGCACCATCTGTATACCCACCAACAGTGCCTTGCCCAGAAATACTTTGTCGAACTCCACAATGGATCCTTGATACATAGTTTCTGGCATTGTCCTCCATTTTTTTAAACTATAAATACAGGATTTATGTTCTGTGATGCGAATCTTAGTGCACCATTTAGTTTGACCTATATAGATTTTTTGGCAAGGGAAAACTATAGCATACATGATCTGCATAGTATTAAAGTCAAAACGTCCACATTGGCCTATTGAGAGGCTCAGGTTGCTGGTGCTCCTCTTTTTTTTCTACGTACTTTATTGCCGCTATGCCTCATACTAAATGGAAGGTTAAGATTCGGGACTCGGGGCTAACCTCCCCTGGCTCAGGTTCTCTTTAACCTATCATTGAGGGGTTCCTGCTTCTGATACTTTAATTCCGGTAGTGCCCTTGGCGTCTGGCTCTGAGGAGCAGGCGGCCCTGTCGTCAGACTTACAGACCACCTTAAGTCCTGGAGCGCAGTTTACGCCTCCATTTCCCCTTGTGCTTCTTATTTTAGGCAATTTTTCACCACCATATAGACACTCGGGCCCTAGATTGGCGGTCTCTGGGGAGGCTTCTCCTGCATTTGTGACTGGATCAACTGCTGTTTCTGCATCCGGTCCGGAGAGCTCTGCGCTTGGAACAGACTTGCAGGTTTGCTCTCAGGTGACTGCTTCAACTCCATGGGGGAATAATGAAGATCTTGGAAAGTCGAATATTATACAGGAAAACTGAGGTATGAAGCCTAATTTTTAGCCCTGCTCTTCCAAGGCCTCCGGTAATTATCCTGGACTCAACCTTGGGCAACCCTTATGGCTTTGGAGAAATCCATATATTCCTTAGTTGACGTTACCGCTACCTTTGCTGGTCGATTTCAAGCCCTTGAATCTGAATCAGTTTTCCATATGTAAAGAATTTCAGCTTTGGAACTTCAGGTTTCTTCTTTGCAGCAAACCCAAGATTTGTTGGTTAAATCAGATTTTTCTCACTCATGAAAATTGGAGAATATAGAAAATTCCATTTGTTACTTAAATCTATGTATTTTAAATTTTCCCCAGTCAAATTTAATTTCTCCAATGGATATGCTCAAGAAATATATAACTGAGGTCTTGAAAATACCTACAGAAATTATGCCTACTTTGCTAAAGTTTATATGACAAAAGTCTTCAAATTCAAACTTATCCTATCATATTTCTGAACCAGATTTGGATCAAACTCAATTTCTGGAATCCTCTACTGATTTTACAATTTCTTGACGTGGGACTCTTTTCTTGTCTTGCGTGTTTTCCCATGATGGAGATTTGATATTAAGATCTTTTTTTTCGCCATAGACCTTTTTTTTTTTTTTTTTTTTTTTTGGGACAAGTGTGGATTTTTCTAGATATTACTCACTCCAATCAGGAACGTAGGGAAAAAGTATTTATTTTAATGCATCCTGAGGTTTTGGCTATGGGTGCTAAATTTATTCTTTGATTCCCTTATCAATGTATTCATCATGGTGTTAAACATGTATATTTTGAGCCTGCTCATTTACGTTCATATCTGGATGGTCAAACCATGGTTGAGTCTATTTGAATTTCGACTATCGGCATTTGTATTTAATGGTAGTATGAGCTGCCTCTCGTTTCATTAATTATTTTCTTTTAAGTTCTCTCCTTTTTTTTTTTTCCCTTCCATCTTGGTATTCTCTCATTTCTTTAATATTACATGAGGTGTATTGTATTGCTTAATTTTTTTTCTTCTTTATCATTGCTTGTTATCTCTCGTGTATGTTACTGCAAGTTTGTATGTAAGTTAATTTTTGAAATTTCAATAAATATAAAGTTAAAAAATTAAAAAAAAACCCGTCCACACAAAATGTAACTTGCCTTCAGTTCAGGATGTGTAAATGAATCTGAAGGCTGTTCACATTCTGACCCTGTCAGTTTCTTAATTAATTAATTAATTGATTGTATTGTAGGAGTAAAGAGAGCACAACTGCCAGTATTTTAAAACTGACACACATTTAGTAGAGGATCAGCTTTACCAGTTCTCCCAGTGTTCTCCTAGGTCCTCCCAAACCCTCTGGTTAAACAGACTAGAGCCCCCCCCCTCCCCCCTGAGTTACCCCAGGCCTCTCTAAGCTCTCACAAATGTTGGGGGTTTATTTATTTATTTATTTTTTTAACTCACACCTACTCCATAGCAGAAGTGGCTCTGTACCTGTGCGCATGTAGGTACTTGCACACCCTTCTCTTGGCCCTGCCCTGGAACGCCCATATTTCTTCCCTTGCGAGATGTGTGCACATCTGCCCGCTTTATGAAATAGGGTGGAGACACACTAGTGCTAGATGCTTGCACGTCACCCAATTTCGGCACGCGGCCAGCTTTTAAAATTTAGTTCTAAGTGTTTAACGTGCTCAGATTATGTAACAGAGTAAGACACACACTAATCCTGATGACGATGGTTGGTTGCTCATGAGTCTGCAACAATAAATCACTATTCGCAAATAAAGCCTGTTCATAGGCCCATTTATAACAGTACCTCGGGATTACCCCAATCTACATGCCATTCTTTCATTTGATGGGCTTGCCATTTATATTCTTCCCGCAACATAAGAATCTAAAAATCTGTCCTGTTGTAATATTTTCCTGTAATCTATGGGGCTGGTGACTCAAAGTGGAGCAAAGTATTTCTGTCTGAGGTATTTTTAATAAATTGTAGGAAACATCTTGCTTTCAGATTTATATACCCATATATCCAAAAATGGAAATTTTATAGTACTACTTTGTATTGAAAATTTCAAGTTCATATCTAATGAATCGAGCCATATGCAAAAAGCATGTATAGCTGTGTAAAGTATCAGTCCCAACAAATGTCATCTATAAGTCTTTTCCACAATTTGATGTGTTTCTAGTATAATGACCCATACACGTTTCCCCAAAAGTGGATACACAGAGACATGCCACTGACAGGGCTATTGTAGCCCCTATCACTGTCTCTTTATTCTGTTGAAAAAAAAAACCTACTTCTTAAAAAGAAAAAAAAGTTAGCTACCTGGGCCTTATCGCATACAAATTGTCTCCATGCATCTCTCAGTCCAGATTTTCTCAAATACTCCTCTGTAGTTTGAATGACTGCTCACTGTGGAATGTTGGTATATAGGTATATAATATCCGCAGTCACCAGCAGCCATGCTGGATCACAGGGAAAGTATTGCAACACATTTATGAAGTGAGCAGTGTCACGAATACACGACGCATAAGTAGGGAGCAAAGATCACAAAAATTTTTCAACATACTTAGACAAAGGTTCAAGTACTGTTAGATCCTAGGGTGCCCAAGAGGTGTCTGCAATGACTAGTATTTTTGAGACCATATAAAATTCTGGCCTCAATAAAGCTTGTTGATTAGGTGTTGATATACCCCAATCCAATACTTCCTTAATCTTAGTCCATGGGAGTATTTGATAAAATGTGTCAAATAACTGTCTCGGTGCTTCTGCATTATACATTTATTATTCATGAGGCAATAACACCTCCCTTAACTCAAGGACATATCACAATTAAAGAATTGTGCTGTAATTTCATACAAGATGACTTTACTAAACAGGAAAGATTATTTTAACTTGTCCCAAAGGAAGATTCCAAAGCAGTCAAATCCCTTATAACCTGTTTCTCAAAGGCTACAATCATTAAGGCATCCATCTAGACTTCCTAGTCACCAGATGTATGCTGGGCTTCATAGATGATTTATTAAAATATATTTCTATCCTCAACAGTTGAATGAATTTGTATATACAAACCCAGATTTTAAATGGGTCACCATAAAAACAAATACTTTGTAACAAGTCAAACTCACTCGATAGATGCCATGAGGAAATATTGAATACGGTATCATTTATTTATTTGATGAGTTTTATATACCGTTATTTGGTTGAGCCATCATAACGGTTTACAAAAGTGTAATGCATTAATGCTGTGATTGTGTCACATGTCTCTCTGAATTGGACATCGCTGTCTGTCAAGGTGGTTGCTGTTAAAGTTCAGGACCATCCCCTTGCAACTAGGGCATACCTTAAAAAAAAACAAAACAGCCTCCCCTTGATTTGCTTTAAGAGGGTTTGATTATTTTATATGAGGTTGATATTCAAAAGCCATTTAGACAGATAACTGAAAAGTTATTCATGTAAATGGCTAATTCGGGAACCGTCCGGAGGTGGGCAGAAGGCATTTTTGGGCAGGCTGTAGTTAGCCGCATACCTTATATTTATCCAGCTAACTTTAAGATAGCCGGGAATATTCAGTGGGGTGGCTGCACTGCTGAGTATTCCTGAAAAGTTAGCTGGATATCCAGCTAACTTAACTAGCCGCTTGGTGACTGAATATTGGTCCCTTTGCTTATAAGTAGGTTTATATGAACATTGTTTGTTATAAACGAGTGTGAGGGGGAGTGAGTGTGTTTTGGCAATATTGGATTCATTGAGTTGCCAATATATTTTTCCCCCCTCCTCTGAACTTTCCAGGATTGTTGTTGAGTGTAGAGAAGATAACTTAAGTCTGGCATCTTAAATCACTCGGCCATTCTGCTCTACATTACTAAAAGATTCCTGAGAGAATTTAGTCTGCCCTTCTTTCTCAACCCTTTCCTTGAAATGGGTTAATGGAACACTCTAGAACAGTAGTTCTCAATCCAGTCTTCGGGATCCCAGCCAGTCTGGTTTTCAGGATAACCACAATAAGTGTTTTATCAGGTAGGTTTGTGCACTTCCTCCATTGTGTACAAATCTACTTCATGCATACTTATTGCAGATAGCCTGAAATCCTGACTGGCTAGGTGTGACCTGAGGACTAGGTTGAGAATACCTGCTCTAGGAATAGGAAAGGACTAGGGTGGAATTTCCAGATATTAAGTTCAGTATTTTTTAAACATTGGCGACCGTGTTGTTAAAAGTTTAATAAAAGCCCCTGTTATCCAGAACAAGCCTGGCTCCAGCCATTCTGGATGAAAGGTGCTCTGTTGCATTTAATTCAGAATGTTACCTTGTCTACGTTTCTTCTTTGCGCTTGCTTGTGAAATTAGCACCATGTCTGAATTAGGGTGAAGGGAATCGCAGTTATACACCAGAAAATAAAAAAGGTTTGAACGTGTTGACTTTTTTTGTTTTCCTTGTTATAGAATGGCCAGAGCTTCTTGGTATTGGATGAACAGAGGTTTGCAAAAGAGATTCTGCCCAAATACTTCAAGCATAACAACATGGCCAGCTTCGTGAGACAGCTCAACATGTGTGAGTCTGGGATTCGTTTTTACCTCTGCTTCTGGGTCAACTTGAGGCAAATTATTATTTATTTTTTTTTACTTTTTTTTTTTTTGTAAACTCATTTATTTAATTAGATTTATATTTCACTTTTTGCACTTTTTTCAGCACTTCAAAGTGGTTTTATTTTTCAGTTTATAATATAGAAGTAAGTTACTCTTAATGGACTGACTGTAATATTTTCTCTGCTATAGCATTAAGTGATATCTGACAGGCCTTGTTTCTTTAGATGTGAGAACATGCATGCTGTTAACTTTTCTCCCCCCACCCCTCCCACCACCAACTTCATATAGAAGTTCTGCCTGCTAGCATACAACAAATAGTAAATGCCTGGAAAATACCTACTAATTATTAAAAGAAAAAAAAGCCATGTACAGTATTACCCTGTGCATAAGGCACTGCTTACTGTTGGTAAACTTGGGTGGTAAAAGGAACAGATTCCTGCTCAGCGCCACTTTTCAGATTTTTAAATTATATTTTATTCAGCTTTGAATCATTGCAGAACATAAGGCAAAAGAAATAATGATACAGTAAGCAAAAACAAATACAATACATCATAATTGTATACAACAAGCAAATTATTACAAGTCCACATCAAGGGAGATTAGAGAGAGAAAATAAAAAGAAAATCTAAAAACAGGAAAAAGGTAAACAAAATGGACAAAACAAGGGGGTCATTTATCAAAATGCGTTAAGGGCTTATCGCATGCGAAAAGCCCCGCTAACGCATGCGAAAACGCCTTTTAACGCATGGGATAGCACCATATCTTATGGTGCGATGCAAATTCAAAAAAGAAGAGGAGTTAGGGGCGGGAGTGGGGCTGGGTTTGCCAGTCTGCAAAGTGCTATCGCACAGACTTAACACCGATTTTTAACTACACCTTTTTCAGTAGCGTTAAGCCGTGCGATAGCTTGCGTTACGGGACGGTAAGGTTGTTAGCGCATTTCGCGATGCCTCCTGAAAGGCCTGTTTTAGTAGGTTTGAAGCTCCTGGCGCACCAGCCTGGGGGAAGGGGGGGAGAGAGAGAGACTAGCCATAATGTCCTCTCCCTAGATAGGTATTTGTATCCCTATGGGAGGCCCACCTATCTAGTGAGTGGACCCTCCTGGTCTCTCCCCCCCCCCTCCCTCTCCATCTCTCCCTCTCCCCCTCTCTCTCTCCCTCTCCCCTGATGGAAGCATGCCGTAGGCATTTGGTCACCTTACTTGAATTCCCTCTGCGCCAGTTGTGCGGGGGGGGGGGGGGGAGAGGGAGCCCCTTCACAAGTCAAGTTGAGGAGGGCTTCATGGTCCTTGGGGGGGGGGGGGACCCAGGCGCGCAGCTCCTCTCTGGTGGAGGGGGGGCTCAGTTGTCCCGAGGCTCCAGTGATCTGACCCCCCCCCCCCCCCCGTCTCCTACAGTTTCTCCTCAGGAAGAGGGGACCGCTGGGTTGCGTCACAGCAGCCCAGGAAGACCCGAGGGGGTTCTCTTCCGAATTTGTCCTTCCGCTACACAAGGCTTTTCTCACTAGGGAAACGTAGGTTTAAGGACAGCCCTTCTGACCCCGCCAAGCGGTCATGTTCGAAGCCTGCAGACTCGCGGCCGCGGCACCTCCGTGACAGGCATCTGGATGCAGAACCCAGGGAATTGAACGAGTCTTCTCCTGTGGCAGATCTGGATGCAGACCCTGAGGAGGAGCAGCCCCTGAACCCAGATGATCGTCAGGAAGATCCGGGGACCGCTGGTGGACCGGAGGCGGAGGGTGACGACCCATGAGTGGTCCGTCTTTTTAAGAGGGAAGAATTACGGCCCCTTATTCCTCAAGTGCTTGAGGAATTGGGGGTGAAGCTTACTCTGGAGGAGTCGGATAATGATGGGGGTTAATCTGGTGTTAGAGGGCTTACGGACACCTTCCAACGCTTTTCCCATTCCTAAGAAAATCCAGCCGGGAGTGGGATTCCCCGTTCTCTGGTTTGAAGGTGGGGAAAGTGATGGTGAAGCTTTACCCTTTGCTACAGGATCATTTGGATGCTCTCAAAACCCTGAAGGTGGATGTTGCCACCTCAGCCGTCACCAAGAAGACCATAATTCCGGTGGCAGTGGCAGCTGCTCTGAAGGATGTTCAGGAACGTAAGCTAGAAGTGCAGCTCAAGCGGGTTTTTTATGTCTGCTCTGGGGCTCTGAGCTGTGGTTTGTGCCAGTCTGATGCAGCGAGCCCGTTTATGTTGGATTCAGAAGACGCAGGAGCAATCTTCCTGAGGAACGTTATCTCCCAGTCCAGGCGGCCCGTTTAGAGGCGGGTGTTGCTGACCTTATGTAGCCAATGCCTTGTTTGATCTGGTACGTACCACAGTGCGGAGCATGTTTTTGGTGGTAGCGGCAAGACAATTATTGTGGCAGTTCAATTGGTCGGTGGATCTGTCATCCAAATTGCAGCTGAGTAACCTTCCTTTCAAAGGCCAGCTCTTGTTCAGGGAGGACCTCGATCAGCTTATGAAATCCTTGGGTGAGACCAAGGGCAACAGGCTGCTGGAAGATAAGAAGACAGTACGGAAGCAGTTTTCTTCTTGTCCCCGGTTGCGGGAGCCTAGGTGCTTTTGCTCTGGCAAAGGATCAGGTACCTCAGCGATGCGACAGTCCTCGAGCAGACAGCAGTCCTTTCGAAGCTCAGGAAAGTCTTCTCAAGGCAGGTCTGCTCAGGGAGCAGGCGGACTCAAGTCTGCCCAATGAGGTCAGGCTGGTCTACTCCTCACCTTTTGCGATCGGAGGCAGGCTGTCTCTCTCTTACGAGGAGTGGACCAAGATCACCTCTGCCCAGTGGCTTTGAGGTTGTCGAGGAAGGTTACATCTTAGAGTTTTCTCACCCTCTCAGGTCGGTCTTTCTGGAGTCGTATTGTCTTTCCCAAAGAAAACGGGTGGCGATAGAGGAAATGCTGCAGAGGTTGTTGAGTTTAGAGGCTGTGTTCCCAGTTCCGGTTTCAGAACATGGACAGGGCAGGTACTCCATTTATTTCGTGGTCCCAAAGAAGGAGGGCACTTTTCGTCCCATCTTGGACCTGCAGCAGGTAAACCGGAATTTGAGAATACTGCGATTCCGAATGGAGACTTTGCGAACTGTGATCACAGCGGTCCGCAAAGGAGAGTTTTGGTGTCCTTGGATCTCACTGAGGCTTACCTGCACATCCCCATTCGCCGGGACCATCAGAAGTTCCTCCGGTTCAAGGTGCTGATCAGCATTTTCACTTCCAGGCCCTTCCCTTCGGCCTTGCCACAGCCCCTCGCACCTTCACAAACATGATGGTAGTTGCAGCAGCCCTGAGAAAGGGGTGTACCAATACTCCATCCTATCTGGATGATTGGCTCATCAGGGCGAAGACGCAGGAGGAGTGCTCAAAGTGAGATCTCTTCTGGAGTTGCTGGGTTGGATCCATCAGTCTGTCAGTTACCTAGTGTCTTCTCAGTCCCTGGAGTACTTGGGGGCTCAGTTCGACACTCAGCTGTATTTCTAGAATACCGACATATAAAAACCATAAATAATGAGCCTCTCTCTGTCTGAGTACTCGCACTTTGAGAGGCCATGGGGGAAAAATGAATAGAAGGATCCTTGATGGCCACGGCCACACTAGAGCATTGAGGCCCACCACCCTGGCCTCCCACCGGCGACTAAAGAATCTCTCCACCTTGGCATTGGCTCACGTTGCCCTGAGATCCAGTTGAGGGGTCTCCCAAAGGGCACAAATGTGACTCCAGGCTTCTGGGGATAGTTCCCACTCCCCCGGATCCAACTGCTGTTGGCTGAGAAAGTCCACTTGCATGTTGTCCACTCCGACGTGAAAGGACGCAATGCCCTCGAGATGGAGCTCTGCCCACATGAACAAAAGCTGAGCCTTGCGTGCCACAGCAGGACTCTTGGTGCCCCCCCTGGCGGTTGATGTATGCCACTGTTGTTGCACAGTCCGAAAACACTTGCACCATCTGACCGCAAACCAAGGGAAGAAACTCCTGAAGGGCTCTGCGCACCTCCCGCATCTCCAGCCGATTGATGGACCAAGACTGTTCCGACACCGACCAGAGGCCTTGGGCAGACCTGCCCAAGCCTACCGCATCCCAGACTGGCATCCGTGGCGACGACCATCCATTCTGGGACTTCGTGGGGCATTCCTTTCTCCAAATTGTCCCTGGACATCCACCACGCTAGGCTGGACCTGGCTTCCCTTAAAAGAGGCAGTGGAAGAAAATACTTCCAGTAGGGGGGACAACGCCTTTTGGAGGGGGTGCATATGAGCGAACGCCCAAGGCACCAGCTCCAACATCGAAGCCATGGAGCCTAGGACCTGTAAATAGTCCCAGACCTTCAGAACAGGGAGGCGGAGCAGTCCGAGATATCTGACTCTGAAGCTTGACCACCCTGTCGGTGGTGGTTCTGGTAGCGCCGGAATGGCCAAGATGCCCTTGGTTCGCCAATCTGGTATATTTAGCAGTGGATGGACCTCTGTGGCTGGCTCACTTACAGGGACTTCTGCACCAAGGTCCCATATTTTCGGATCAGGCGGATCACTTCTGTCTCTCAGCTTGGCTTTTGAGAGGCTGAAGTTGCGACTGAAGGGCTATTTGGAACCAGTTATTGCCACCCTTCTTCAGGCTAGATGGCCGGCTACTTCCCTTACCTATTCCAGAGTGTGGAAAATTTCTGTGTCCTGGTGTGAGCAGCAGAGTCTAGATCCACTGCTGGTCTCCGTCCCACACATTTTGTCCTTTTTGCAACAGGGTTTGTCCAAGGGGTTGGCTTATAGCTCTCTTAGAGTCCAGGTTTCAGCTCTGGGTTGTCTCAAAGGGAAAGTGCAAGGCAGGTCTTTAGCATCCCATCTGGACGTGGTGCATTTTCTGAAGGGTGTTAAATTTGTGTCGTCCTCTACGGAATGTGTTTCCAGAGTGGAATCTCAAGTTGGTATTGCGGGTTCTCTGTGAGGATCCCTTTGAGCCATTAAGGTCGAGCTTCTCTAAAGGTCCTTACCTTGAAGACTAATCTTTTGGTGGCCATTTGCCCGACTAGGTGTATCTCAGAATTGCAAGCCCTCTCCTGCCACAATCCTTTCCTATGGATCTCCTCCAACAGGATTTCTTTAAGGACAGTTCCTTCATTCCTTCCTAAGGTGGTTTTGTCTTTTCATGTGAATCAGACTGTGGAGTTGCCGGGGTTTCCGGACTGGTCTCGTGATCCCTTCTTGGGTAGGGATCTTCATCTTTTGAATGTGCCGCGTGCACTAATTTGCTATTTGAAGGTCATCAATTCTTTCAGATGATCTGATCATTTTTTTGTGTTATTCGGTGGACCTAAGAAAGGAGAGAAGGCGTCTAAGGCTTCTTTGGCTCACTGGTTGAAAGAAACTTATTTCCTCGGCCTATGTTTCTAAGGGCTGCTCTGTGCCATTGGGTCTTAAGGCTCATTCTACCCGCACTCAGGTGTCGTCATAGGCTGAGTGTCAGCTGGTGTCTCCTCAGGAGATATGTAGGGCCGCTGTTTGGTCATCACTTCACACTTTCACTAGGCATTATTGTTTGGATGTGCGCATGCTGGAGGGTGATGTCCTTTGAAAGTGTGCTGAGAGCGGGTCTTTCGAGTTCCCACCCAGTGTAAGGGGGGCTTTGGTACATCCCACTTGTCTGGACTGATCTGGGTATCTTCAGGAAAGGAAAATTGGTTCTTACCTGCTGATTTTCGTTCCTGTAATACCACAGATCAGTCCAGAAGCCCACCTTTGGTATCTTTGCCGAAAGACTGCTTGTTCTTCTGCTGGGCCTGTGGGCTCATGTATGCTCTTATGAAGAGATTTAAAAAAAAAAAAAAAGTTACGATTGTTAATTGTTTCTGCGGTTGCAAAGTTTTCTGGCTTGGGTACAGGTCAATACTGAGGGCCTGCAGGTGGCATTCTGATAAGTAGTAGTGCGCAAAGTTTTGTCCTCTGCCTCCATCTGCTGGTAGGGATGAATAAAATCCACTCGTCTGGACTGATCTGTGGTATTACTGGAATGAAAATCAGCAGGTAAGAACCAATTTTCCTATCCCCAGTAGTAGCGATGAAGTTGCTACTGAGTGGAGTAAAGGAAGAGGGGTACGTTAGACAGCACTCTGTTATTCCAGCACTCTGTTATTCTACTTATATACCCCAAATTGGCAAGATTCAGATGATGCCCTTGAGCATTCATAGGGTCATGTGTTGCTTTTGCCATGGAAGATGGAACAGCAGATTTTTCCCTTCTTCTTTATGCCCATGTATGTGTTGAAGAAAAAATGCACAAAGCTTCAGCACATGCCAGCAGCTTGATATAAGGGTCCTTAGTTGCCTCTGGATGATGTCAGGGAGTGTGTCGCTAGCAGGAAGAGCCTGAGAAATCCACTGGCCAATACCTCCAATACTAGCTTTCTCCACTCTCTGCTCTTGCAGCACCGTGTCCATGTTGTATTAGGGGGGCCTTAGTTGCCTCCAGATGATGTCAAGGGAGGCATCACTGGCAGGAAGAGCCTGGGAAATCTACCACAACGTCCAATATCTCCACCACTGACTCTCTGCCTGTTTCAGATTTTACATGACATACACCTTTTCCTTCTCTGAAATACACTTCTCTTATTGACATTCTGTTAACTTCTGTTTCAGATGGTTTCCACAAGGTGGTCCATGTGGACTCTGGTATCGTAAAGTTAGAGAGGGATGGACCGGTGGAATTTAAACATCCATTTTTTAAACAGGGGCAGGATGAGTTGCTGGAAAACATTAAAAGAAAGGTGAGTATCTGGAAGCCAGCCGCCTCCAATAGTAACGAGCACAAGAATTACCCTCTTACACCATAAAATTGTAGTGCTAATGAGAAGCTGTTTTGTTGACAGTGAAATCCAGTGTTTGTGCAAAGAGCAAGGTTCAGTAATGTGCACACAATAGTAACACTCTTCATATCACCTTTCTGTGGTACCAAAACTGGTGTGGTTGCAGTATTTACAGACAGTAAAAGGACAACTCCTTCTTTATGCAGTATCAATCCATAGTCTGTTCAGAGACTGTGAACAAAAGTGACAATTGTGATGGTGGGATCCAATGATGCTTTTATTGTGAACTAGGCTGAGACAAATCCTATTTCATACAGACTATTGTACAGCGTAGTATGGTAGTAGCTGCAGTTGGCATTTAAGAAGAGTACCTGTACGAGAATGCACAGCAGCTGCCTCTTAACATAGTGACTCAGGTGGCAGGCAGCTCCCTCCCCTGCACACTGAAAGTGTGGGCTGGGTATTGCCACTCCCAACCCCCCCCCCCCCCCTTTTTAGTGCCAGTGGTAACAGTTGTATGACTGCGACCGTGAGCAGGAAATAGGAAGAGAGTGCTAGGAGGGAAGGAGCGGGAGTGGGCCTTCTGACATCAATAGGCCTTTAAAGGCGATTGCAGGACATCACCATTTCCTTTTCATTCCAAACCAGCGTTCAAACAGTTTTGTGTTCGGCAGCATTACCTGGCCAACGAAATGAGCATCTGGTTATAGCTGAGATCACAGCTGGAGGAGAAGAGCTGGGGACCACACGATCCTTAGTTCCAAAGTGCAGCAGGACCCAGCTGTATTCCAACGTGTGTGTGTGTGTGTGTGATTGAATCCTGCACACTGTGCTGTCATGCAGAGGACCCAGCAGAGTTGAAAGTGAGCGAAAGGATGGCCGCATGCCACAGCCTGCTGCAATTGCAACTCCTTATGGCAGCGCTGGAATCTGAAGTAAGCTGACCGTGTGCCAAGAACTTGATCCAAATGCCCTCCCTATTCCTCCCCTGCCCATCTCCTTCCCTGCAGTACAAATCATGGCTGAGTCGGGCTTGGCAGCGTCATAGAGAGGGAAGTTTGAATATGGCATTTCCTTTATCGCATAATCTGCGCTCTGGAGCCCGATATGCTACTGCCCCGAGTCACAAAGGGGGGGCTCTCAAGGGGAAGACCAACCAAGAAGAAGAAGTGAACCAAGATGCAGATACCTGGAGATCGTGAGGACCAGATGTCAAGGAGGTTGCAAGAGTACCAGGATACGAGGCAGGACCGCAAGCACTGCAAAGACAAGACAACATGCAACATAATCAGCACCCACTGCCTGCAGGAGTCGAGTGGCGACCCATCCAGGGAGCCTAGTGCACCATGGAACAGTAGCCAACCTCCTGGATGAGAATGGAACAAGGGCCAGCTATGCAGAAGCAACCAACATGGATGGCAGTGAGGGATTAAGCCCATGGGGAGGGATCCAGCCCAACACAGTATTCTATGGTGTCCATTGGGTACCAGGTCAGGAATGGGCACTTAGTGCAGCAGTCCAGCAGCTGTAGTACCCTACCTACAGCTGGGGGCCAGGAACCCGTCTGCCATATGGCAAGATGCCCTCAGCCATGCTGGGAAATTTGCCACCATGGGCACTTCAATGTACCCAGGCTATCCCACAGCATGTGGGTACCCACCAGACCACATTTGGGAAAACTGGTCCATTCCCACACCAGGATCATCGAACAGCGCCCAAGGTGGCGTGCCACCAGCCAAGGCCCGCCCAGACCAACCTGTTTTTCCATCAGCTAATCATCTTATTCTGACACTAGCCAAACAACAAGAGGCAGTGGCACAAGCTTCTTCACTGCTAAAAGAAAATATGGTCTGAGAATCTAGCGAAGCAGCACAGACGCATGGCGAGGCAAGAACAGAGGCACAGGAAAGAGCAGCAAACAATGCGCCAGTGAAAAGAGAAGTCAACAGAAGCGACAGGACTTCGCCTGGTGAGTTGTTAAGAGACATGGGTACTAAGGCCAGTGCCATCATAGAGGTTGAACTACAAGGGTAGGCAAGAGAAAAAAAGGGGAAACAAAAAAACCAAGTCAGGTTCGAGTTCAGATAGTTCTTCTGATTCATCTATTTTGGGAGCTTATCAGAAAGAAGCCCAGCTAGGCCTTCAGCTGACATGGTTGAAGAGTCTAGGGGACCCCAGCACTGACCACCTTATTGCAGCTTTGGGAGAGCATTCCCAAGTCCCTTCGCAAAATGGTCAAGAAAAGAACATATATACATATTTTCAGAATCATGGAAGGGAGGAACAAAAGAACATGCCATACTGGTCAGACCAAGGGTCCATCAAGCCCAGCATCCTGTTTCCAACAGTGGCCAATCCAGGCCATAAGAACCTGGCAAGTACCCAAACCTAAGTCTATTCCATGTTACCGTTGCTAGTAATAGCGGTGGTTATTATCTAAGTCAACTTAATTAATAGCAGGTAATGGACTTCTCGTCCAAGAACTTATCCAATCCTCGTTTAAACACAGCTATACTAACTGCACTAACCACATCCTCTGGCAACAAATTCCAGAGTTTAATTGTGCGTTGAGTAAAAAAGAACTTTCTCCGATTAGTTTTAAATGTGCCACATACTAACTTCATGGAGTGCCCCCCTAGTCTTTCTATTATCCGAAAGAGTAAAAAAACGATTCACATCTATCCGTTCTAGACCGTTATGATTTTAAACACCTCTATCATATCCCCCCTCAACCGTCTCTTCTCCAAGCTGAAAAGTCCTAACCTCTTTAGTCTTTCCTCATACGGGAGTTATTCTATTCCCATTATCATTTTGGTAGCCCTTCTCTGTACCTTCTCCATCGCAATTATATCTTTTTTGAGATGCGGCGACCGGAATTGTACGCAATATTCAAGGTACGGTCTCACCATGGGGCGATAGAGGCATTATGACACTTTCCGTTTTATTCACCATTCCCTTTCTAATAATTCCCAACATTCTGTTTGCTTTCTTGACTGCCGCAGCACACTGAACTGACGATGTCAATGTGTTATCCACTATGACGCCTAGATCTCTTTCTTGGGTAGTAGCACCTAATATGGAACCTAACATTGTGTATCTATAGCATGGGTTATTTTTCCCTATATGCATCACCTTGCACTTGTCCACATTAAATTTCATCTGCCATTTAGATGCCCGATTTTCCAGCCTCACAAGATGTTCCTGCAATTTATCACAATCTGCTTGTGATTTAACTACTCTGAACAATTTTGTATCATCTGCAAATTTGATTACCTCACTTGTCGTATTTCTTTCCAGATCATTTATAAATATATTGAAAAGTAAGGGTCCCAGTACAGATCCCTTAGGCACTCCACTGCCCATTCCCTTCCACTGAGAAAATTGTCCATTTAATCCTACTCTCTGTTTCCTGTCTTTTAGCCAGTTTGTAATCCACGAAAGGACATCACCACCTATCCATGCCAAACGACAGACCCTCATCCCCCCAAAAACCAGCAGAGTTTTTAGGGCTACCCTTGCCACCGCTACCGACAACAGCAGTAGGGGGACGGTTGTCCCTATTCTTTCCAGAATGGGACAGAATAACATGACCTTTGGTCCTGACCATAATAAAGGAAGCATATTATCTCAACTTTGCATCCCTTCCAACTCTCCCACACCGAGACCCCATGAAACATGGCACAAATCGGAGATCTCTTCTTCAAGAGATCGTCCAGCTTCTTCAACAATAGTGCATACGAGAGTTAACTCCAACCCAGTAACAAATGGGATTCTATTCACAATACTTCCTCATTCCCAAAAAATCTGGAGGGCTTCGACCAATTCTGGACCTAAGCTCCCTCAACAAGCACTTATGGAGAGAGAAATTCAAAATGACCTCTCTCAAATCCATTCTTCCTTTCCTTCGACCCAGGGACTGGATGTGCTCACTGGATTTAAAGGATGCATATGCCCACATACCAATGCATCCCAAATCCTGGCGTTATCTCTGTTTTCAGGCGGAAGAGAAACACTTTCAGTACAAAGTACTCCTGTTCGGCCTCTCCTCCGCCCCCAGAGTCTTCCCAAAATGTCTAGTGGTAGTAATGGCACATCTCCGTCGACAGGGGGTTCAGATATTTCCTTACCTAGACGACTGGCTAGTATCCCCCGATCCTGCTCTTCTGCGAGACAATTTGATTCGCACAATAACCTGCCTAGACAATCTAGGCCTCCTGATAAACTACGAAAAATCCAACCTGCAACCTACTCAAACCTTGCAATTCATCGGAGCGTACATCGACACCATTCGGGACAAGGCTTTCCTGCCACAACCTCGAGCGTTGGCTCTAACTACACTAGCCCATTGCCTGTTACACGCGACAACAGCTCCAACCCGTCAAATCCTAACCATATTAGGACATATGGCAGCCTCCACCTATGTTGTCTTGCGTACGTGATTACATATCCGTCGCTTATAATGGGGTCTAAAGAATCAATGGACTCAGTTCCTAAGCCCACTATCCACTCCAGTGATTTTAACAGCCAGCATGAAAATAGACTTACAGTGGTGGATAACCCCACCAGCACTGACAAGTGGCTCACCCCTGCGATCCTCTCGACATCAAATAGTACTCACCACAGATGCCGCTCCCACAGGTTGGGGAGCTCATCTCACCAACCTACACACTCGGGGTTTATGGTCCAAACAAGAACGGAATCAACACACAACCCTCCTGGAACTTCGGGCTATCCGTAATACCCTTCGAACTTTCAAACGCACCCTCCGGGACCAAGTTGTTATGATTCACACAGACAACCAAGTGGCGATGTTTTACATAAACTGAGTAGGAGGGGTCAGGTTCATGGAGCCTTTGCAAAGAAGCGGTCGAGATCCTGGAATGGGCTCATAGCAAAGGAATCTCCCTATAAGCCATGTACTTGCCAGGAATAAACAACTCCAGAGCAGACAAACTGAACAGAATATTTCACCCTCACGAGTGGGAACTACATCAGGATGTAGCCAATCGACTTTTCTCCACTTGGGGTCTTTCTTGGATCGGCCTCTTCGCAACACAACATGACAGGAAAATCAAGATGTTTTTCTCAGGGAGGAAGTGACATCATCGCTCTGGCAGCTTGACTCTGGAGCTCTTCCCCAGCCAGAGCTTCAGTGCGACTTAGACCACGCGTTTTGGTGCTTTTTCTCCCCCTGCGACCCTAAATCTTGCCCGGGAATCCAGTGATCATGGCCACCAAACGAAAGTCTGTAGACTTTTGTCAATTTTCTTACCGAGGCGCAGAATCAGCAGAGGACTCGGGGAATCAAGATGGCGCCAGTCCCGATGCAGCCGGGAGAGTGGAGGACACAGAGGATGATTTTCAGGTTGCGGTTGGGGGGAGCACCCTCCCGCGCTGAATTTAGAGACTGGTTCATCAGCCTTAGACAGGATCTCAAAGGCTACAAGCAAGAAATAAGGGGCATGCTTGAGGACTTTCCTGAGGAATTGGCTACTCTGGGGCACAGGGTGGATGATCTAGATGTCCGCCAGGATGCTCAAGCAGAAGCCTCCAAGCACCTTCAGGAAGCCTACACAACCCTGCAGGACGAACACCTGTCTATGAAAATAAAGTTAGTAGACCTGGAAAATAGGTCACGCAGGAGTAAACTCCACTTCAGAGGGCTGCATGAAACCTCCGCTAACGCAGACTGTACTGCTGTCATCAGTCGCTTCTGTAAGTATCTCTTAGACTCCAATTCTGATCAAGCAGAAGCAGTGGTTCCGGACATTATCTTAGACAGGGCTCACAGGGTGTTGGGCTCTCCAAATAATAAGTGTACGAGATATAATAGTGTGCTTTAAGGACTATGTGATAAAAGAACAAGTGGCCACAGTGACTAGGAAGCAGCAGATCTGGCAATGAGAAGGCCAGGGAGTAGCAGTCTTTGCTGATCTCTCTCAAGCTACATTGCAAAATAGACTGGAACTGCGGGAAGTTACCACATTCCTCCGTAAAGAAAATATAAAATATAGATGGTTACATCCCTTTGGTCTCTCTCTTACCTGGGACGGCTGTACTCATAAAATTCACTCAGCGGCTGATGCCACCGAACTTCTGAAAGACAAAGGATTTCGATCCAAAGAACTCCCTACCTCTGCGGTCAAAAGATTCTCTACTGGAAATCAACCACCAAAGTAGCAGTGAGTGGGGTCTCGTAACACTCGCCTAAAACGGAATTCCGGCCTGGCTACTAACATTCCGGAGAAGACATGAATTCAGCTATTATACCACAGCTATCTCATCGGCGACTATGGGCTGTCCAGTCTGGACTCATTTTCTGACCCAGTATGTGGACACCTCAAAACATTCTGAGTATTAATGGTTGGCTAACCTAAGGTTTATATTGGTTAAAAGTTCGCAAGTTTACTGTTGATTTGTTTGAGTGCAATTGAAAGCTCTGGCTGGGGAGAACTTACATGCTTAAGATTTCTATTTACTCCTCCTATTGGATGGGTGGTTTAGATCTGCTGGGAGGATTTCGCAGATCAGATACATTTGTGAGGGGGATGGGAAAAGAGTGTTGCACACAATATTTTGATGCCATTTTGTGATGGTCTGGTTAGTGGTCAACTCAGGGTGATTGTTTTATCCAAGGGGAGCATCCTCTCAGAGGGATATTATTATGTCCTGGCTGTATGCAGTTAGGCTCTTTGCCGTTCAAGGGCGTTCGTTGTTTGGGGACGACCTTGAGCATCTGATTGTCACTTGGGGAGAATAAGCCACTACGGTTACCGGAGGACAGACTAAGGCGAAGAGGTTTTTCCAGACCCATTCACGTCTCCGTACCAACGAGATCTCGGCTGATGCGGGCTCCCTCTGCTCCTCTGAGGTCATTTTCCCCTAGGGGGCATACTTGGAGGCAGTCCTTTCCAGGGGCCCGTAGGCCGATTCAGGGTGCTGCAGGAGGATCTGCAGCCAGTGGCAAGTCCTCGTAATGAAGCGAGGCTGGTCCACTCTGTTGTTTCTATTATAGGAGGTCGCTTGACGCAGTTTTACGATGAGTGGGCCAACATCATGTAGAATCAGTGGGTTCCCAGTATAATAAGAGATGGCTACGTATTAGAATTTGCTTGGTCCGTTCGAGATCCATTTCTAATTTCATCTTGCAGTCCGGGGCACAAGTGAAAGTTGATACAGGAGACCTTAGGCTGCCTCCAGGAATTGGGGGTGGTCATTCCGGTGCCCTCGGAGCTCCAAAAGGGACGCTATTCCATTTATTTTGTGGTTCCAAAGAAGGAGGGCATGTTTTGGCCCATGCTCGATATTGAAGAGAGTAAATACCACCCTCAAAGATCCCTGCTTCCGGATGGAAACCTTGCATTCGGTGATAGCGGCTGGCTTCTCTGGATCTTACGGAAGCCTATCTGCACATTCCGATTCATTCTGAGTCCCAGTGTTTTCTTCACTTCATGATCCTTGGACAACATTTTCAGTTCAGGGCACTTCCTTTCGGTCTGGTGGTAG
This sequence comes from Rhinatrema bivittatum, assembly GCF_901001135.1. NCBI lineage: Eukaryota > Metazoa > Chordata > Amphibia > Gymnophiona > Rhinatrematidae > Rhinatrema > Rhinatrema bivittatum. Next base: position 543,116,246 of record NC_042617.1, on the reverse strand, counting down.
CGGCGGCACTTTGGAAGGAAGGTCTCATGGTGTATCCTTATCTAGACGACTGGCTGATCAGAGCAAAGTTGGCAGATCTATGTCGACAGTCGATTCTCAGGGTTTGCGATGTTCTCCACTCTCTCGGCTGGGTTGTGAATGTGGCCAAGAGCCATTTGACCCCGACACAGTCCCTAATCTACTTGGGAACGAGGTTTGACAGCCTGTTAGGCAAAGTGTTTGTTTCTGTTGGAAGAAAGGGTGCTATCTCTTCAGAACAGAGTTCAGTTGTTGCAATTACGAATTCCCAGAGTATGGGATTATTTTCAGGTCTTAGGGTCCATGACTTCAACCTTTGAGTTGGTTCCCTGGGCTTTTTTCCATATGAAGCCATTGCAGAGGGTGCTTTTGGTGTGTTGGAAGCTGAGCTCAGAGGAATTTTACCTACCCCTGCCCCTGGAGGGGGAGGCCAGAGAGTCTATTTTGGTGGCTTCAGTCGGTCAGTCTTCTCCACAGAATGGACCTCGAGGTCTCGGTTTGGGTGGTGGTGATGACAGATGCCAGCCTTTCCGGCTGAGGGGAGGTTTGTCAGCGCCATTCCGTCCAGGGCATTTGGTCTACGAAAATCTGCATGGTCTATCAACTGGTTGGAGACCAGGGCAGTGCGGCTTGCATTGAGGGAGCTCTTGCTGCTAGTGAAAGGTCGTTCGGTCCGGATCCTGTCGGACAATGAGACGGCAGTGGTGTATATCAATCGGCAGGGTGGTACCAGGAGTCAGGCGGTAGATCAGGAGGCTCAGCTCTTGATGCGTTGGGTGGAGGTCCATCTAGAGCAGATAGCGGCATCTCAAATAGCTGGCATCGAAAATGTCTAGGCGGATTTTCTCAGTCGAATTCGCCTAGACCCAGGAGAGTGGGAGTTGGCGGAGACCGCAGTGCAGCTCATCCAGAGACATTGGGGGGTCTCCTCACATAGATTTGATGGCGACTCGTCAGAATGCCAAAGCAATACCCTTCTTTAGTCAAAGGAGACAGCCCGGGGCCGAAGTGGGCAGGTGTTGCATCGCATCGAGAGACATCATGGGAAAATGATTCTGGTTGTGCCAGGGTGGCCTAAGCATCCATGGTTTGCGGATCTCATCAACATGGCAATGGACAGTCTGATTCATTTAGGACATCTCGAGGGCCTTCTTCGGCAGGATCCCATTTTTTCCACAAGGTGAATCACTATTGTCTAGCGGCTTGGCTTTTGAAAGGCGGAGTTTGAGTAAAGGTTATCCGGAAGCTGTCGTCACCACTTTGTTGCCGGCCAGGAGGCAATCTACTAATCTGGCTTAAGTTAGAGTCTGGCAGGTGTTCGAGGTCTGGTGTATTGCTCATGGGGTTCACGCCCTTCAGTCCTCCATCCCTGAGATTTTGTCCTTTCTGCAGGAAGGTTTAGCTAAGGGTCTATCTCCGAGTTCCCTTAGAGTTCAAGTGGCGGCCTTAGGTTGTCTGCAGGGTAAAGCTGGTGATTCCGCTATTTCAGCACATCCGGATGTGATAAGTTTTCTCAGAGGAACGAAGAATTTAGGCCTTCAGTTTGGAAAGTGTGTCCATCCTGGAACCTGAATCTAGTTCTATGGGATCTTTGTTCCAGCACCATTTGAGCCTTTGCAGAGGGCGATGCTGAAGGACTTGACTCTTAAAGTGGTTTTTCTGATAGCGATTTGTTCCGCTAGGCGGATTTTGGAATTACAAACTTTGTCCTGTCAGGATCCATTCCTCCAGATTTCAGACTCAGGGGTCTCGTTGAGGACTGTGCCTTCCTTTTTACCGAAGGTCGTTTCTGCTTTTCATGTGAACCAAACTGTGGAGCTTCCCGCTTTTCCGGAGGGTGAAGCGTCTTCGCCCATTGCGAGAGAACTCAAGAGATTAGATGCTCGCCGAGCTCTTTTGCGCTATCTTGAAGAGACTAATGATTTCAGGAGATCCGATTATCTTTTTTTGTCTTGTGGAGCGGCACGAGCCGAGGTTCTAAAGCTTCCAAGGCTACTATAGCGCGCTGGTTGAAGGAAGCTATTGGTTCCACTTACATTACTGCTGGGCAGCAGGTTCCGGAGGGTTTATGTGCTCATTCTACATGGTCTCAGGTGACCACCTAGGCGGAGGCGCAATTGGTATCTCCTCAGGAGATTTGCAGAGCTGCAACTTGGAAATCCTTACATCCTTTTGTGTGACACTATCGTCTGGATTTGGGGGCTTCTGGGTCTCCTCCTTTTGGCAAAAGTGTTCTGCGAGCGGAACTCTCCAGGTCCCACCCCATTTAGGGAGCTTTGGTACATCCCAGGCATCTGGACTGATCCGAATACGTACAGGAAAAGGAAAATTTGGTTTTTACCTGTTAAATTTCGCTCCTGTAGTACCACGGATCAGTCCAGAACCCACCCATTTTTCCTGGAGATGGAGAGTTGATCGCTCAGCTGTAGTTTTGCCTTATGCGTACAGATTCATAGCAGCCTGTTTATAGTTTTTCACATTGACAAGAAGTTTCAGGTTTTACTTTATTTCTATTGATTCATTGGATTGAGAATTGCAATTTTTTGCTTGGGTACAGATCCTATACTGAGGAACTGCAGGTGGCACTAGGCTTTATGTAGCAGGGTCAGGCAAGTTTTTTTGGTTTGTTTTTTTTCTCTGTCTCCACCTGCTGGCAGGGATGTATGAGTCCAGGCGTCTGGACTGATCCGTGGTACTATAGGAACGAAAATTAGGAGGTAAGAACCAATTTTCCTATTAACTCTTTATTGCATGTTGCAGTTTTATCTAAGGGTAGAGTGCACAAGCTAGTTGGCTGCCTTTCAGGTCGGTGTGGGTGGCCATCTTGCTTGGCTCAACAGTAGACTGCAAAGTGTCAGTGACACAGTGGGGGTCACAGGTGACCATGAGGCTGGTGTACCTAGAGAAAAGTGTTTATCGAACGTGTCAATAAAACTGCGGCCTTATATATCCAAATTCATGTCCATTGTTCTCCATCATGGAAATTGGCGTGTTGGGATGGTGCGTGTTAGACCCAGTCATAACATCTGCTGATGTTAAACCTCCTCTTCCCCCTCCAAAATAGAAAGCAGATCTGAGCTATTAAAGTATGGCTGAAAACCTGTTTGTGTGGTTATTTTCTGACACCAGAGCTGCTGTTGAGACTTTTTTAGTTGCTGGTGTTCTAATGATTTTTTTTGTTTGTTAAATTATTTCACAATTAGGTATCATCTACAAGGCCTGAAGAAACAAAAGTGCGACAGGAAGACCTGTCTGAAATTTTGAGCAGTGCCCACAAGGTGCAAGCTAAACAAGAGGCTATCGAAACCATGCTGTGTACACTGAAGAGGTACAATGTGCAAGAGTATGCTTTGTGTGGTAAAGCAACATGGGTAACTGAAGCACTCATGTTCTTCATTCTGGAGCACAGATGTGGGGGGAGGAAAAAAAGCTGAACCCTTTTGTAAACTCTGCAACTAGTAGTACTGCTTTCACTATGTATCAATTCAGTGTTTTACTGCAAAGTCATTTTTTATTTTTTGTTCAAGCTTCTTCCCTGCAGTTTCCCTAAAGCTTTTGGCAGCAACCATGTTTCAAGTTTTGTTACATATTACCAACTATGGAATGGGATCTGATTGGTTCATACTTTGTGTTTTAAAAATGTAGCAAATGCAGATTAGTACATAAAGTAAGATGAAGTAATTTCAGGCCACTCACTAATCTGGCAACTCCCAGAGGTTCAGAGGAATTGCAGGTTAGCTGCTGTAAATGTTTATTTTTTTTTGGGGGGGGGGGGTTTCTTTGTTTGTTTTTTAAATGATGATAATTAGGTAAGAATTTGACCTGGCATAGGGTGGGCACTAGTGCTCCTGATGTGACGTGCAGTTGGTTTTGTTAAGACGTCTCCTGCTGTAAGAGACACCAGAGTGGTGAGGCACACTGGGTTTGAGAGGTGGTTAGCTTAACCACAGATATGACAGTAAACATTATATATAACTGTGACTGGGCCATTGTGAGGTCATCTATGAGAATTTGTCATGTTAAGGGACCTCATTTTTTAACTTGTCTGGAGAATGCTATGGGCCATTCTGTCCTCCAGGTACGAGAGTCTCATGCGCTCGCTTCTTTGTATAGAGTCCCTGCTTGTCTTCATCTCCCAGTATCTTTTCTACACCTGACACTGGATCAGTGCTCAGAAAGAGGAAGTTGGGATGGAAGCACTGCAAAAATGTTATGGCCTTACTCAGGTGCATGTATGGGACATTTCAATATGGAGAATATTGTGATAGGTCAAGGGGGTCACCTAGTAAGTTTTAAAAAGAGGCTTAACTGCAGTTAGAGGAAAGGCTGGTTTGTGCTCAGAATTATTGCTATCCTAAACAGTAACTGTTTTAAGTGAACATTTTACAAAGAGAATTGTTGCATATATTGAATACATGATAACATGAAAAAATAGGTTAAATTGACTCAAGCTTGAAATTTGTGAGCAGTAATTAATGCTAATCATCAAGGCTTCTATGTTAGCATTTTTAAAGCTTCTTGTTCCCCTGCTAGCCATCTCCCCTTTCCTCACTATTCTTTTGACAAGATTAAAAAAAGGAGCATATAGGGAACTCTTGCCAGTACTTTTACAATTTAAAAAAAAAAAAAATATTTTCATTGTGTTTCGAGTGTTGACTCCCAGTAGCAGATTTGTTTTTCCGTCAATAAGCAGACTGAATTAGCCATGCTGTTTGGGTAATGTCATCCGACTTGCGCTCTTGCGGACCTTCTCTCTCTAAGACAAAGCTTCAGTCTTCAGTGCCTGCACAGTTCTTCCTCTGTGCAGCGTGTCATCGGTCTTCACAATGTTCGTTTTTCCGTGCTTGCGCATGGACATGTTTTCTCTCTCCATCGTGTCTCCTCATGTTAGTTTTTCTCTCTTATTCACGCCAGCGATTCCACAACAGCACTTTTCAAAGCTACTGACACAGCATGTTCAAGATGCTGGGGTTCAAATATTGTCAGTGCGGACACATAATGTCTGTAACTGACAATCACAACTATTATCTCTGCCTCGGCACAGACCACGACCAAGCATCATATAAGGACTGCGCCCGCATGTCTTCACGGGTATGGAGGCAGAGGTCTGAAAAGATAGTCCATCTTCAGGACAGAGAAGAATTCCCCTTAGACTTATGCACCCTCCCTGCGGTGCTCAACTCGCTCTTCTCTGAGGCCAAAACCTTCATCTCACAATGTCCACTGGAGAGCCTCCTCCATGGAGCTGCTGCAGGCAAGGTTGAAGTCCAAGCACAGTAAACTATTGGGTGAGAAGGTAGCTACGGCACTGGTGGGACCCAAATCAGGAACCGCAGGTCAGCCCAGATCAGATTTGGACACCAGTGCATTGTTGATGCCAGCAAAAGCCTTGCACTGATAAGACTTCTGCATCGGGCTCTAACAGCCTCCACGATGCATCCATGCAAGTGACTAAGAAGTTGTCCCATAAGAGGGATTGTGCCGCTCCAACTTCCACCCACGAAACATCGGCACGGATGTCAAAGCGGGCGCCAACATCAGGGGCTTCAACACAAGTGACTGCGCACTCCAAGATGCATGGCGCATCGATGCAGATGGGGCATCCTACCACGCACAATGTCCTCACAATGCACAGCCCGGTTCTCTCGACGCATGCATCATCCAAGAGCGCCAGCAAAAGGAAGTCCACTTCTCATGGGGGGATGATTCTCAGGGGACCCAAAGCCCACATACCAAGAGAAAGAGACTGTAGCTAGACAGCGTATAGACCCGATCTTGGACATCTTGTTGCAGCCCCCTTGGACTTTTCCTCCCAAGCCTGTGACACTTAGCTCCAGGTCTTCATCTTCCAAGGGAGACTGTACTATCTCATCTCCAATGCTTCATTCTTTTCCAAGGGACAAGACAGCTCCTCCGGACAAGGGTTCCTGGGTCCGGACTCAACCTTCCTCAGACATCTTGTCTGCAGCTGTACACCCTGGTGGGAAGTTTTCTCCAGTTGCCATAGTGATGGAAAAACAGACCTTTTCAAATCTGCCTCTAACCCAGTCCCTACAGATCATGGATCAGATTTCTACAATCATACGGAATTTGTTCTCCTCTTGGTATCCTGGGCTTCTGCTACCACATATTCCAGGTCCGAGTGGTGAAGGGCTTCCTGACTGTGCCCCAACCTCTCCGGAGGTGCCCATATCCCAGACTCCAGATAGTCATGAGGACTCTCAGCCATCACCTCAGTTGGACTCTCCACCAGATCTCTCACCTACTAGCTCGAAAGCTATTCCTTCTGATTTGCCAGAGGAACCACCAGCTCACTCTTCTCCCTCAGAAGATTTAACCTATTTGCAGTTCATGGAAAAGCTAGGTATTGTGCTAGGGGTAGAGGTCCGGAAGCTCCCTAACCCTCGGGAAGAAGTCTTCAAAATCCTAAATGTTTTGGAAGCTCCAGCTGAACCATCGGCCCTGCCTTCCCATAAAGTTCTCAATGAGGTGCTTTCGAAAATGTAGGAGTCCCCCTCGCTCCAACCTCCCGATTTCCAGAAAGTTGGACTTGAAATTTAGATTGCAAAAATCTGTGACCATCATGGAATTGGCGATGAAACCTGCTAAAAAATCTAGACTCATGCATATACTCATTCAATGAGGGAACACAAACTTCTTGATGATTTCTCCAAGAAAACATTTCAAAGTGCAGTGTTAACATCCAGGATCCAACAACATCAGTTTTATATGGTCCAGTATCTATACGAATGCCTGCAGTTGTTAAAGCCATTCTAGTGCTCGAAACAGGTTATCCAGTCATATCTCAACTGTTTTTATGATATGGAAGAGAGGTTGTGACATTTGCTGAGGATAGTCTGAGTCCTTTGAGACCTCTTCCCAGACTTTAGCCACCACCATTGCTGCTCATTGGATTGCTTGACTGCGTTCCAGCTCCATTAGGGAGGATGTCCATGACAAGCTGGCAAATCTGTCATGCTCGGGCAATAACCTGTTTGACGACAGATTGAAGGACACAGTGTACCAGATTAAGGAACAAAACATGGCTGTGCAGTCTTTGTCGTCCATGTTGACTCCCGAAGATTTTACCATCCATATCACAAGGCTTATCAAAGGAAACCGTTCAAACAGTTTCAACCATTCAGACTTCAGACATACCAACAGTTCCAACAGCCTCGTATGCAGTCGCAGTCATCTCAACCTAGTGGATGCCATAGGGACCACAAACAGCTGAAGCCCTTACAGCCAGCAGTCCAAAAGCCTCCTCAGTCTTTTTGAGGATAACCCAGCCTCAGCCTCACTTCCAGTGGGAGGCAAGATGTCATTTTTCCTTGGAGGGGAATCGAATCACCTCGGATCAGTGGGTCCTAAAGATCGTGCGTGAGGGTTATCATCTGGATTTTACCATCACACTCTCCCTTCCCCGTCATGCTGGTCACTTGATGTTTCTCAACTAGCTCTACTGGAGCAGGAGATCCAAACCTTACTCCGTCAGCAGGCCATCCAACCGGTCCCCAAACACCAAATCAATATTGGCTACTACTCCCAGTATTTCCTTATTCCGAAATTGTCAAGGGGATTTAGGCTCATTCTGGACTATGTTCCCTCAATAAGCACATTTGGAAGGAAAAATTCAAGATACCTTCCCTCAAGTTGGTCCTTCCATTCATTCAGAGGAACAATTGGATGTGTTCTCTGGATCTCAAAGATGCTTACACGCATATTCCGATACACCCTTCCTGCTGGCAATTCCTATACTGCCAGATGGCTTTGACTCACTGGTCCTACCCTTTGGCCTTTCCTCTGCTCCCAGAGTTTTCACCAAATTTATTTATTTGTGTTTTTTATATACTGACATTCGTTTAGTAACATCACATCGGTTCACATTCAACAATATTTCGTAACAGCGCTAAATAAATATAGGTATTAGCAGCAGTGTTTTACAGATAACATTGCAACTTAAGAGTGTAATAACGAATCCATATAAATGAAAGGGTTTAACATAGTAGAAGATAATGTCATACGAGAAAACTAAATACAAGAAAACTACTAAATTAAAATGCAATGTCACATATGGTTATTTTAACTAGAGGAATAATTCTCATGGATCTCTTATTTAATGAAACTAAAGTAATGGACTAATATCTCTAGGGGCATTATTTATTGCACGTTATGAAAGCATAAGAGACAGACAAATTTAACAGAACTTGAAAGCCTGTTACCTGCGTATTGAGGTGTATGGTAAAATTAAACTAATATGAATAATAGCTTGCAGGAATACATCTCTGTAAAAGGGGTGAATCTCTAGGGAGGAACCTATTAGAAGCACAAATGTCTGGCTATAGCAGTTTTTAATCTAAGACGTCCGGTACAAATTTGGATTTCCTAACTAGAAGACTGAGTGATAGTCTTTACTACAAGCACATCTGGAGACAACAGTCACTTGCCTGGAGTCTCTAGGGTTCCCAGTCAACTACAAGAAGTCGGTACTCAAACCAACCTAGATAATATAGTTCATAGGAGTGAGGATAGACTCAATCCATTCTCGTGCCTTCCTTCCACAAGAAAAAATCGAAAGGCTTCATCATCTCTGTACAGAATTACTTCACAGATCGCTGATCACAGTTCTCCAGTTGCTTGTGCTCCTGGGACACATGGCATCAGCCATTCATGTAGTCTCCCACACCCACCTTCACATTAGACACCTCCAATGGGGTTTAGTCTTGATGGATGCATTACTGCCAAACCATAACAAAGAAGATAGCCTTGTCATACTCCATGCGCAGAGACATTCATTGGTGGCTGGAGCCAGGAGTACTAACAATGGGGGTCCCCTCTCTGGCAACTGACCCACACTCTCGTCGTTACCACAGATATGTCCACTCAGGGTTGGGGGGGCTCATCTTCTGCACTACAGGATGCAGGGCCTGTGGTCTTTAGTCGAACAGTCTTACCAGATCAACCTTCTAGAATTCAGTCATGAGACACGCTTTAAAGGCCTTCGCTCATCTGCTATGAGGCAATCATCTTATGATTCACACACACAATCAGGTGGCCATGTTCTATGTGAACAAAGAGTGAGGCACGGGCTCCTGGTTCCATTGCCGAGAGGCAGTGTGGATCTGGGAGTGGGCCATCGAATACTCAGTAACTCTTTATGCGACATATTTACCCAGCATAGCAAACATGTTGGCAGATACGCCCCAGCAGTGTTTCACCCCCATGAATGGTCCATTAACCAGTTAGTAGCCGACAGGACCTTCCTGTAGTGGGATCAACTGTGACTAGATCTCTTCGCCACTGAGCAAAATCGGAATTAGTACAGTTCTGCTCAGACTATCCCAGCCAACTCAGGAAAACACAAGATGCCTTTCTCCTCTCTTGGTCAATGGGCTTCCTGAACTCTCTTCCTTTGATCTCAAGAACAGTTCAAAAAGTGATCCAGGACAAGGCTCAAATGATTCTCATAGCTCCAGCGTGGCCGAGACAACTTTGGTTTGCGTATCTGGTGCAGTATTCCGAGGACTGCCGGATCTCTCTTGGTCAAGACCCAGATCTCCTAACTCAAGAATGGGGCTCTTTTTCACCCTTTCCACGCTTCACTCCACCTGACAGCCTGAATGTTGAACGTGAGACCTTGCAAGCGTTGGCTCTCTCGTCAAGCATTCATTCATTATAGCAGCAAGGAAGCCCTCAACCAGACAGAACTATTCCTTCAAGTGGAAAAGGTATGCGCAGTGGTGTCAAGATCATCGGATTAGCCCTTTTTCTTCATCGCCAAGGGAACTTCTCAATTACCTACTCCATCTTTCAGAGTCCGGACTTGCCACGTCTTCGATAAGGGTTCATTTAAGTGCTATAGTCGCATACCATAAGAGGGACAAAGATTCTTCGGTGGTTTCCCATCCATTGATATCTTGTTTCATGAGAGGTCTTAACCTTTATCCTCCCATCAGAAAACCTCCAGTGACTTGGGATTTGAATGTGGTTTTGTCTGCTCTCATACAGGGATCCCTTCGAGCCTCTGCAATCTGTCCCTCTGAAATTCCTCATTTGGAAAGTGTTTTTTCTTGTGGCTATCACCTCGGCTTGATGAGTGAATGAGCTCCAAGCCTTTGTACATTTCTTGCCCTATTTACAGTTTTATCGTGCCAAAGTAGTTCTCGGAATCAATCACACTATATATCCTCCTATTTTCTTTTCTAAACTGCACAGTAAAAAGCAGGAGAGTCTGCTTCACTCTTTGGACTGTAAAAGAGCTTTAGCTTGCTATAAACAAAGGACACAGCCTCATCGGCGCTCATCATAATTGTCTCTCGTTCAATCCCAGTTCACTAGGCATGGTTGTCTCCAAGAGTATGATCTCCAACTAGATAATGGATTGCATTCAGTTCTTCCATAAGTCCACACACAAACCATTAGCGGGATCCAACAGGGCCGTATCAAGTGTGAGACACAGCGTCCTCCATTGCGCATCTTCGGAACATACCGGCTGAAGATATCTGTAATGCGGCCACATGGTCATCTATCCATACAGTCACCTCTCACTATGGCCTAGACCAACTAGCGGCTTCGGATGGTGGGTTGGGGCATGCAGTGTTTTCTAGTGTGCTTAGTCGGAGAGACCATGTCCACTAGGGGAGTTGGGCAATAAATCAATATATAAATAAATAGAAGCTTCGCAAGGGGCTAGAAAGAACAGGAATGGTGACTTGGTCACATGAGTTGTTTCACCCTCGTCCTTTAAGAACATAATAAATTGCCATGCTGGGTCAGACCAAGGGTCCTCCAAGCCCAGCATCCTGTTTCCAACAGAGGCCGAACCTGGCAATTACCCAAACACTAAGAAGATCCCATGCTACTGATGCAATTAATAGCAGTGGCTATTCCCTAAGTAAACTTATCCAAACCTTTTTTTAATCCAGCTACACTAACTGCACTAACCACATCCTCTGGCAACAAATTCCAGAACTTAATTGTGCATTGAGTGAGAGAGAATTTTCTCCTATTAGTCTTAAATGTTCTACTTGCTAACTTCATGGAATGCCCCCTAGTCCTTCTATTATTTTAAAGTGTAAATAACAGATTCACTCTTCTGTTCAGTTTTTCTTTTTGTACCCGAAGCTTTGGACTCCCAAACAGCATGGCTAATTCAGCCTGCTTATTGACTGAAAAAGGCAAGTTTGCCTACCATAAACAGTGTTTTCCATAGATAGCAGGATGAATTAGCCATGCATACTCTCCCTCCTCCCTGGATATATCTGTTCTGATCTTTTCAATAACAGCATTGCTGTCTAGCTTTGTTAGTCACTGAGGAGACCGATGACATGCTGCGCACGGGAAGAGCCGCACAGGCACACAAGATCGAAGCTTTGTCTTAGAAAGAGATGGTCTGCAAGAGCACCGTTGGATGATGTCACCCAAACAGCATGATTAATTCATCATGCTATATATGGAAAAAACTGGTTTCAGTAGGCAAACTTGCCTTTACAGTGTGCTGCTGGGGCGCTCTGCTGGGTGGTATAAAAACATCCTGTGCCTTCCTCCACCTGCAGAATGGGGTCAGTATCCTGCTGGTGTTCACCAGGGTCCCGCTGGTACCTTCCCTTTTAAAGGGGAAATAGGGAGCTTGGACAAAGAAGAGCGAATAAGTAATACAGATGGTGGTGAAATATGTAGAAATGGGGAAACAAGAACCAGAGGAACAATAGTTCAGACAAAAGGAAGAAGTAGGGTTAATAGGAGTGGAATCAGCAGAAGGCAGAAATCTTGAAACTAGATTTCTTGCTCTACGAGGAAACTGGCATAAATGATTGTGAAAGGATCATGATCCCATTTACAGAGGGTAGATAGGACCATGGGATCTGATGGAGTATACCCAAGAATATTGAAAGAGCTTAAGAAAGTGCTGCCTGCACCCCTCTCAGCTCTGCTCAACTTGCCTTTTAGAAAAAGCAGAGGTTCTAGAAGACAGAAGGTGAAAGGTGTAGTACCACTCCACCAAAAGTGAGAACAAAGAGGTGGCAACCAACTATACACCCATCCATCTAACTTCAGTAGTGGACAAGGTTGTAGAAACACTACAAAAGAAAATCGAGCATGCTTGTATCTTAAAACTTGGACCCTAGATAACATTTTTTGTTTAAGGGAAGATCCTGTCAGATGAACTTGTTCGAAGTCTTTAAGGTGAGAAAAGCAGTAGATCAGGGAGTTGCAGAAGATGTATATCTGGCCTTCAATAAGAATTGTCACCATTCCACATTGAAGACTGGTAAACAAATCCAATATGATAGCAGTACACAGTCATTATCTGAATGAGGAACAAATTAAGCAACGAAACTCAGAATAGTGGTCAATGAAATCCATTTTAATGAAGGTCAATTAAGTGGGGTACTTGAGGCTCTAATAGGGCGGCTTTTTTTTTTCACTGTCTTAATATTGTCGCAGAGGGATTTGAAAAAAATTTACCGGTTTTGCAAATGAAATAAAATTCAGAAACAGGATAGGCACGAACAGACAGGAAGAAAAAACGAAAGGGCAGTTGCAAAAGGTGGAATGCTCAAGAGTTTGGAATCTGTTAATTCAAAAAGTTGTGAAATTATGCATCTCTGGTGCAAAATTCATTAGTCACTTATTACTTAGGAAACCAAGAAATGGCAACTGTTTAACAGGAGGTGAGACTTAGGAGTAAGCGTCTACTGACCTGAAGATTGTAAGTCATAAAGCAGCAGGACAAGCTATAGTAGCATGCTTAAGTGCATGAAGCAAGAGCTCATTTGCAGGACATTGGACAATAGTGCCCATTTTATAGGTCACTAGAAACCATGCTGTGTTCATTCTTGGAGACCATACCCTTTGTAAGGACATTGAAAGAATAAAAGCAGTTCAGAGAAGGGCTACAAAAAAGGTAGAAGGTCTGCAATAGAAGCCCTACACAAGTTTATGATACTGAATGTACTTACTGTAGGAAAAAAGAAATAAAAGTTGGACAGTTGCAATAAAGTAAAAGAAACTAAGTTGTCTAAGAAAAAAAAATTCAAGAACAAAAGGTTATGATATGAAGGTAAAGGGAGGGAGATTCAGAGAAATTGAGGATTATAGGATTGGAATAGCCCACCAGTAGAAGCTATGGAAACCAAAACCGAATTTAAGCATGCTTGGCACAGATAATAGAAAGAACTGGTAAGAACAGGGGTGAGATAAGGGTGGGTAAAGTGTATGGGAGAAGAGGGATCATGGTGGTTGGTGTAGGTATGGAAATTTATATGCTACTTTACCTGGAAAGGTACAGGACCAAAGAGGAAAATGAAAAAATTGATCTGGTTTAGAAGTGAGATCCTGCTGATGGCCGGACTTGTATCTATGACAGCTGGAAGAGCTGTGCATGGAAGTGCACATATAGTGCACAGTATAGATGGTTATGTTTGTATGGTTAGGAGAGACCCTTAGCTTAGAGCAATATGGACTAGGATAACCAAGTAGATTGGGTGACCCAATTGGTCCTTACCTAACATCTGTTATGTTATATGAGAAAGTTTTATGTCAGGCTGGATGAATTCTTCCAAGTTCATGGTGCTACTGCTTGTTGAGGTATATTGAATTTTTATTTAATTGGAAAAAATCCCTGGATGAAAACCTCAGTTGCCTTTTATTTGTCAGGAGGATTTTTTAATCTCGGAAACTCAGTTGCACAAGGTTTTTTTCTGTTAGCCTTTTGGATCATATCTTATAGATTTCCCTAAAGGATGGGGGAATGGACACACTGGAGCCTTAGGGAGGTGTTTCTTGTGTCACACTGCGATGCTCTTGGTATGTTGTAACACAAAGATCCGAGTGCTAGAAGCTATCCTGTTCAACAAGGTATTTACTAAGAAATGCATGAGGATAAGTATGTGATTGATGGTGGTTTGTTTTGTTTTTATTCCGAGCAGGGAGAATGAAGCTCTGTGGAGGGAAATAGGGGATTTGCAAGCCAAGCATTCCCAGCAGCAGCAGATTATTCGGAAGGTAAGCAGCTGGCTATTTGTGAGTTTTGCCTGTTACTTGTCTTGGCTCTCTTAATATCAGTGTAATATAGGTGAGATTGAGCTTCCTTCTCTTTGACATTCAGTCCTGCTTTTTTGCTGCAAGATGTGTGTGGAAAGCGCATGCCATGGCATAAAGAAATTAAATTTAGTTTTTGTATGTGCATTTTTTTGGTGGGGGTTGGGGATATTTTTAAAGTACATCCATTATCTTTGAAAGTATTTACCATAGATAAGGTACGGTGACTTGCAATAAATAAGAGGTCCCATGCAGCCTATACGGATGACCTCCCTTAACATGACGCATATCTTTAGTTGGTTCCGGACACTAGCAAGTGGGGCAAGTGTAGGATAGGGCTTCCCTTTGTCACTTAGTGATGATGGGGGGGTGGGGAGGGAAGCAAGCGAGGATCTCACAAAAGTTGACCTGTATGAGTTGGGCATTTAAACTGGGACTTGGCGGCATCCACCATATTCACGGGTCTGCTGTGTTGGTGTGTGGTCACTTTGGACCTTTTTGGGGGAGGGGACGGCAAGTGGTCTCCAGGCCAAAGGTGTGGAGGAGAGGTGGCGAACAAGCTTGGTTAGGTGTGCGGTTGGGAGCTGAAGGAGAACCTTTGTGAGCGGCACCAGTGGCACCCATATAAGTCGTGATTTGGAGCAGTTGATCACCCATCGATACTGGGACAGCAAAGCTGAGCAGTCCTCAAGCTCGGTTGAGTGGCAGCATCGGCACATCGAAATGTGAGCACCAAAGAGTATGTACAGTGCATCGCAGGCCAGTCCATCTCCATAACAGCAGAGACTGATATTGGCAGGGAGCCAAGGAGGTGAGGCAATGCCGGTAGTCATGCAGCGGAGGATCCAAAACACGTGAGAGAATCGCAGCAGCGAAGTGGGCGATCGAAAATTCTCACACTGCACAAGGTGACTTTTTTACTTTTGGGCCCATCGAACGAGGAGTGGCGGAGGAGTGGCAGTAATGGCCTAAGCAGGGAAACAGTACATCTTGCATTCAGGCACCCTATACACCTCCAATCTATTGTGGATAGCGACACCCAGGTGACACAGGAACAGCTGAAGGAAGGGGTCGGAGTGGCACGAGGCAGACCCACCAATCGTGAATGAGCCTTGATCAGCCTATGCAGAAAAATGATGGTGTCGGACCTTCTCCTTCACCTTTACAGAAGCAGCCTGAGACATCCCCCACCCAGAGTGGGAGACAAGCAAGTACTGGCCACCCACAGGGAGCAATGAGTGGGGAAACAGACCTCATAGTGGACTGGAGCAGACATGCTACCCAACAGCATAACCATGGTCTGTTGCTTTGCCCACTCAAGGCTTTTGGGGCCCTCAATGGGGACATGGGGTCAGATGGACTATGGTGGGGAATGCACAGCAGTCGCAACCTGACTTTCAGAATTTCCATCAAGGTATGCCCACACAGGATGTCAATTCAGACTTGGGCAGAAGAAATGGCGAGCAATGGGTGCCCCCAGTCTATCAGAGTCCACTTGGGGCTTATTCCTGGTACCCCCACCCTTTGTTGCCTCCATGGGCAGGGCCCATGCCTGCTTGGCATGGTGGCACAGTATCTCAAACCCCACAATTGCAGGACCCAGGCGTTGCAAGAAGTGAAGGTTCAGTGGCAGTTGCTGTAACAGCCCAGGCTGAATGTAGGCAGACATTGTTCACGGGACCCGTGGCGCAGGAGGGTCGCAAAGTCAGTGTGGATCTGGATGCAGCACAGTCCCAGGTTGTGATTGCGACAGGCAACTCGGTGGCAAGGGTGTCTAGCAGTGGAGTGGTATAAACTGAAACACCAAAGGAAGCCGTCCAACGGAGTGAGTTGGTCGGTGAGCAGAAGGGCATCCCGCAGGCGGGTGGGGGTGAGAGTACTGGTAAAGGGCCCAAGAGGAAAAAGGCAAAGGGTGAGGAAGGGCCAGTCTGGATCTAGTTCTGGGAGTTCAGATGATAGCTGATTCAGGTTCCTCTTCAGATGACAGTCCCACACGGCCAGTCACCAACACACTGAAGGTGGGTAGAGCACCTCCGGGTCTTACCTGTTACAGTTGTGGGAAAGTGTTCCTAAGGCACTGCGAAGTAAGATTAAAATGAGGTGTTACATTGACACATTCCAGGTTTTGGAGGGCAGGAGGAAGAAGGGGGAGGAGGCAGTGGGGGGTGACTGTAAGATCCCTAGGAATATAGTTAATTGGATGCGCTCATTCCTTCAAATGATCAGTGTGGTTGGGCAAGATGACCCAACTCAATATGGTCCAATGTTGAGCGATGCTGATACTATTTTAGAGGCCTATAGGGACAAGGGGAGGGCATAGTTAAATTATGATGAACGATTTAGGGATAAAATGGAGAATTGTTATGTCATGTGGGACACAGGATGTAGGGCTGTGGCTATGACAAATGACTCATAAGGCCAGTGAAGCAGGCGAGGGAGGTAAGTTTGGGTGCAAGAGCAGCAGCACTGCTGTGCCCAGGGGCAGTCCAGCTCGCATAGACAGTGGTAATGTCAAGTTATGCTGGCGCTTCAATAAATCTACAAGTAACTTCCAGGAGTGTAAATTTTAAACACGTATGCTCGCTATGTTTCGCCGCACATCCAGCTTCTAAGTATGTTGGGAAGAGCATTGGGGGGGCTGCGGGTGGGAGTTCTGGTAAAGCAAATGATCCTACGTGGGTAAAGGCCCCATCATCAATAAACTTGTCTGGCATGGATGCATGGTTATCACTCTACCCAAGGCACCAGGGATGCTCTAAGAATAGCCGAAGGCTTAAAGGAGGAATTTCTGATCCCATTCCAAGGGGAGATCAGGAATTTTTCATTTAGTAATGCGCCAACAGCTCATCATGCGGAGATCGTTCAGCAAAAAGTATATGCTGAGATAGCAGTGGGCAGGATGGTGGGTACTTTCACTGCCTCCCCCCACCCCGTTCGAGGTGATGATGCTTTCGCCTCTGGCAGTTGTCCTTAAGAAGGAACAAGGCAAGTTCCGCCTTATTTAGAACTTGTCCTACCCATGTGGGGAGTCGGTGAATGACCATCTGCCGCTGCAGGAGTGCACAGTCCAATGCTCGTCATTTGATAGCAATCGACTTGTTGAGGCTGAGTAAAAAAGGGGCAATGATGGCAAAAACTGATATTGAATCCGCTTTTAGATTGTTGCCAGTGCACCTGCGCAGTTTCCCACTCTTGGGTTTCCAGTTTTGAGGTTTGTACTACTTAGACAGCTGCATGCCCATGGGTTGCTCTATTTCATTCACCAACTTTGAGCTTTTTAGTACATTCCTGCACTGGGTTGTGGAGAGTAGCATTCGGATCTCTCACATAGTGCATTATCTGGACTATTTCATGTTTGTTGATCCAGGTGGATTAGATTCCTGTGTTCACATGTTGCAGGTATTCCAGTCTATGGCAGAAGAGTTCGGTGTGCCAATAGCACACAAAAAGACTGAGGGTCCAGCAACTGTGATTTCCTTCCTGGTATTGAGCTCGATTCAGATGCAATGGTGTCTGGATTCTCCCAAGACAAACAAGTTGTTGGATTTGCTCCAGCAGGCTTTAATGGAGAGGAAGCTCTTGGCAGCCTGAATTTTGCCTGCAGGGTGATTCCCATGGGAAGGGCATTCCTGGGGCATTTTGCGGATGCCACCATAAGGGTCTCATGGCAGCATTATTTCATCCAAATCTCCAGGCCTATGAAGGATAACATGGCAGTGCGGGTTACCTTCCTGAAAGAATTCAGTGGGGTTTCCATGTGGCAGGAACCCCCAGTATTGAACCGGGACCTTAACGTACACACAGACGCCTCCGGTAGATGGGGAGTTTGGAGCATTCACTCGGGGATCATGGTGCACTGCACTTCGGCACGCTAGTTGGTTGGAGCTCATTTTGTCAAGAATTCCTTCTTGGAATTATTCCCCATTTTAGTGGCCTTAGTTGTATGGGGCACCAGGCTACAGGAGAAGAAAGTAGTGTTCTGGTGCGACAATCTGACTCTAGTCACAGTCATCAACAAGCAGTTTACGCATTGTCTG
Organism: Rhinatrema bivittatum; assembly: GCF_901001135.1. Taxonomy (NCBI): domain Eukaryota; kingdom Metazoa; phylum Chordata; class Amphibia; order Gymnophiona; family Rhinatrematidae; genus Rhinatrema; species Rhinatrema bivittatum. The sequence goes on along the minus strand of NC_042617.1, from coordinate 543,098,148 downwards.
CGGGTGGCTGGATTATTGAGAGAGGTAGTATTTCCTAGCGTGTAGCAGATGGACTCAGGACCAATAGGTATACTGTACTCGTCATAGCAGTTGGAGACGGATCAGATTTCAATCTGATGTCAGCCCCTAGTACATATACCCCTGCAGGAAGTGCAGCTCTCCAGTATTTTCCATCTCCATAGCAGTTAGGAACTATCTGCACGCTCTCGCAGCATTAGAACCAATTCAAGAAGAAAACACAAATTTGAAGACGAAACCTACCTCTGAAGACGAGCCCCGCTGTCCTGCGGTGATACCCTCGGGTCCCTCCCCAGTTGAGATTTCCCGAGGTGATTTCCGCGGTCCCTCGGAGGTGAGCCTCGGTCCGGTGGCCGAATCGCGGCGAAGACCTAGCCCCCGATCCCAGGAGCGGCTGAGAGGCAGCAGGTGCCCCCTCAAGCGCGGCGGTGAAGGTATTTGCCCTCTTCCCCCCCCCCAGCTGGAGACCGCCCGGAACGAAACCGGGAAGCGCCGAAGACAAGGTAAGGTAGAAATCTTCAGCGTCTACACCGGTCTCGGAGGTTCGAGGAGTCGCACAGGTCGCCGACTGGGACCAGTGCTGCTGGGTTGATCCACCCTAGCAGGGCCAGGCCCCGGTTAGATCCAAGGGTCTACCCACGTGGAGACCCTCCAAGGTAGTCCCCATATTGCCCGCGTGGTCGCCGTCGCCATCTTGGCCCTATTCGCCGCTCCGCTCGAAGCTTCGTGCCGAGCGCAGAAGTTTACTTAGGCGCACAAATTACATGTGTGCATAAACTTACACACGCACATATTCCTTGTGCGCATAAGTTACATGCACAAGAGCCGTGCGCACAAGATACGCGTGCTGCGCGCCTACCAGGCTAAGCGCATATCCACGACTTGGGCGCACAGCCCACACGCACATCTAGACGCGTCAGAGCACATAAGGGTTTACGTGCCGACAACCATGGCACCACCAGAAACGGAGATAAAGGCTCAAGGTCTCTGCCCAGCATGCCATATCAGAGCTGCACAAAGCGAGGAGGCCAACGCCCTGTGCACTCAGTGCGAGGAGGCCCTGGGAGACCCAGCCCAGGGCCAGTCCCACTCAGGGCCAAGTAATAGCTCCTCAGTGGGTACCCCAGACCTGGCAAATCCCAGCGGGACACCCCCACGAACGGGGACCCCCAGGAACCCAAAACCCCTCAGCTTGGATCCAGCGTCTATCTCATGGGTGGAGTTCTTCAGAGGATTACACACCTTTGTTCACAAGCAAACGGAACCCCTGGCTGACCAGCCACATCCTCCGCCAGAGGATCTTTATGCCCGGGCCCCTCGAGGCCTAGATAAAGGTTTCCTCCGCCCAGGAGCCCCACCTATGGGGACATGGACAACTCTGAAGAGGAAGCAGAGCCCCTGGAAGAGGGGGAACTCCCCCCGGGGACAGAGCCTCACCGAACCATGAGACACTTTTTCACCAAGGACGAGCTCCCTGACCTGGTCGCCCACAGCCTGAGGGAGCTCGCTATTCCGGGCCCAGAGGCTTTGGGGGCCCAAGCCAAATTCCCTACTTGGAGGGCCTCTGCCAAACCTCCCGCCATTTCCCACTGTTACAAGCCGTCCAGCAGCTAATTGACTTGGAATGGAGTGCTCCAGAGTCCACTTTCAAAGGGGGACGAGCTATGGCAGCCATGTACCCCCTGGACCCGGCGGCCAAAGAGCTTCTCATATGCCCAAGAGTTGATGCCATGGTCTGCGCGGTCTTGAAGCGCACTACTATCCCAGTGGAGGGAGGAGCAGTGCTCAAAGATGCACAAGACCGGCGTCTGGAATCCATCCTTAAACAGTCCTTTGATGTAGCCGCTATGTCCCTACAGATAGCCGCCTGCTGCACCGTAGTGACACATGCCTGCTTATCTCAGACCAGGAGCAACAACCCTGGAGAGGTCATGGAACCAGCAGTGTCATTCCTTGCGGACGCTGCTTCCGATCTGGTGTGCATGGCGGCCAGAGGAGTGTCATCTGCGGTGGCTGCCAGGAGGTAACTCTGGCTCCGAAGCTGGTCAGCCGATGCTTCTTCCAAAACTCGCCTTACAAGGATGCCCTTCAAAGGATCCCTCCTGTTCAGCAGCGAGCTAGAGAAACTGGCCAACAAATGGGGCGAGTCCCCATTGCCGCGCCTACCGGAGGATAGGACGAAGAGGAACCAGCGACCCTTCCCCCGGCCCTCCAAGGGAAGAAGTTCACAGCGCTTCAATCCATACAGAAACAACTATCAAGCGCCCCGCCCTACAGGCAGGAACTAGTCCTTTCGGACCAAGCACAACAAGAGGGAAACCAGCTCGGGTACAGGCCCCAGCCGTACCCCACAATGAGGATTCAGCCGACCCGTCCAAGGAAAGAAGCCATAGGGGGCAGACTAGCCCTATTCTACAACAAATGGGTCAAGATAACTTTGGACAAGTGGGCCCTAGCCATCATTCGAGAGGGGTACTATCTGGATTTTCTACGATCCCCTCCGGACAAGTTCGTGAAGTCCCCCTGCCACGACCTCGCCAAGAGGGTAGCAGTGGAAGCTACACTAACCATAACCCCAGTGCCTCCACAAGAAATAAATACTGGGCATTATTCCATTTATTTTATTGTCCCCAAGAAAGAGGGGACGTTCAGGCCCATCCTGGACCTCAAGTCTTTCAACCGCCACCTGAGGATTCCCCGCTTCCACATGGAAACCCTATGCTCCGTAATAAGGGCAATACAACCGGGAGAGTTTCTCACATCCCTGGATCTTTCGGAGGCCTACCTACACATCCCAATTCATCAGGAACACCAGCTCTATCTACGCTTCAAAATCCTGGACCATCACTACCAGTTCCTGGCACTACCCTTCGGGTTAGCCACAGCACCCCGGGCGTTCACCAAGATCATAGTGGTGGTGGCGGCAACATTGAGGAAGGAAGGAATCCTCGTACATCCTTACCTAGACGATTGGCTGATCAGGGCGAAATCCCCAGAGGAAAGCGGCCAAGCAACCAACAGAGTCAAAAATCTACTGGAGAGCCTAGGATGGGTGGTCAACACAAAAATTGTCTACAGCCCTCACAGTTTCTAGAGTACCTAGGAGTCCAATTTGACACCAAAGAAGACAAGGTCAGCCTGACTCCCACAAGGAGATCAAAACTCTGGAACTGGTTACAAAACCTGTTGAACTAACCTCGCCCCACAGCATGGGATTACGTACAAGTCCTCTGTCTGATGGCATCCACACTGGAAGTAGTACTATGGGCGCGAGCTCACATGAGACCCTTGTAGCACTCACTTCTATCACGATGGAATCCGCAGTCTCAGAACTACGCCATGCGTCTCTCACTCCCGGGCAGGGTTCGGACCCAGCTATGGTGGTGGCTACTGGCCAGCCACCTGAGCCAGGGAACAAGACTATCCTCCCCAACCTGGACCCTGCTCACCACAGATGCCAGCCTACGAGGATGGGGAGCTCACTGTGAGGAATTAACCGCCCAAGGGCAGTGGAACGCAGAAGATTCGGGATGGAACATCAACCGCTTAGAAGCCCAGACAGTCAGACTAGCCTGCCTACGCTTCGCCCACAGACTCCGAGACAAAGCGGTCAGAGTAATGTCAGACAACCCCACAACAGTGGCCTACATCAACCGGCAGGGGGGAACCAGAAGCCAACAGGTGTCTCTGGAAATAAACCCCCTAATGACGTGGGTAGAAGTAAACCTCCAAGAGATCTCGGCCATCCACATTGCCGGGAAAGACAACATCACGGCGGACTACCTCAGCAGGGAAAGTCTAGACCCAAGAGAATGGAAGCTGTCGTCCGCAGCGTTCCAAATGATAGTGAACCGGAGGGGGACACCAGACATGGACCTTCTGGCAAACCGGTCCATCGCCCAAGTACCCAGGTACTTCAGCCGCAGGCGGGAACCTCAGTCCCAGAGGATTGATGCCCTGGTACAGATCTGGCCACAGGGGATCCTGTTATACGCGTTCCCACCGTGGCCCCTACTGGGCGCAATCATTCACAAGATACAGCTGCACAGGGGACTAGTTCTTCTGGTGGCCCCGGACTGGCCCAGAAGACCCTGGTACGCCGACATGAGAAGACTACTGGCAGGGAACCCCCTACTACTGCCTCTACACAGAGACCTGCTCCAACAAGGACCGATCCTCCACGAGGATCCAACTCTATTCTCTCTTACGGCCTGGCCATTGAGAGGGCTCGCCTGAGAGAGAGCGGATACTCGGGGGCTGTAATCGACACCCTGCTCCGAGCACGCAAGTTCTCCACATCGCTAATGTACATAAGGATTTGGAGAGTTTTTGAAGCCTGGTGCGAAGACCACGACATCAAGCCACGCTCAACTAAAGTTCCCATGATCCTGGAATTCTTACAGAAGGGGCTGTCCCTCAACTCTGTCAAGGTACAGGTGGCCGCATTGTCATGCTACGGTCCCAAGAGCGGGGGCGACAGCATAGCTTCTCACCCGGACGTGTCACGTTTCCTGAAAGGAGTCAAACACATCCGCCCACCACTAAAGTGGCTGGTACTGTTGTGTTACGTACAGTACCTCTGTGGAATCTCAGCCTGGTCCTGGATTTCCTAGCAGGAACCTCCTTCAGACCCCTCCGAGGTCTGTCCCTCCGTCTGTTAACTTTAAAGACAGCCTTTCTGCTGGCAGTTTGCTCAGCCCGCTGCATTTCAGAACTATAACCACTGTCCTGCCGTGAGCCGTTCCTCAGGCTCACCCCGGGATCCATCCAGCTACGCAGGATGGATCCCAGGTCCCTTCATTTCTTCCCAAGGTGGTATCACACTTCCATCTTAACCAAATCATCTCGCTACCATCGCCGGATGACTTGAAGAATTCGGAAGAAGCTCATAGTCTACGCCACCTCAATATAGGCAGACTCCTGTCCAGATACCTGGAAATGTCGGAACCCGTACGAAAAACGGACTACCTTTTCGTCCTTTACAGTGGGAAGGGGAAGCGGCCTCGCAGGCAATCATAGCCCGCTGGGTCAAGGAAGTCATCAAGGCGGCCTACGTAGAAGCAGGCAAGCCTCCGCCTCTACAGGTCAAGGCCCATTCTACCAGAGCCCAGGCAGTATCCTGGGCAGAAACCAGAGATCTGTCACCCGCCAAGATCTGCAGGGCGGCGACATGGTCCTCCATCCACACCTTCTCCAGATTCTACCGTCTGGATGTTCAGGCTCGGGAGGACACGGCATTTGCAAGGGCAGTACTAAGTGGGTCACGGGCAGCCTCCCACCCGGTTCGGGAGTAGTTTTTATACATCCCATTGGTCCTGAGTCCATCTGCTACACGCTAGGAAATGGAGAAATTACTTACCTGATAATTTCGTTTTCCTTAGTGTAGACAGATGGACTCAGCATCCCACCCTTGGCTGCCATTACACATGGAATTTCAAATGATTCAAGGGTAAGCCATGCTTTCATTCACCGCACCCACCCTACTGGATGTCGACGCTTTCCTGTTGGGTGCACTGGCGGTCTCCAGCTATAGTCGTTCCAACCAGTTCAAGTTAATCAAGTTATAAAGTTTAACCAAGTTATGAAGTTATTCAAGTTAATCAAATTAGTCAGTCACACATATATCCACAATGCTTTTCGAGGAGAATACTGAAGAGCTGCACTTCCTGCAGGGGTATACGTACGAGGGGCTGACGTCAGATTGAAATCTGATCCGTCTCCAACTGCTATCAGGAGTACACTATACCCATTGGTCCTGAGTCCATCTGTCTACACTAAGGAAAACGAAATTATCAGGTAAGTAATTTCTCCATTAGTGTTTGCAGCTAAATATGACTGAGGTGGAGGCATGAACCTGGCAGGCGTCTGCAAGGGTATCGCAAACTCTCTCTCCCGCGCTAAATGGGATTTGTTTCGGCTGCAGGTACCAGAGGCAGACATGACTGAGTCCCAGACAAGCTTTGGAAGATTGGACCGTGACCAAATGTGAATTACTGACGGGATCGGTGGCCTCCGCAACATAGTTGGCATATCACAGGGGTTATAGTAGAGTGCATAGTTTCCTGAGAGGGTTGTGCTGGACTGGGGGTGCAGTCACAAGTAGGCACATTGCCAGGTTTGTCTCCTGTGTCAGGGATACCGGGATATGAAGGGGAGTGACTGTCAGTCAGTTGGCAGGTTTAGCCTTTTTCTCTAAAGCACAGGGATAGGGCGATCCTTCCAGTTGCTTTATGGTCAAGAAGATGGGTGGCAAGGAAGGTGGAAACACTAAGTGATACATGACGCCTAGTAACCCACGAACTGCTAGTTCACCTATGGTATGCATGGCCGGATGTTTGCCAGTCAGGTTTTGAAACTTGTTTGTTTAGGGCAGCCTTTTCCTTGGCCTTCTTTGGGGCCTTGCGGGCGAGTGAGCTGGTGGCTGCTTCTAAGATGGATCCAGGCTGCAACGGTATCCTTCTACCCTGTACCTTTGCATTCTTCAGATTAGCTCATATTTTGGTACATAGGTCCAAGACTGACTAGGGAGGAAGGGGAGCAGAGGTATGTTTGTGGCAGGTCAAATCGCAAGTGTCGTGCCTCTCTCAGGTGACTAATACATTTTTGGTGCCCCCGCCCTTGTCTGCTGACATATGCCACTGCTGTCGCACTATAAAAATGCTAATCTCCTCTTCTCAAATCCATGGGAAGAAGGCTAGAAGAGCTAGGCAAATAGCTTTAATTGCACATCTATTGATGGATCAACTCACTTTCTGTTTAGACCCAGGAGAATGAGAATTGAGTGAGATGGCCTTCCTGTTAGTGATCATCATATGGGAAGGCCCCGCAAGTGGATCTTATGGCAACAAGGCAGAATTCAAAATCAGGGAGGTTTTTCAGTCATAAGAACATGTCATGCTGGGTCAGACCAAGGGTCCATCAAGCCCAGCATCCTGTTTCCAATAGTGGCCAACCTAGGTTATAAGTACCTGGCAAGTACTCAAAAACTACGTCTATCCCATGCTACTGATGCTAGTAATAGCAGTGGCTATTTTCTAAGTCAGCTTGATTAATAGCAATTAATGGGACTTCACCTCCAAGAACTTATCCAAACCCTTTTTAAACCCAGCTACACTAACTGCACTAACCACATCCCCTGGCAACAAATTCCAGAGTTTAATTGTGCTTTGAGTGCAAAAGAACCTTCTCCAATTAGTTTTAAATGTGCTTCATGCTAATTTCATGGAGTGCCCCCTAGTTCTTCTATTATCCGAAAGAGTAAATAACAGATTCACATTTACCCATTCTAGACCTCTCATGACTTTAAATACCTCTATCATATCCCCCCTCAGCCGTCTCTTCTCCAGGCTGAACAGTCCTAACCTCTTTAGTCTTTCCTCAAAGGGGAGCTGTTCCTTCTCCTTTATCATTTTGGTCGCCCTTCTCTGTACCTTCTCCATCGCAACTATATCTTTTTTGAGATGCGGCAACCAGAATTGTACACAGTATTCAAGATGCGGTCTCACCATGGAGTGATACAGAGGCATTATGACATTTTCCGTTTTATTCACCATTCCCTTCCTAATAATTCCTAACATTGTTTGTTTGCTTTTTTTGACTGCCGTAGCACACTGAGTCAACATTTTCAATGTATTATCCACTATGATGCCTAGATTTCTTTCCTGGGTGGTAGCTCCTAATATGGAACCTAACATCATGTAACTATAGCATGGGTTATTTTTCCCTACATGCATCACCTTTGGATGCCCAATTTTCCAGTCTCACAAGGTCCTTTGGCAATTTATCACAATCCGCTTGTGATTTAACTACTCTGAATAATTTTGTATCATCTGCAAATTTGATTACCTCACTTGTCGTATTCCTTTCCAGATCATTTATAAATATATTGAAAAGTGCGGATCCCAGTATAGATCCCTGAGGCATTCTACTGCCCACCCCTTCTACTGAGAAAATTGACCATTTAATCCTACTCTGTTTCCTGTCTTTAACCAGTTTGTAATCCACGAAAGGACATTGCCACCTATCCCATGACTTTACTTTTCCTAGAAGCCTCTCATGAGGAACTTTGTCAAATGCCTTCTGAAAATCCAATTACACTACATCTACCGGTTCACCTTTATCTACATGTTGCTGGAAGACCATTTTTCCCTGAACGTACCTCGATCAGTCCAGACTGCTGGATTTTGCCTCCCTTCCAGGAGGTGGCGACAGAGAAAACCTTGAGCACCCCCTCTTAACCTGGTGTGCCACCTGCATCTCTTCACTATCTCTGTCTCCAGCAGATGGAAGTGGTGCAAAAGCTGCAGTCCAGAACCACATTTTAAGATTAAAAAAAAAAAGTAAAACAAGGACAGAAGATCAAGCAGGATAATAAGGTGTGGAGATTCCTCCCAGGGGGGTCAGCAGGTCCTAGTGGGACCATCCTCTCTGGTGGTAGGTCACGTGGAGCAGGGTTTGGTTATCTCACGATGCTCCCGTTTCTGGTGAGGCGCCCAGGGTGATCACCGGTGGTCCGTCCCTTCCCCAGCCTGGATCTGGAGCAGCCTGAAAGCCTTTCTTTAATTTCTGAGCTGTAAAAGCAAAAAAAAAAAAAAAGGAAGAAAACAAAGGACAGGCTCTGTTTACCTTTCGACCACGTCGTCGGCCTCTGCTGCCCTTTCAGTGCCCTGAGTGCCTTCTTTAATTTTCCTTTCATGTTGGCGCCTTCCCCGTGTGCTCCCTCTTCAGCCATGCTGTGTCCTGCACACTGTTCGGTGTGCAGGGAGACCGCTTCATGGCTCTCCCATGCAGGCTCTTCCAGAGCGGTGCTGGGGTCAGCTACGAAGTCCTGCAGTGCGGGCAAACAGCCTGCCATGCTGGGGGAGCAGGAATGGCTGCCATCTTGAAAACCTTTACTGATGCTAAGGTGGCAGGGGGAGGGGATCTCCCGCCAGACCTGTCTCCTGCTCAGTCCAATCCTGAGGGCCCTCAGGACTCGTTGCCTGACCTCTCAGATGTTGATCCCTAACCCCTGGAGGGGTAGGGGGTGGCCCAACTGCTTTTTCTTTGGACTTTGGCTATTGATGCACACAGCTTATCTAGCTAGTCAGTCGCAGCAGGATGGTGGACCACCACATGGGCGTATAGAGGGGCCTCCCAAGAAGGTCCCGAAGCATCTGAAGCCTCAGGGGTCCCTCGCTTCCAGGAGACATGAGCCCTGCTCAGGGCACCTCGTACTGATCCTCCTACTATTCTTCCTCTCCTTGCTGGGGTCGACTCGGATGAGGAGCCGGAGAAAGCGTCTCCTCTGGAGGGAGACGTCCCGAAGGTCATCCGTCTGTTTCAAAGGGAAGAGTTGGACCCTCTCATCCCACATATCCTAGCAGAGCTTGGCGTTGTGCTTCCTCAAGAGGTCTCCATCCAGGATTCGGTGGATCTGGTCCTGGCGGGTTTGTGGGGTCCAGCCAAGACATAGAAACATAGAAACATAGAAATGACGGCAGAAGAAGACCAAACGGCCCATCCAGTCTGCCCAGCAAGCTTCACACGTTTTTTTCTCTCATACTTATCTGTTTCTCTTAGCTCTTGGTTCTATTTCCCTTCCACCCCCACCATTGAAATATCTAGCTTGATTAGTTAGGGGTAGTAGGGGTAGTAACCGCCGCAATAAGCAAGCTACACCCATGCTTATTTGTTTTACCCAGACTATGTTATACAGTCCTTATTGGTTGTTTTTCTTCTCCCCTGCTGTTGAAGCAGGGAGCTATGCTGGAAATGCGTGATGTATCAGTCTTCTCCCATGCTGTTGAAGCAGAGAGCCATGCTGGATATGCATCGAAAGTGAAGTATCGGACACAATTGGTTTGGGGTAGTAACCGCCGTAACAAGCCAGCTACTCCCCACTTTGTGAGTGCGAACCCTTTTTTCTTCTCCCCTGCCGTTGAAGCAGAGAACTATGCTGTATATGCATTGAAGGTGAAGCATCAGGCTTATTTGGTTTGGGGTAGTAACCGCCGTAACAAGCCAGCTACTCCCCTCTTTGTGAGTGTAAATCCATTTTTCCACATTTCCTCTTGCTGTTGAAGCTTAGAGCGATGTTGGAGTCACAGTAAGCATGTGTATGTTTATTGAATAAGGGTATTGTCTCCAGGCAGTAGCCGTCATTCTGGCGAGTCACCCACTCTTCATTGGCGGCCTCTTGACTTTATGGATCCACAGTGTTTATCCCACGCCCCTTTGAAGTCCTTCACAGTTCTGGTCTTCGCCACATCCTCCGGAAGGGCATTCCAGGCGTCCACCACCCTCTCCGTGAAGAAATACTTCCTGACATTGGTTCTGAATCTTCCTCCCTGGAGCTTCAAATCGTGACCCCTGGTTCTGCTGATTTTTTTCCTATGGAACAGGTTTGTCGTTGTCTTTGGATCATTAAAACCTTTCAAGTATCTGAAAGTCTGTATCATATCACCTCTGCTCCTCCTTTCCTCCAGAGTGTACATATTTAGATTCTTCAATCTCTCCTCGTACGTCATGCGATGAAGATCCTCCACCTTCTTGGTCGCCCTTCTCTGTACCGCTTCCATCTTGTCTTTGTCTTTTTGTAGATACGGTCTCCAGAACTGAACACAGTACTCCAGGTGAGGCCTCACCAAGGACCTGTACAAGGGACCTTTCCTTTTCATCCCATGGTTCAGCATTTGATGGGCGGGAGTGGAATGCTCCGGAGTCGGGCCTGTGAGTGGGCTGAGCTATGGAAAAAACTTCATCCTCTGCCCGAGAAGACCCTGGAGCTTTTGAAATTTCCTAAAGTGGATGCCTCCGTGTTGGCTGTCACGAAACGAACCACTATTCCGGCAGCAGGCGCATCGGCCCTTAAAGATCTCCAGGACAGGAAGCTCGAGGTCCATCTGAAACGGATCTTCGAAGTTTTGGCTCTTGGTATCCAAGCTGCTGACTGTAGCAGTTTCATGCTCCGAGCAAGCCTACGGTGGGTACAGCAGTTGCTGAGAACAAGGATCTCCTACTGCAGGAATCAGCGCAGGCAGAGAACTTGGAGGTGGCTGTTGCGATTGGGGTGGATGCCTTATATGATCTTCTGCGTACCTTCTCCAGGACTATGGTGTCCTTAATCTCGGCAAGGAGGCTCTTATGGTTATGCAACTGGTTTACTGATGTCTCCTCTAAGTCCTAGCTTAGTGCTTTCCCTTTTAAGGACAAGTTTCTCTTTGGCGAAGATTTGGAGCAACTGCTCAAGTCGCTGGGTGACAATGAAGTGCACAAGCTTCTGGGAGGATAAACCTAAGATATCTAAAGGTTTTCATCTGATCTGCTCTTGCTTTCGGGGGCAGAGACGTTTCCAGCAGAGCAGGACTCCTGCTCCAGGTCAGAGGCAGGTCTCATTCCTTTCACAGCCGTAGAGCGTTTTGAGAGGGGGGTTGTCTGGGATACCTGGGACCCAAGTCCTCTCAGTGAGATTCGGCTGGCCCATTCCTTGATTCCTGATGTCGGCGGACATATGTCCCTGTTTTACGACAAGTGAGTTCTAAGCATCATAGAACATGGCTACGTGCTAGAATTTACTCAGCCTGTCTGAGACCTATTTATGATCTCACCATGCTGCTCCCGCCTGAAAAGGTAGATTGTTCTCCAGACCTTCCACCGGCTGGGGTGCCTCAGAGCCATCGTTCCCATTCCCCAGGGAGAGTGGAAGACATGGTAGTATTCCATCTATTTTGTGGTCCCGAAGAAGGAAGACTCCTTCTGTCCAATCCTGGACCTGAAAAAGGTGAACAAGGCCCTCAAGAGTGCCGCATTTTCGGATGGAGACCCTGCTCTTGGTCATTGCAGTAGTCTGCAGAGGGGAGTTCTTGGCTTCCCTGGATCCGATGGAAGCATACTTACACATCGCTATCCACAAGGATCACCAGATGTTTCTTCGCTTCATAATCCTCGGAATGCATTTCCAGTTCTGTGCCCTCCCATTTTGCCTCACTACGGCTCCCCGCAGTTTCATCAAGGTGATGGTGTGGTGGCAGCAGCTCTTCGACGGGAGGGAGTACTTGTTCACCTGTACCTGGACGACTGGCTCATTTGGGCAATGTCAAAGGAACTCTGCGAGCTATCGATGAACAAAGTCTTGCGCCTTCTGAAGTCCCTCGGCTGGGTCGTCAGTCAGGCCAAGAGTCACCTTCTCCCTTCTCAGGCCCTGGTCTTCTTGGGAGCATGGTTTGACACCCAAGTGGTCAAAGTCTTCCTCCAGGAGGAGGGAATTGCCAACTTAATGCAACAAGTTTGACACCTCTTGTCTGTCCTTCCCAGGGTCTGGGACTATTTGCAGGTCCTTGGCTCCATGGCGTCCACATTGGAGTTGGTCCCATGGGCATTTGCTCATATGAGGCCTTTACAGAGAGCGCGATACTCTCCTGTTGGGATCCGATGTTGGAAGAATTTCAGTATCCCTTACCGCTCACAGAGTCCGCCAGGTCCAGTCTTGGGTGGTGGCAAGTCCCAGAACACTTGAGCCACAGGGTAGACCTCAAGGTGCCTCAGTGAGTGATAGTGACCACGGATGCCAGCCTCTCTGGTTAGGGAGCAATGTGCCAGTCTTGTTTAGTCCAGGGTCAGGAGATGCACTGGTCCATCAATCGCCTAGAAATGAGCGGTACGATTGGCGCTACAGGATTTTCTGCCTCTCTTCTAGAGGGCGGCTGTCAGCTGGTTAGGAAAACGGAAGCTCAGTTTTACGAGCGTCCCTTTTCCTAACCTGACTTGTGGGCAATTTTTTTTTTGTTACTTTTTTTAAATGTCCTTTTTTTTTTTTTTCCCCCTGGTCCTTTGATTTAATATTGCCATGATATTAAGTCAGAGGTAGTACAGGAAAGCAGTACTTTCTGCTTTTCTGTACACTTTTTGGGCTGCTCAAAAATTAATGCCTGCTCTGGGCAGGCATTAATTTCTGAAAGTAAAAATGTGCATGTCAGGCACACACTTTTTTTTTTAATCGGGGAGAGAATAGCTAATAGCCTCATCAACATGCATTTGTGGGGTTTTGGACACTAATTCCCTTATAGCATAAGGGGTTGTGGATGCTCAGCTGAGTGTACTGTTTTGCATTGGCCTGACGATGTGGCTCAGGATCGAGGAACCTCGACAGTTGTCAACCAACAAGGGCCTTTTATGATAGGGCTCAAACTTCATCAGTTCCACCAATCTCAATTCTCGCTTACAGTTTGGCCATTGAAAGGGCTTGCTTATGCACGAGAGGTCCATAGACCCCCCATTGATTACAACCTTGTTGAGTGCTAGGAAGCGGTTCACTTCTTTTATAATATCTATGGATCTGGAGGATGTTTGAGGCATCTTTCCCTTTCAGGGCATCTATTCCATTTATCTTTCCTTCAAATGGTTCTCTGAAGGTTCAGGTGGTGGATTTTTCATGTTATGGGGAAAGAATTCAAGATTCTTTGGTAGTAGAACATCTGGACATGGCTTGCTATTTGAAGGGAATAAAGCATCTCAGACCTCCACTTGGACCAGTGGTTCCTTATTGTAATCTCAACCTGCTTTTTAGGGCTCTAGAAAGTGCTCCCTTTGAGTCTATCAACAGGCAGCTCTCAAGGATTTGTCTTGGAAAGCTATATATTTCAGGGGCAGTCTGTTCAGCAAGACACATCTCAAAGTTAGAGCCACTGTCTTTCAGAGTAAAACATGATCAATCCCATGTTCTCCTTACCTAAGGTAGTTTTAGGCTTTTACATTAGAAGTTTATATAAACTGGATGTATATAGAATCATTTTGAGATACCTTAAAGTGGCCAATTCCTTTTGGAAGTTGAACAGACTATCTTGTTTTGCGGGTCTCATAAGGGCAAGGCAGCTTCCAAATTCTCTATAGCCAGATGGATTAAGGAAACTATTGGAGCAACATATGTTGGCCAGGGATTATTACTTCCAGAAGGCCTGAGAATGCATTTGAGAGCACAAGCAACTTTCTGGTCTGAATCTATGGCACCTTTGCCAGAGGATGTTTGCAAAACAGCAGTTTGGTTGTCCTTGCTGTCCTTTGCGAAGCAATGCCACTTGATTATCCAGGCTAGAAATAATGATGCCTTTTGGGCTGGGTCTTGAGTGTATTTGAGACCTCCTCCAACCCAATATGAGGGAAGCTTGGGTACATCCTATTCATCTGGACTCATATGATAGGATGATAAGGAAGGGGAAATTTAATCTTGCTTGATTTCCTTTCCTTGAATCCAGCTATACTAGTTTAAAGCCCTCCCAGGCTGGACTAGGCTGGTGAAAGTACAGAAATTTATAGCTGCTTATTTGTTGAGAAAACTAAAGGGACTAGGACCTATTAGCCTCTTCCTTTCTTCAAGCTTTCCTTTCTAAAAGGGGAGGAGGATAAGAGCGAAAGCATTGAAATAGCTCCTATTTCTAAAACGTTAAATTAATGTTATTACTCATTTGCTGCTCTGATGATTGTTCAGTTGATTTGGGGTGACAAAGGTATACTGGCAAGGTTTACTATTGCACAAGCCTCTTGTACTATGAGTGAGTGTTACAGAAAACTTATAGTTCAGTCTCCTCCTGCTGATTGAGAGACATAACCCACTCATATGAACAGGTATAGCAGGTTTCAAGAAAAGGAGATATTGGGTAAGTTTAAATTCTCCTTTGTGTAATAGAGGCTGAGGCTTTGAAATTAATTTCCTTGGAAAGACTGGGAAGAAATAGAATAACACAAAAACAAATAGGCCAACACAGTTATTGCAAAAATATAAACACACAGCACAAGTGATATCACAGATATCAATTGATTTTTCAGTATTATTGAAAAAGCTATGGATGTTATATTCAAGCAGTTAGTGTTTTCATATACTCGGTAGTCAGGCATTTTAATTGCATGTCCTTTTTTTTTTTTTTTTTTAAAGATTTTGTATCTAATGTTAAAAATGCTATCAAAAAACAAACCCTATAGAAGAGAAAAAACTATATGATGCAGAATTGTATTCCTAAATTAAGTGCTGAATAAAAAATATGCTTTCCATCTGAAGCAGAGCAGCCTGTGTCAAATTCTTAGTCCAGTATTCCTCTGTTAAACTTATGTAATACAACACAACAAACTACCTTAAATATATCTCTGCAGAAAAAAAGAACAAAACGATGGAAATTATCCAGAGTCTCTGTCATTGTTCAACCATCAATCTTGGTGGGGAGGATAAACACCAACAAGATTTTTCTAACAAAATCCTTGAAATGGAGATCCCTGGGTAGCCTGGGATAAAACAGAATATCAGATAATGGCCAGCTAGTTTGCCCAGTTGCCTTTCCTCTTGCCATACCACAGACCTACATTTGATCTCTAACTTTCTTAGCATCCAATCAGATGAATCCAGAACAAGTGGGTTATGCACTCCTACCAACAGATGGAGACAGAGCAAACTGACATTACAATCCCTGCAGTGACCTCAGCCCGCCATTATTCTCAGTCTCCAGCAGATGGTGGACGTGCATCTCTCCACTAGGGATTGCTTCAGTTTTAAGAAGGAAAATTTCGGATAGAATTCCTTAGATGATTTCCGTAGTCCCTCTGAGGTGTGCCTTGGTCTGGTAGCTGGTTTTGCTGGAGTGGACTTAGCTGCTTGGGCAACTGAAAGGCAGCGGGTGCAGGAACCAGAGTGCGGCGGTGACAGCATATAACACCCCCCTCCCCCCTGCAGTCAGAGACCATCTCTGTGCTCAGCCAAGTAAGGCTGAGCTCTGGTAAGTTTAAAAGAAAAAAAACAAATATACAGAGACTTAGCAGGAGGTTCTACTGTGCAGGGCTTCCTCCTGTTCGGTCTCCGAGCTCAGCGTGCCGTTCCGACATTCATCCTTCACTGTGGGAGGTCGAGGGATTTCAGCAGCCTCTGTTGGCTAGGCCCTACTCCGAGGCTTTCCACTGCGCACAGTGTAGTAAGCCGCAATGGCTTTTCATGCGCATTCTGAGGCTGCCTTCCATAACTTGGCTATTCTAACAGGCCGTCTCATAACTACCTCCCACACCAACAAACAAGCCCCTAAACTCTCAGGTATCCTTATTAAAAAATCCTTGCACATAGTTTTCTCCTGTTTCACCTATGTTATGACACCTATATATAAAAATGCAGTTTTAGTTGTTTGCTCTCACTCTGATCAACCTAAGCCTCTTCCGACTACCTGTACCTCAAATGCCTTGTAATTCTTTTGATTTTGCTTACAATGTTTGAAATGTAATTTCCTATTCTTATGCTTCCGCTACATTTATCTATTTTGTTTTACTGTAAAATGATGTGATGTGCAAACGAACGTAGGCATAAAAAAGCCATAAATAAATTTTGCTGTGTCCAGTTGTGCGCCCACTTTCAGCGGCACCTATTGGCCGCATGCTTAAGCGCACAGTGTCACTTGTGTGCTGACATGTATGTGTTTTGTGCACTTTCCTTTTGGCTGCCTGGATGAGCCCTAGATGTGCATGTTTAAGTCTTGGGTGCATAATATTTGGGCATATAGTGGAGCACCTAGGTATATGTGCGCTAGTATTGGGGACACAATTTTTGGGTGCCTAGTTAAACGCGTATATTAAAAATAAATAAATAAGGCAGCTTAATGCATGCCTCTGGCCGCTGCTCAGCACAGTCAGCATAATAGCTCCTGTGCCTAAGAAGCCTCAGCGCCTCTCTTTGCACTTGTCATATTCGTACGTCTCAGCCAGGAGTGCCTGCTGAATTGTGCCAGCACTGTTTGGAGGCTCAAGGTGAATTGTCTTCCTCATTTCGCTAAGCCTGGTTCTTCCCAGCCTGATATGGGTCTGGGTAAAGATGTCTCAGGTGGAGCACCTGAATTTGGAACTTCTCTAACTGGTTCCTCAGCAGGGAAAAGTAGCTCAGTGAGTACTCCTCAGGTACCTTCCAGTCTGGATGCTTCTACTTTTTCCTGGGTAGAATTTTTCCAGGGGTTACAATCTTTATTTCAGGCACAGTCCTCAATTCTGTTCTATGCTATGAGAGTAGAGACACAGGTGGGAACCTTGCCTGGACCTTCTGTTCTGTGCCAGAGTCGTCGTCTCCCCCCCCCCCCTTTCCCGAGTGACAGTGTCTTCTGTAGCTGGAGGTTCGGACGGCACGGATGATGACACCAATCCTGCCTCTCTTGAGGATAGGGAAATCTCCACAAAATTGGAATCGTATAGAACCTTGTTGCGGTTCTTTCACAGGGATGAACTGCCAGCCTTGATTTCCCAGACCTTGATCATGCTTGGAGTTCCTAGAGCAGATCCTGTTTCTGAGCCGAAAAAAAAATCCTATTTTGGTTTCCTTGTATAAAGCCTCTTGCCTTTTCCCTGTGATGGAAGCCATTCAAGAATTGATTCATCTTGAATGGGGTGCCCCTGAGGTTAATTTCAAAGGGGGTCAGATTTTGGAAGGCTTATATTCTCTGGACCCAGTGATGAGAGAGCGTTTATGTTTTTCGAGGTAGATGCAATGATGTGTGCAGTCTTCAAGTGGACCACTATTCCTGTGGAAGGAGGAGCGGCCTTGAAGGATGCTCATGATAGAAAGATTGAGACTATCCTTAAGCAGGTGTTTGAAGCTGTGGCAATGTCCTTGCAGTTCGCTTCTTGTCCCTTGGTGGCTCGCTCTTGTTTGCTTGCCTCCCAGGAGGTTGATGACTGGAGTAAATCCCAAGTCAGTTATGGAACCAGCTGTTGCCTTTTTGACTGTTGCTAGTTGTGATTTGGTCTGCACTTCGGCCAGAGGGGTGGCTTTGATTGTGGTCGCCAGGCACTAGTTATGATTGAGAAATTGGTCGTCGGATGCAACCTTCAAGGCTAATCTCACCAAATTGCCTTTTCACAGATTGCTCTTGTTTGGCAGCAAGTTGGAGAAACTGGCCAGTAAGTGGGGCGAATCTCCAGTTCCTCTTTTGCTGGAAGATAAGAGACAGGCACAGTGCTCCCTTGTCATGAGAGGTCGTTCTAGAGGATCCATGTGTTTTTGTTCCTATAGAGAAGTGACTTTTCAGAGGACTCAGCCCTTCGGTAGGTTTCTGTCCTTTTTGTCCCCAACAGCCCAGGCAAGGTGCAGGTTTGGGAGGTGGTCCCTCCCAATCTTCCCAATGAAGGTTTGCTGATCCATCTCCCGGGAACAGAAGATAGAGGGTCGCCTCAGAAGGTTATGCAATGGAATTTCGCAGTATTCCTCGGGAGTGTTCATGGTGTCTCCTGCCACTCCCCACAGATGAAGCAGGCGGTGGAGGTTGCATTGACAAGGCTCCTCAGTCTGAGGGCTGTGGTCCCAATGCCTGCATCTCAAGAAACTATGTGCCGCTATTATATTTATTTTGTTGTGCCAAAGGAGGGCTCCTTTCATCCCATCCTGGACCTCAAAGGCGTCAACCGTACCTGCGAGTGAGGCATTTTTGAATGGAAACATTGCACTCTGTGATAATGAATGTGCAGTCGGTAATTTCTGACCTCTCTGGATCTGTCCAAGGCACATCTTCACATTCCCATCTGACTAGAGCATCAACGCTTCCTGCAGTTTGCAGTTCTGGGATGCCACTTTCAGTTTTGGGCGCTGCCACTGCTCTCAAAACCTTTACCAAGGTAATGGTGGTAGTCAGCAGCGTTGAGAGAGGATGGAATTCTGGTACATCTGTCACTGGAAGTGAGCCACCTGGTAGCTCGCAAGTTGATTTCCCTATTGTGGGTGCTCGGCTGGGTGGTGAACCTGGCCAAGAGCAGCCTTCAGCCTACTCGGTCGCTGGAATAGCCAGGGGTTCGGTTCGTCACGCAGCAAGGCAATGTGTTCCTACTGGAAGCTTAAATTCAGAAGTTGCTAGCTCAAATCTGTCTGTTGTTGAACACTCTGCGCCTGACTGTATGGTCTTACCTTCAGGTCCTTGGCTTAATGGTGGCGACCTTGTAGTAGCACCATGGGCGAGAGCGCATATGCATCCACTTCAGCGCTCCCTGTTGTCTTGGAGGAATCCGTAGTCTCACGATTATTCGGTTCGGCTCCACCCACAGATGGAAGTATCCTCCCAACTGCAGTGGTGACTGCGGACAGATCATCTACGGAAAGGAGTTTCCTTGTCCCCACCGGACTGGCTAGAACTGATAATGGATGCGAGTCTCCTAGGTTGGGGAGCTCACTGTTAGGAGCTGAGGGCGCTGGAGTGCAGAAGAGTCTCTCTGGAACATCAATCGGCTAAAAGCCAGGGCCATCCGGTTAAAATGTTTGCAGTTTGGTGACAGGCTGCAAAGTCAATTGGTCCCAATAATGTCTTTCAATGCAATGACTGAGGCTTACATCCATCGTGACTGAGGCTTACATCCATCGGCAGGGAGGTACCAAGAGTTGGAAATAGATTAACTTATGGAATGGGTGGAGGTGCATCTGCAGATTATCTTAGTCTCGCACATTGCAGGCAAAGACAACGTCAGAGCACACTTTCTCAGCAGAGAGAGTCTTGACTCAAGAGAGTGGGTGTTGTCAGGCGAGGTGTTTCAGCTGATTCAGGATCGCTGGGGTCTCCAGTTCCTGGACCTGTTGGCAACTCTGCGCAATGGAAAGGTTCCATGGTTCTTCAGCCGCAGAAGAGATCCAAAGTCATTGGGGATCAATGCCCTTGTGCAGGAGTGGCCGGAAGACAAGTTGCTGTATGCCTTTCCTCCATGGCCCATGTTGGGCAGATTGAAGGATCAAACGCCACAGGTGGATGGTGCTCTTGGTAGCTCTAGATTGACCCAGGAGACCGTGGTATGCAGATCTGCAGAGGCTTCTGGTGGATTCGCCTCTTCGACTTCCAGTGTACAGGAGGAACCTGTTGCAGCAGGGCCCTGTCCTTCACGAAGATCAGACACAATTTTGACTTATGGTATGGCCTTTGAAAGTGATTGTTTGCTGAATCGTGGATACTCTGTGGCTGTGATTTCCACCTTGCTAAGATCTAGAAAATTCTCCACTTCCTTGGTCTATGTGCAAGTTTGGAGGGTGTTTGAGGCCTGGTGTGCGGATTGAGGTGCGCTTCCTTCGTTAGTCAAGATTACACTTATTTTGGAATTTTTGCAGGATGGCTTGAATAAAAGCTTAGTTTTGGGCTCTTGCCTGTTTCTGGGGTCAGGTAAATGGTGGATCCTTGTCGGCTCATCCTGATGTGGCTCGTTTTCTGAAAGTAGTGAATCATCTTTGTAATTTCTGACTTTGAAAATGGTGATCCTTGCGGCAATTATTTTGGCATGTAGGGTTTCCGAACTGCAGACCTTGTCTTCTCGGGAGCCATTTCTACAGATGATTCCAGGGATGGTGCAGCTGTGTACTGTTCCTTCCCTTTTACCAAAGGTAATCACTGAGTTTATCTTGAATCCGACCATCTCCCTGCTGTCTCTGGATAAAGAGAAAGATGCAGAGGAGTATTGTCTGTTGCAACATTCAGGTATCTGGAGATTACTGAGCCTTTGCGGAAGTCGGTTTGCCTGTTTGTCCTTCACGGCGGTACTAGACAGGGAGAGCCAGCCTGGCGGGCTACTGGATTAAGGAGGTAGTCACAGCTGCATATGAGGGTGCCTGGAAGCCATTACCTAGTCAGCTTCGGCCTCATTCCACTCTGGCTCAGGCAGTGTCATAGGCAGAAGTTTGATTGTTGTATCCCGTCGACACTTGCCGAGCTGCGATATAATCCAGATGATATTGCCTGGATGTTCAGGCCTAGGAGGACACGGTCTTTGTGCATGCGGGTTTGTCTGGACCACGGGAAGCCTTCCATCCTATTCAGGAGAAGCTTGGGAACATCCCACTTGTTCTGGATTCATCTGACTGGACACTAAGAAATGAGAAATTGCTACTTACCTGATAATTTCCTTTTCCTTTAGGAGATTCAGATGAATCCAGCTTCCCTCCCTTGGCTGCCGAATGATTGCATAATGATCCTCCTGTGTGCCTACATGTTACAGGGATTACTGGTAAGCATTAATCCAGTCCCTAGACTAGTGTTATGTTCTTCAGTGATCTCCGTGTTGCCTGTTGGTTGAGTATTGACATGGTTATCTGTTTTTTAATCAAGTTTTTGCTAGTCTGTCCACAGTTGCTTTTGAAGAGAATACTGGTGGGCTGAGGTCACTGCATGGGTATATATACTGTGACGACAGCTTGTGCCATCCCCATCTGCTGGTAGAGGTGCCATAATCCACTGGTTCTGGATTCATCTCACTGTCCTAAAGTAAAGGAAATTATCAGGTAAGTAGTAATTTCTCATTTTCCTTTACTTCCTTATTTCTAAGGATCCTCTGTGCTTATCCCAGGCTACCTTAAATTATATTATGCTACTGTTTTGATTACTAGCACCTTTCCCTGGGAAACTCATTCTTTGAACCATTCTATGAACATTTTTTTTTCCTAATATTACTCCTGAGTCTACTCCCTTTGAGCCCAATATCATAACTTTTTTGTTCTAGAACTTGATATGGTTTGAGCTGCAGTCCAACACCTCAGTTTAGATTAACAAGAAATTCACCCTTTCTTTTCTAGATCATACAGTTCATCCTGACGTTGGTCCAAAACAATAGACTAGTGAATCTAAAACGAAAACGGTAAGTGACCGTTCTAAAATATATGGTATTTTGCTTTTAATTGTAGAAAGGTATAATTTCTTTGAAACAACATTATTTTTAATTGCTCATCTTTATGTTCATAGGCCATTGCTTCTGAATACTAATGGATCCCCCAAACCGAACCAGATACAGCAGATCGTCAAAGAACCATCTGAGAGCAGCAGCCATGTAATTTGCAAAACTTTTGTTTTTCAGTGTGTTTTTTTTTTTTTTTTACTGTGACATTTTGACTAAGAACTTAATTGTTTCCCCTTTGCAAGCTCCATATGTCCTGCTTTAATAGTGCAATGCAGTGACCCAGTAAAGACTGCCAAACTAGCTTGATGGTTAGCACTCTCTCATGAACTCTGTTTCTGGATTAGGCTGTCTTCTCCAGTTGTCACCGGCAGCTAAGAGAGGAAGAGCAGTTACTGTAGCTTCACTGGACAGCTGCTTCCTGGTTAATCTCTATGTTCAGAACTGCTATTGTACTTCATGTTGTACAATAGCATACCAAAATTCACTAGTCACTAATGGCCTGTTTTGCTTGTAGCCGAATATATTAAAATTCTACAAAATATATTTAAATATGGTAGTGGAGTAATAATTGAGCTGCTTGACTTATCTCATGAAGATGTAAATGAAACTTTGCTTGTTTCCCTATAGTTCAGACGTGTCTTGTGAGGCAGTATATGGATTAAGAAATATTTGGAAATGGAAGGGGAGGGGTCATGGCAACTCGCTAGGTTGCTAGTAACATGGAGGGTGGGATATGGTTCTGAACACCCCTGCATGGGAATCATCCTTGCATGCTGATCCTGGGGAGGCATAAGATGAGTACCAGAAAGGACTGCTTTTTCCTTCCTTGGCTATTTAGGCACCTGGTCCAAGAAAGAGGGAGGACATGAAGTAGGGGAGAAGGCCAGAGGCTTTGGTGAGTCCTGTATCAGGGACTGAATAAGCTATGAAGTGGTTTAAAGGCCAAAAATGTGAAGAATACTGAGGGGAGGTTTTTATAAATATATATATTTTTTTGTCTTTTATAGACCCCTGTTAAGCGATCAGAGGGTTTGAAGAAGAGAGGCCAGATTACAGATGATATAATTATTTATGATATCACAGATGATATGGTGGAAGAAGAGGAGGAGGAGGAAGAAGTAGAAGCAAATTCACGAGACACACCTGACACACATGAAGATTCTCTCTTGGACCTGACCAGGTAAGTAAAGTTGATTATTGCATGAAGGTGTCTATTCAAGAGGTTCTGGAGATGAACTGTGCTTGTCCTGCTGAAGCTATCTCTGGTAGCTTCTTCTTGGGAATCTGTGGGAGGAGATGCTCAACTTTTGTATGAGATTATATTAGATGCAGGGTGTTAATTCTTTCATTATTGAATATAAATTCTTGCCTCCCATCACAGCTGATACTAGGGAAGCCTTGTTAACATATTATAATGGAATTCAGTGATGTGTATATGATTTGAGACCCAGAATTTTTTAGTTCCCTGTATGTCCCAGGATCAGTCCACACAGTGGGTTATCTCCCCCTTCCAGCAGATGGAGTCAAATAGAACTTTGAAGGATGCTTCCTTATAAGGTAGTGCACCCTCTACTAATCCTCAGTATTCTCTTGACTCCAGCAGATGACAGTGGTGGCTTTCGTTCCCCACTGAGATGACTAGAAAGCTATTTTAGGAATTTTCTCTATTTTCCTCAGCTTTCCTTTCTTTTGGATGGATCAAGTCTAATTAAAAAAAAAAAAAAATCTTTGAATTTTCTGAGGGAATTATTTGGAGAGCTTTCCTGTAGCCTCTGCTCCTGTTTTAGTGGGAGCATTCTATTGCTTGCACACAGTACTGTTTGCAGCTCTCCCCACCCCTCCCATCTCTGTTGTCGGGGTAAGTTTGTTTTTATTTCCTTTTGACAGGTTATTTCCTCTCTCCGGGGTGCAAGTCGGTGGTGCCGACCTCTCCCCCTGTGGCTGCTATCCGACCCACTGCCCCTGAGACGCCGTTTTCCTCGGGGCAGCCGGCACAGAGGCGTTATTCCTCTGTGCCTCTATCTGTGGGTCGCTGAGGGATAGAGAGAGAGCAGGACTGAAGCGGAGGCTATTACCCGCTTCTTACAGCCACGAACCTGGTGAGCGTGAGGAAGAACAGGCTTAAAGCGGAGGTTTTTCCCGCTTCCTGCAGCTTTAAACCTTGCCTGGTTCTCGCGTTAAGAACAGCTGGTTCCCTCGCGGCTCCATCGGGGTTCCCCATGCCTCATTCGTCCAGGTGCTGCGCTTGTGGAGAGCCCGGGTCGAGGCTTTCCCGTGAGGAGATTTGCACAGCTTGCCTCCCTGGTGGGGAGGGACCCTCTCAACTGCCGGGCCGCTCTGGTTCTCGTCTTCTGGCACGCCTCGACGCTCAGGGGCCAGCCCCGATCCCGCTGACCACGGGAACGGTGGCCATTTTGTCTCCAGACTCGGCTGCTCTGGCGCTAACAGGAGACGAGCAGGATGCTCCTTTTTCATCTCGGCCGCCGGTTTTGACACCCGTTCCACCTCTGGAGCCTTTTCCTCCATCAGGGGATCTTCCCACTTTCTCCATCGGGGCCACCTCTGTTTTCCATGGATTTTGTTCTCCTGCTTCACAATGCTTACCTGGCCAGAATGGGCCAGCACCAGGAATTTTTGGCGGGACCTCCTCCTCCTAAGGTACCCAGAATGGCTGATTCCACTGAGGTCTTGGGAAATGCCCAGACCATGTGGAGTGCCCAAGGGTCAGCGGTCCCGGGACCCAGGGGTATCTCCAACCACCTCAAGCGCTCCGAGGGTCTGTTTGGTGTACACCCCTCTGCGGGGGGGGTCTGTTCCTCAGCAGGACCCGGATCCGGATGAAACTTCAACTACGGCTCAATTGGAAGGGGATGATCCTAGAGTCCTGCGGCTCTTCCAGAGGGATGAGCTGGACCACCTCATTCCACATATCCTACAGGAATTGGACATTGAGGCCCCTCAGGACCCGCCTGAGCCTAATCCACCATCGAAGAAAGGAGACCCCCCTTCTGGCTGGTCTACGTCCACCGTGTAGGTCCTTTCCTTCCCATCCCATGTTCCTTCAACTGCTATCCAGGGAATGGAATTCTCCAGAGATCTCCCTCAAGGTCGGCAGAGCCATGGATAAGCTATATCCTCTCCCGGATGATTTCCTGGAGCTTCTTAAGGTTCCCAAAGTAGAATCTGCAGTCTCAGCAGTGACGAAAAGAACTACCATTCCAGTAACGGGTGGTGCAGCCTTGCGAGATCTTCAAGATAGAAAGCTGGAAGTTTATCTTAAGAGAGTTTTCGAGGTGTCCGCCTGGGGGTCCGGGCGGCCATTTGTTGTTCCTTCGCTCAGCGTGCAGGCCTCCACTGGCTTCAACAGCTGCTCAGCTCCCAGGAGTTGCCTCCTGAGGGAGCACTTCAGGCAGACCACCTGGAGGTCGTCATAGCATATGGAGCAGACGCCCTATATGTATTGGCCAGATCTATGGTTTCTGCAGTTTCGGCTGGACGCCTCCTCTGGCTTCGCAACTGGTCGGCGGATTTTTCTTCCAAGTTGCAGCTGGGATCCCTACCCTTCAAGGGCAAGCTACTATTTGGGGAGGATCTGGACCAGATTATCAAGTCCCTCAGAGAGAATAAGGTATACAAACTTCCAGAGGATCACCTTCGTTCTTCTAGGTCCTTTAATTCCACTAGAAGCCAATTCAGGAATCAACGTCCTTTCCCCCAGGCAAAGACTGCAGCTCCTCGTCAGCCGTCCTCTCGTTCTCAGTCCTGGACTCAGTCCTTTCGTGCCCGAAGACAGCCCCGCTCTGGTCCGGCCCAGGGGACGTCCTCCAAGTCTTCACAATGAAGCTATGCCGGCCCATTCCCCGATCCCTAGAATAGGGGGACATCTCTCCCTTTTCTACGAGGAGTAGGTCAACATCACGTCAGATCAATGGGTCCTGGATATTCTAAGACACGGCTACGTGTTAGAATTTGCTCGGCCGCTAAGAGGCAGGTTCCTCTTTTCTCCATGTGGCCCAGTCCAGAAACAACTCATAGTCCGGCAGATACTCGATAGGTTTCTGGCTCTCAGAGCGATTCGTCCGGTGGCCCCCCCCCCCCCCCCCCCGGAAGTAGGCTGGAGACATTATCCCGGTATACTTCGTAGTCCCCAAGAAGGAAGGTTCCTTTCGCCCGATCTTGGATCTCAAGATGGTCAACAGGGCCCTCAAGATTCCCCACTTTTGGATGGAAACCTTACGTTCTGTGATAGCGGCGGTACACTCTGGAGAATTTTTGGCCTCCCTGGATCTGATGGAAGCTCATCTACACATTCCCATCCTCCAAGCGCATCAGCGTTTTCTGTGATTCAAGATTCTGGGACAGCATTTCCAGTTCCAGTCTCTACCCTTTGGTCTTGTGACCGCTCCTCGAATCTTCATGAAGGTGATGATAGTAGTAGCTGCCGCTCTCTGGAGGGAGGGAGTCTTGGTGCACCCCTACCTGGACGACTGGCTCATTCGGGCAAAGTCCTCAGCCCAGTGCCACCGGGCGGTCGACAAGGTGTTGACGCTTCTTCACTCCCTCGGTTGGGTGGTCAACTTCGCCAAAAGCAGCCTTTCTCCATCTCAGTCTTTGGACTTCCTGGGGGCGCATTTCAACACAGTGCTGGGCAAGGTGTCTCTGCCCCCGGAAAGGGCTCATACACTCATAGCTCAGATACAGTGATTCATCGGTCTATCGCTTCCAACGGCGTGGGATTACCTCCAGGTCCTGGGATCATAAGAACATAAGAAAATGCCATACTGGGTCAGACCAAGGGTCCATCGAGCCCAGCATCCTGTTTCCAACAGTGGCCAATCCAGGCCATAAGAACCTGGCAAGTACCCAAAAACTAAGTCTATTCCATATAACCATTGCTAATGGCAGTGGCTATTCTCTAAGTGAACTTAATAGCAGGTAATGGACTTCTCCTCCAAGAACTTATCCAATCCTTTTTTAAACACAGCTATACTAACTGCACGAACCACATTCTCTGGCAACAAATTCCAGAGTTTAATTGTGCGTTGAGTAAAAAAGAACTTTCTCCGATTAGTTTTAAATGTGCCCCATGCTAACTTCATGGAGTGTCCCCTAGTCTTTCTACTATCCGAAAGAGTAAATAACCGATTCACATCTACCCGTTCTAGACCTCTCATGATTTTAAACACCTCTATCATATCCCCCCTCAGTCGTCTCTTCTCCAAGCTGAAAAGTCCTAACCTCTTTAGTCTTTCCTCATAGGGGAGTTGTTCCATTCCCCTTATCATTTTGGTAGCCCTTCTCTGTACCTTCTCCATCGCAATTATATCTTTTTTGAGATGCGGCGACCAGAATTGTACACAGTATTCAAGGTGCGGTCTCACCATGGAGCGATACAGAGGCATTATGACATTTTCCGTTTTATTCATCATTCCTTTTCTAATAATTCCCAACATTCTGTTTGCTTTTTTGACTGCCGCAGCACACTGAACCGACGATTTCAATGTGTTATCCACTATGACACCTAGATCTCTTTCTTGGGTTGTAGCACCTAATATGGAACCCAACATCGTGTAATTATAGCATGGGTTATTTTTCCCTATATGCATCACCTTGCACTTATCCACATTAAATTTCATCTGCCATTTGGATGCCCAATTTTCCAGTCTCACAAGGTCTTCCTGCAATTTATCACAATCTGCTTGTGATTTAACTACTCTGAACAATTTTGTGTCATCTGCAAATTTGATTATCTCACTCGTCGTATTTCTTTCCAGATCATTTATAAATATATTGAACAGTAAGGGTCCCAATACAGATCCCTGAGGCACTCCACTGTCCACTTCCTTCCACTGAGAAAATTGCCCATTTAATCCTACTCTCTGTTTCCTGTCTTTTAGCCAGTTTGCAATCCACGAAAGGACATCGCCACCTATCCCATGACTTTTTACTTTTCCTAGAAGCCTCTCATGAGGAACTTTGTCAAACGCCTTCTGAAAATCCAAGTATACTATATCCATCGATCTGGGCCCCTGGGCGTTTGCACATATGCATCCCTTACAGCACGCCTTGCTTTCCTACTGGAAGCCAGTGTCTCGGGACTTCCAAGCCATCCTTCCGCTCCCGCAGGAAGCCAAGGACAGTCTCTCGTGGTGGTTCAACCTGTCTCATCTTCTCCAGGGTGTTCCTTTGGACATTCTGAAATGGGTAATCGTCACGACGGACGCCAGTCTCTGGCTGGGGAGCTGTGTGTCAGATGAGTTCTGCGCAAGGGAAGTGGATGCCGTCCCAAGCAACTTGGCCAATCAATCGCTTGGAGACCAGAGCAGTGCGTCTGGCATTGAAACGCTTCCTACCTCATCGCGCAGTCCGAATACTCTGACAATGCGACCAATGTGGCCTACATCAATTGCCAAAGGGGCACGAGGAGCCGGCATGTCTCTCGGGAGACAGACAGGTTGATGGCGTAGGCGGAGACTCATCTCTCCCGCCTAGTGGCTTCCCACATCGCAGGTGTAGACAACGTTCAAGCTGACTTTCTCATTCGCTTATCTGTAAGTCACTAATGATTTTGGCTTGTCGGACCATCTTTTTGTTCTCTGGCATGGTCCGAGGAAGGGGGGCCAAGGTGTCGAAAACTACCATTGCTCGCTGGCTGAAGGAGGCAATCTCAGTGGCCTACATTGGAGTGGGTCGACAACCTCCGGCCGGTGTCAAGGCCCATTCTTTTCGAGCTCAGGCTGCTTCCTGGGTGGAGATGCAATCGGTCTTGTTCCAGGAGATTTGTCGAGCGGCAACTTGGAAATCGTTACATATCTTTGCTCGTCATTATCGTCTACATATACAGTCGCCTACTTTTGGCTCCTTTGGCTCTAGGCCCACCCTACGTAGGGAAGCTTTGGTACATCCCACTGTCTGGACTGATCCTGGTACATACAGGGAAAAGAAAATTATTCCTTACCTGCTAATTTTCGTTCCTGTAGTACCAAGGATCAGTCCAGATGCCCTCCATGACTATTTTATTGGGTTTGGGATATCCTCTCTGCCGCCAGTCTCTCAGAGGCTGCCCTCTGCTCGTTTCCAGTCTTGGTCCCATTCCTTTCGGGGCCGAAGAACAACTTGGGATAATTCCTCCCAAGGAGGCCCATCCAAGTCTTCCCAATGAAGGTGTACCGACCCTCCCGTCGACACCCAGGATAGGAGGACGTCTTCGCCTCTTCTACGAGGAGTGGGTCAAAATTACCTCAGATCACTGGGTTCTGGATATTCTAAAGCACGGCTACACTTTAGAATTTTCTTGGCCCCTACGAGACAGGTTCCTCTTCTCTCCGTGCGGCCCAGTGCAGAAGCGGCTCCTCGTATGGCAGACGCTCAACAGACTCCTGGCCCTGGGAGCCATCCTTCCGGTGCCTCCGGCGGATCAAGGGTCAAGCCATTATTCAGTTTACTTCGTAGTCCCCAAAAAGGAAGGATCATTCCGTCCAATCCTCGATCTCAAGATGGTCAACAGAGCCCTCAAGCTTCCTCGCTTCCAGATGGAAACGTTGAGGTGTGAAAAGTAAATCTCGATTAGCAAACAAAGCCTGTTTAAATGCTTTTTTCAAGACAGTATGAGGGTACCCCCTCTCCTTAAACCGGGTCATCATCTCCTTAGCTTGGGAAATATGTTCAGACTTGGATGTACAGAGCCGCCGAAGTCTTAGGAATTGGCTGGATGGAATATTATTGTTAAGGACATGAGGGGTGGTGGCTGTCAAAGGACAGGAGCATATTATGGTCAATGGCCTTTCTAAAACTGGACGTGGTGAAGCAATGAGAGTCAAAAGAAATGCAGATGTCAAGGAAAGAAATCTTAAAGGGGGATGTATATTAAAATTAAACTGTGAGTGTTACAACTGTTCAGCCAGTCCAGGAACATAAAAAATTGAATATCTGTGCCCAGCCAGATCATAAAAACGTCATAAATATATCGAACCCATAGGTAAATATTTTTATCACCAATGAGAAGGATATATAAATTCATCTTCAAAGTTGGCAACGTATAGGTATGTAAGGCTAGGGGCCATGGTGGCACCCATCGCAGTGCCTCTAACCTGTTGGTAATATACCGAGTCAAAAAGAAAAAAAAATTTTGTCAGAGCCAGTCTCGTTAAAGCCTCTAAAAAATATGTTGGTACGCGGTGTGGTCTGGGACGGGAATCAAGAATATTTTCAATAAGAGAAAGAGCTTCCTCCTGGGATATATTAGAGTATAGCGACACTATGTCTAAAGGACTGCATTTAGTGTACAGGTAGTACTGTAGTTGCATACAGGTGCTGCTGGCTAAGATAGAGGGGAGTAACATTCATTTCACCAGTGATATTTGGACCACCACAAAACTTACCTCTCCTTGAGAGCACACTAGTGGGACCTGGCTAAGGCAGGGGCAGCCAGCAGCTCTAGCAGGGACCAGGCATCAGGGTGCATGCCCAGTCTATGGATGGCCCCCTTACCTCACTGAATATTTTATCAGTCATAAGAGAGAAGCTGGAGGGTTGGCACTAGCCCGGAGAGCTAGAAGTTTAAATGCAGTTTTCTTTGTCACAGACTATGGTCAAAATATGGTAAAGGCAATAGACATTGGGAACTTCTGAGTATCCATAGTTTTGCACACTTGCTGCACCTGGCAGTGAAAGATGCCCTGGAGCTGGTGTCCAAGGACCATGGGAATTTATTCCTATAGGAAAATAACAGGGCACTTGAAGCATGAAGACAAGGCAGCAGCTTTGTGAAAAGCAGGAAGAATTTGGGATACCTCATAAGTCTCATTCAAGATGTTGGTGCCTGCTGGAATTCCATCTGTATAATGCTGCAAAGGTTAATTGACAATACTAAATATAAATAGAACCCGAAAGTGTAAAAGCTGCAAAGGGTAGTTGAGCAGCCTACAGCCCTTCATAATCTGAGTCTGGAAATAGAGATAGGCGTGCAATGTCCCTGGGGCATCATGATTGGGTAGTTATGAGGTAGCTGGTACAAATCCTGAAGCCCTTCAAGGATGCCACAGAGGGCCTGAGTTCCAGAAGTACCATTCTGAGCTGTGTCATCCCTATAGTAAGTATTCTGGAGGAAAAGTTAGAGGGCTTCCATCAGGTACAAGAGAGACTGAAACATCTCACAGAAGACCCATATATACGTACTTGCTACACTTTGCAATCCACGGGTGAAAGGGAGTCTTGCCCTCCAGTCCCCGCGTCTCTCATTCATGTCTACGGAGAAAGCAAGTTTGTTTATTGTAAACAGATTTCTCTGTAGACAGAAGAATGAATTAGCCATGTTTAATATCTGCTCACCTCCCTGGAGAGTAGACTACCTAGCTAAAGCTAAGCTCAACAATCGACTGAGGGGCTTACGAGTCAGTTTTATTGAGCTAGCGTGTCTGGTCCATCTGTCATCCCATGTCATGGCTAATTCATCCTGCTGTCTACAGAGAGCCCCCATTTACCATAAGCAAACTTGATTTATCTTTATTTTAAAATTGATATCACACTGTCCATGGATACTTTTACCCATTTACAGTATTTGCATAAAATATTCTTAATGTTGCCTCGCGCACTTTGTATTACAAGCCTTCCTTTCATTTCGTGTTGAAATCTGTCTTTTCCATTTCTCTCCTCATTGGTCACGGTTTGTATTCTGTATTGTTTTCAGCTCTCCTCATATGCCAGATATCGTAATTGTAGAGGATGATGATGAGGAAGATGCCCCTGTGATACAGGACGATAAAAACGAAGATATGCTCAGGCCCGAATGTCGAGGCACAACTGACTCAAGCCCACTCATGTCCAGCACAGTCAAGCTAAATAGCCAGTCCTCTCTGATTGCGGATGACCCGGTTACAATGATGGACTCTATTCTCAATGAGAGTGAGGCCATTTCACAGAACATCAACCTTCTCGGGAAGTAAGTGGAGTGGGTTGTTTTTTTAAAGTATTTTTAGCTTACTTTCTGAATGAATAAAGGTTATGAGATCTTCATGTTGTCCCTCTCCCCACCTTAGGACACCAAAACACAAACATTTCTGTCAGCACAAGATTTGCAGGAGATGTGAGGAGGTCCTGTATGATTTCTTTAAAAACCTTGTTTGTGTGTGGATGCGCACCTCAGAAAGTGATTGTAATTGTATTTCTGCAGATAAGCTCACATCAGCACATATTAAAATAGGCATAATAGCACACATACATAGTATAACAGTATAGAAAATGAAATAAGCATCATAAAAATACAAATACATGAATGTAAAAATTCCTACTACAGTCTAACCCTCCTCCTCGTCTCACTAGGGAACATAAGTTCCCATACTGGGTCAGACAGAGGGTCCATCAAGCCCAGCATCCTGTTTCCAAAAGTGGCCAATCCAGGATACAAGTAGCTAGAAAATACCCTTTCATTAAATAGATCCCATGCCAGTAATAGCAGTTTATGGATTTCTCCGCCAGCTATACTAACTGCCCTAATTACATCCTCTAGCAACAAATTCCAGAGCTTAATTGTGCATTGAGTGAGAGAGAATTTTCTCAGATTTATTTTAAATGTGCTACTTGCTAAAATTCATTAAGTGCATCCTACTCCTTCTATTATCTGAAAGAGTAAATAACCAATTTACATTTACCTGTTCTAGTCCTCTTATGATTTTATAGACCTCTACCTAACCCCCCTCAGCCGTCTCTTCCCCAAGCTGAACATCCCTAACTTCTCTAGTCTTTCCTCATAAGAGTCATTCCATCCCCTTTATTGTTTTGATCTCCATTCCCTGTACCTTCTCCAGTGCAGCTATATCTTTTTTAAGATGTGACGACCAAAATTGTACACCGTACTCTAGGTGTGATCTCACGGTGGATCGATACAGAGGCATTATGAAATTCTCCTTTTTATTCACCATTCCCTTCCTAACATTGAACCTAATTTACTAAGGCTTTTCTCCCATTCTGTGTCTATGGAAAATATGCTTAGTAAATGAGGTCCATTGTTTGTGTTTTTTGACTACCGCAGCACATTGAGCTGATGATTTCAATGTTTTATCCACTATGATGCCTAAATCTTTTTCCTGGGTGGTAACTTCTAATATGGAGCCTAACATCATGTAACTTCAGCATGGGTTATTTTTCCCTATATGCATCACCATGCACTTGTCCACATTAAATTTCATCTGCCATTTGGACACCCAATCTTCCAATCTCACAAGGTCCTCCTGAAATTTATCACAATTCACATGTGATTTCACTACGCTGAATAATTTTGTGTCATCTGCAGATTTGATCACCTCATTCCTCATATCCCTTTCCAGATAAGTTATAAATATATTGAAAACCACCAGTCGGAATACAGATCACTGAGGCACTCAACAGTTTACCTTTTTCCACTGAGAGAACTGACCATGTAATCCTACTCTGTTTCTTGTCTTTTTTCCAGTTTGCAATCCATTAAAAGGACATTGCCTCCTATCCCATGGCTTTTTACTTTTCATCAAAGCCTTTCATGAGGGACTTTGTCAAACATCTTCTGAAAATCCAAGTACACTACATCTGCTGGTTCACCTTTATCCAAATGTTTGTTAACCCCTTCAAAAAAATGTAATAGATTTGTGAGGCAAGACTTCCCATGGGTAAATCCATGCTGGCTGTGTTCTATTTATTTATTTTATTTATTTATTTAAAATCTTTTCTATACCGTCGTTTGGTCCTGCACCATTACAACGGTTTACAGAGAGGCACATATATTTAATGTTCAGCTTGGTTTCATACTTTCTTACAAGATGCCAATAAAGTTTCGGTTACATGTTTTAATAATACAAGCTATATGAAAGGTGATATGGATCTTGTCAATTTATATGATTAATAGGGTAATCATACAAGTATATTACTTTATACTATCTCTATCTAGCATTAGTACTTTATTATGAGAAAAAATAATGAAAGTATATAAATACGCATCTAGGTGACTTTCTGCTGTGTTGATGTTCTGTTGCCTGTTAGTTCATATTTCTTATTCTCCGTTTTCACTGTAAAATGCTTTTTTGAAAAGCCAAGTTTTTAAACTTTTTTTGAAGAGTTTCAAATCTCTCTGTCTATAGTTTCCTGGATTATCCCTGGAGCCCTTTTTAAATATCGGGGTTACATTGGCCACCCTCCAGTGTTCAGGTACAATGGATGATTTTAATGATAGGTTACAAATTTTCACTAATAGATCTGAAATTTCATTGAGTTTTTTTCAGAACCCTAGGGAATATACCATCTGGTCCAAGTAATGAGCTACTCTTTAGTTTGTCAATCTGGCGTACTTAATCTTCCAGGTTCACCATGATTTGGTTTAGTTCATCCAAATCATCACCTTTGAAAACCAACTCCGGAACCGGTATCTCTGCAACATCCTCATTAGTAAACACCAAAGCAAAGAATTTGTTTAGTCTTTCCACGATGTCTTTCTCTTCCCTAAGAGCCCTTCCCTGTACGTACCAGGATCAGTCCAGGACACCTGGGTTGTGACTCCGCACCAGTAGATGGAGACAGACTAAAACTTGTGGGCGGAGCCATATATAAGCCCCTGTACCAGTCACAGCCCCTCAGTCTTACTCTGTCTCCGGTAGATGGTGCAGGTCCAGTCACAGCCCTTCCTGACCTGATTCTGGTGTTTGTCAGGTTTGGTTTTTTGAGTTAGTTTTTGTTAGGTCTGATTGTTCTGGGCTAAATTGGGTTTCTTTTTAATTCTTTCCCGGTTGCCCTGCCTCCCAGGGGAGTTGAGAGGTCCTGAGGGGACTACCCTCCCCCGGTTGAGGTCGCTGCCAGGGTTGAGGACCCGGCTGAGCTAGTGGCAGCATCAGGGGTGACACCAGGGAGCCTGGTTCACTCACCCCTGCAGGAAATAGGGCTTTCAGAACCAGGGACAGCGCGTTTTTTTCTGTAAAAAAAAAAAAAAAAGTTTTACTTTTGTTTCTCGCGGCTCTCCGTTGCCTGGCGTTGCCGCTCCGTTTTGGTCGGTGGGGGGGCGTCGCCAGCAGTGGGGAGGTCGCCGAATTGCGCCGTTTTTAATTGTTTTTCATTTCTGAATTTTTTCCTCTGTGGTAATTTTTTCCTCAGCGCGCCTCGTTTTCCCGCGTTCGCCGGCATGCCTCGGGGTTCGCAGTGCAGGGCCTGCGGCTCGGCACGCGCGCGTTTGTCCCGGGACAGCCTTTGTTCGGCTTGTGTCCCGGGTAATGAGGGTTCCTCGGCAGCTCCTCGGGGAGCTAGGTCCCGGGTCGCGCGTTCGCCGCCACGAGCTGGGGGCGCCTCTGTTTCTCCTCAGGAGCTATTCCCGCTTAGCGCGGGGGTGGCGGCCATTTTGGCCACAGGCCGGGAAATTTCGAGGGAAACAGTGGGGGCTTCATCTTTGCCCCCAGCGCTTTCCCCGCAGCGTGACAAGGCGGGGGAAGTCCCCTCGGAAGGGATTCGTTCCCGGGGGGATACCGGTTCTGATTCAGAAAATTCTGGAGAATTTTCTGAGGATTTTGCTCTATTGCTGCGCAAAGTTCTCAGGTATAAGCGCAGCAAGCGCGTACGGGGGGATGTCTCGCGTACGGCTGTCCGCAAACCCCCACCACGTAAAGGGAAGGCCAGGAAGGGTGCGGAGATCGCCCAGGGCTCTTCCCGGGGGAAGCGGCTTCCCCTGGGGCTGCCGCAGGAATCCGATTCCGAAGTTTCTCTCGGAACGGATACTGAGGACTCTGATGGGGGCCGGGACGGCAGCACCGGATGAAACGGCACAGCCCAGTGCAGGGAAAGGTGCACAGGCCTTAGATGGGGATGACCCCAAGGTGGTGCGGCTATTCCGCAGGGAGGAACTGTCACCTCTCATCCCAGCCATTCTCCAGGAGCTGGGGATTGAGGCTCCCCCGGTGGTTGTCCACCAGGAGGCAAATATGGATCCCGTTCTGCTCGGCCTCACAGGGCCTGCAGTCGCTTTTCCTTTTCATTTCTCGTCCACTGATATTCTCTTCAAAGAATGGGATACTCCAGAGCTGGGTTTGAAAGTCAGTAAGGCCATGGATAAGCTCTACCCTTTACCGGAAGAGGCGCTGGAGCTCCTCAGACTCCCGAAGGTGGATTCGGCGGTGTCCGCCGTCACGAAGAGGTCTACCATCCCGGTCACGGGAGCAACAGCCCTCCGGGATATTCAAGACCGAAAGTTGGAGGTTCAACTCAAAAAGATTTTTGAGGTTTCTGCCCTAGGAGTGCGAGCCGCCATTTGCACGAACTTCGCTATGCGTGCTAGTCTGCGCTGGGCCCAGGTACTACAGGCTAATGCGGGTCTCTCTTCGGAGGAGGCTTCCCAAGCAGACAGATTGGAAGCGGCTATTGCATATGGGGCTGATGCGCTCCATGATCTTTTACGCACTTCAGCTAGGTCCATGGTAGCAGCGGTGTCGGCACGCCGTCTCCTTTGGCTACGCAACTGGGCAGCGGATGGTTCGTCCAAGGCTCACCTCGGGGCATTACCCTTCAAAGGGAAATTGCTGTTCGGAAAGGAGTTAGATGACTTGATGATCTCACTAGGTGAGAACCGAGCATTTAAGCTGCCAGAAGATAGGGCCCGGGCGCGCTCTTCGTTTTCCAGCAGAGCTCGTTTCCGGGGACCCCGAAAGTCCAGGCCACAAAGATCCACCGGGCCCTCTTATAGACCGTCCTCTTCTCGAAACACTCACTGGCAGCAGTCCTTTCGAGGCAAACGTTTTGGCAGGCAAGGAGGGGACCCATCGGGTACGGGGTCCAAGCCTTCCCAATGAAGTTCGACCGGCCCATCCCTCATTGCGTCCTCAGCACGTTGTCCCAAACGTGGGGGCGCGTCTATCCTTGTTTTTCGAGGAATGGGCCAGCATTACGTCGGATCAGTGGGTCCTCAACGTGATAAGACCCATCCCAGCGGACAAGTTCCTGGTCTCCCCCTGCAAAGATCCCAAGAAGAAGGTGGCGGTGCTAGACACCATTCAAAGACTAGAAAGCTTAGGGGCCATCTCTCCGGTTCCGACCGATCAGCACGGCAAGGGCCGTTATTCCATTTACTTCATAGTCCCCAAGAAAGACGGCACTTTCCGACCCATACTGGATCTGAAAGGAGTCAACAGATGCCTTCGGGTTCC
This sequence comes from Rhinatrema bivittatum, assembly GCF_901001135.1. NCBI lineage: Eukaryota > Metazoa > Chordata > Amphibia > Gymnophiona > Rhinatrematidae > Rhinatrema > Rhinatrema bivittatum. The sequence goes on along the minus strand of NC_042617.1, from coordinate 543,061,354 downwards.
TCACTTCAAGATGGAGACCATTCGTTCGGTGATCGCGTCAGTGAGGCCAGGCGAATTCCTGGCGTCACTAGATCTCACGGAAGCATACCTTCATGTGGGCATCCAACCAGCGTTCCAGTGGTTCCTGCGTTTTTGCATTCTGGGAAGACACTTCCAGTTCCGGGCTCTGCCGTTCGGCCTGGCGACAGCTCCTCGGACATTCACGAAAGTGATGGTGGTGGTGGCGGCGCACTTGCGTCGCGAAGGCCTCCTGGTTCACCCTTACCTCGACGATTGGCTGATTCGGGTGAAGTCAGAGAAGTTGTGTCGGCAGGCGGTAGCCAGGGTGCTACAATTCTTGCAGTCCCTGGGCTGGGTGGTCAACTACAACAAGAGTCATCTGGAGCCCACTCAGTCCTTGGAGTATCTTGGAGCCGTTTTCAATACAAAACGGGGCAGAGTGATTCTCTCTCAGGAACGGATATGCAAACTACAGTCTCAAGTACGACGTCTTTTGTCTCCGCACCGTCCTCGAGTCTGCGATTACCTGACGGTTCTCGGATCCATGGCTTCCACGCTGGCATTAGTCCCTTGGGCGTTTGCTCACCTGCGGCCGCTGCAGTATTCATTGCTTTCCCGCTGGAAACCGGTTTCAGAGGAATTTTACCTTCCTCTGCTTCTCGAGAGTCAGGCACGCTCCAGCCTGAGCTGGTGGCTGGATTCCAAACATCTCTCATGTGGAGTGTCTCTTCTTCTACCCAACTGGACGGTGGTGACCACGGATGCCAGTCTTTCCGGTTGGGGTGCAGTTTGCCAAGGGAAATCGGTTCAGGGTCTGTGGTCAGAAGATCAGACCCGGTGGTCCATCAACCGCCTGGAGTCCAGGGCGGTCCGTCTGGCCTTGCAAGCTTTTCTACCCCTCGTACGAGGAAAGGCGATCCGGGTATTGTCGGACAATGCTACCACCGTGGCTTACATCAATCGCCAGGGCGGGACGAAAAGCCCTCAAGTAGCGGAGGAAGCGCGTTCCTTGATGGCCTGGGCAGAGCGACATCTCAGCGATCTTGCTGCGTCTCACATAGCAGGAGTCGACAATGTCCAGGCGGACTTCCTCAGTCGACACCACCTGGATCCTGGAGAGTGGGAGCTGGCGGACGAAGCGTTTCTTCTCATTTGCAGGACTTGGGGAACGCCCCACATGGACCTAATGGCCACGTGGAACAACTCAAAGGCTCCGAGATTTTACAGTCGACGCCGAGAAAGGGGAGCAGAAGGGGTCGACGCGTTGGCTCTTCCCTGGCCAGCGGAGGTGCTACTGTATGTGTTCCCACCGTGGCCCATGATCAGCAAAATCCTGCGGCGCATAGAATTGCATCCGTTCAACGTGATCCTCGTGGCGCCGGAGTGGCCGCGCCGTCCGTGGTTTGCGGACCTGATCCAGTTGTCAGTGACGGCGCCCCTTCGTCTACAGGGGTTTCCGGGGCTCCTTCGTCAGGGCCCCGTCTGTTTAGAGGATGCGGATCACTTCTGTCTCGCGGCATGGCTTTTGAGAGGAATCGATTGAAGCGCAAAGGTTACTCTGATGCGGTAGTTGCCACGTTGCTGAGATCCAGGAAACAGTCTACGTCTCTGGCTTATGTTAGAGTCTGGGTAGTTTTTGAAGATTGGTGCGTAGAGCGGGGTCTGGATCCCACTTCCGCTATTATTCCTGATATTTTGGCTTTTCTCCAGGCTGGGCTGGCCAAAGGTTTAGCGTGCAGTTCCCTTCGGGTCCAAGTCGCGGCGCTTGGTTGTTTGCGTGGTAAAATCCGGGGAGTCTCCCTGGCTCTCCACCCGGATATCTCACGTTTTCTTAGGGGAGCGAAGCACCTCCGTCCTCCTTTACGGCTCCCTTGTCCATCTTGGAACCTCAACTGGGTGCTCTCGGCCCTATGCTCAGCTCCGTTTGAGCCTTTGAAGCGTTCTACGTTCAAGGATCTCACGTTGAAGACTGTATTCCTGGTAGCGATTGCGTCGGCTCGTCGGGTTTCCGAGTTGCAGGCTCTGTCCTGTAGAGAGCCCTTCTTGCGCATTTCCGATTCAGGGGTTTCCTTGCGGACCGTTCCCTCTTTCCTGCCTAAGGTCGTATCTCCTTTTCATTTGAATCAATCGGTTGAACTTCCCGCTTTCGCGGTTGGGGAATCTTCCGACCCGAAGTTGAGGGACTTGAGAAAACTAGATGTGCGGAGGTCTCTTCTTCGCTATCTAGAAGTCACAAATTCTTTTTGATTGACGGATCATCTGTTTGTGTTGACGTTGGGTCCGAAGAAAGGTTCTGCGGCGTCCCGCACGACGATCGCCCGTTGGCTCAAGGAGGCCATTAGTTCCGCGTACATTCTGCGTGGTAAATCACCGCCGGTGGGTCTTCGAGCTCATTCGACGAGATCTCATGCTGCGTCTTGGGCGGAATCTTCTCAGGTGTCGCCTCGAGATTTGCAGGGCGGCTACCTGGAAATCGTTGCATACCTTCATTAAACATTACCGATTGGATGTTCAAGCTACTGATGCTGGGGGATTTGGAGAGAGGGTACTCCGAGCTGGACTCTCTGCTTCCCACCCTCGATAACTTAGCTCTGGTACATTCCAGGTGTCCTGGACTGATCCTGGTACGTACAGGGAAAGGAAAATTAGTTTCTTACCTGATAATTTTCGTTCCTGTAGTACCAAGGATCAGTCCAGGATCCCGCCCGCAGTGTTGCGCTATAGTAACGGAGAGTCCGCTCATTGTTGGTTTTTTAATACGCTGACCCCTTGTTTTGTTCGCTCTCCCGGTTGGGGAGTCTGTTTTCCTGTAGGGGTGTTGGAGTTATTTTCGTTCACTTAGTAAGTTTCTATGGTTAGCTATGTTGGCTTTTGGATTTTTTCTACTTTGACATTACGTATGACTGAGGGGCTGTGACTGGCACAGGGGCTTATATATGGCTCCGCCCACAAGTTTTAGTCTGTCTCCATCTACTGGTGCGGAGTCACAACCCAGGTGTCCTGGACTGATCCTTGGTACTACAGGAACGAAAATTATCAGGTAAGAAACTAATTTTCCTATTTAACTCCTTGAACTACATCCTTGCAGTTTTCCTGCTTCGGATATATTTTTAAAAGTTTTTGCGGCCAACTTCATTTCAAATTCTCTTAGGCTGTCTTATCAATGTTTTACATTTAAATTGACAATGCTTAAGTTTTTTTCCTATTTTCCTCAGATGGATCCTTCTTCCAATTTTTGAAAGATTTTTTTTTTTTGGCTAAAATAGCCTCTTTCACCTCACCTTTTAACCATGCCAGTAATCATTTGGCCTTCCTTCCACCTTTCTTAATGCGTGGAATGTATCTGGACTTGGTTTCTAAGATATTTTTAAACAATGTTCATGCCTGTTGTATACTCTTCGAATTTGCAGCTATACCTTTCAGTTTTTTCTAACTATTTTCCTCATTTTATCAAAGTTTCCCTTTTGAAAGTTTAATGTTAAAACTGTAGATTTACATATTTTCCCCTTTCAGTCATTAGTTCAGATTTGATTGTTGTCATCACTATTGCCAAGTGGCCCCACCACCATTACCTGTCTCACCAAATCCTGCATTCTACTAAGAATTCGATCTAAAATAGCTTCCTCGGTCGTCTATTCCTGAAACAATTGCTCCATAAAGCAACCATTTATTTCATTCAGGAACTTTACCTCTCTAGGCTGTTCTGATGTTACATTTAGCCAGTCATTATTGGGGTAATTGAAATCTCCCATTATTATTACACTGCCAAATTGATTAGTTTTTCTGATTTCTCTTAGCATTTCGTCTGTTTCATCATTTTGGCAATGTGGATGGTAGTATATGCCTATCACCATACTCTTAACCCAAAACATAGGATTTCTACCCATAAAGATCCTACTATTCATTTAATTTCTTGCATGATCTTTATCCTGTTGGACTCTATGCCCTCCCGGACATAAAGCACCCCCACCATTGAGTTGATCTTCCCTATCATTGCAATATAAATTATATTCTGGTATAGCTCTGTCCCATTGGTTATCCTCCATCAGGTCATCTCATCTTGCTATACATTCTAAATCTCCCATCTTATGACTTCTGGCATGGGCATATAGACATTTCAAAGTGAATTTATTTGTATTAAAATCCCTGCTTTTCATTGTTAGGGATAATTTGGAATCCTTTGGCTCAGGTGGCTCTTTACATATAGGCATATGGACTACTTTTGCTTTTATTGGCTTTTATTGGAATTCCTTTGTTAGCCGTTGGAATAGACTGTATAACAAAACTAAAACAGTAACATCAAAAATTATTTGCCCTTCCAAAACTTATATATGAGAAATATAATTTAAATCCTAAACAATCCCCATTCTAAACTAGAAACATAGAAATATGACAGCAGAAAAAGATCATATGGCTTATCTAGTTTGCCCATCCACAACAAGTATTCAGCTTTACAATCCCTATCATGCCCTCAGAGATCCTTTGTGCTTTCCGATGCCTTCTTGAACTCGGATGCTGTCCTTGACTCCATTACTTCCACATGGAGGCTGTAAAGAAATGTGTCCTTAGATTACTCCTGAGACTAACCCCTTTTATTCTCATCTCATGACCTCTTGTTATAGAACCTCCTTAAAAAAAAAAATGTCCACTGCCTCTACAAGGAAAACTTGGAGGTATTTAGAACATAACATAAGATATGTCATACTGGGTCAGACAAAGGGTCCATCAAGCTCAGTATCCTGTCTCCAGGAGTGGCCAATCCATCGCACATGTACTTGGCAAGTACCCAAATGTTAAATAGATCCTATACTACTAATGCTGGCAATAAGCAGTGGCTATTCCCTATTGATTAATAGCAGTTTTTGGACTTTAAATAGATGTATCATATCTCCCCTATCACCTTTCCTCTAAGGTATACATATTTAAATCTTTGACTCTCCCCATATGCTTTAGAATGAAACACTGGCCATTTTAGTACCCCTTTGGACAGACTCTAATCAGTTTTTCCCTGTATGTACCAGGATCAGTCCAGACCGTGGGTTGTCTCCCAATTCCAGCAGATGGAGTCAGAGCAAAAACTGAGAAGGCGGTCCCTTATTAGCTGGTGCGCCCTCTGTATCCCCTCAGTATTCCTCTGACTCCAGCAGATGAGGGTCCCCCTCTAATCTTAGAAAGGATAGTTCTTTTACATATATTTCTTCATCCTTTCTCTGTTACTTTGCTTGGATGGATCTTTAGGGAAAAAAAAAAGTTAAATTTAGAGTCTCTTCACTGTCCTGTTTGGTTGAACTTGCAGGCAGGACTCTTATCAGCGACATACTTGTCACTCTGTCGCATTGTTCTTCTTTCCATATTTTTGGGGTAAGTTGTGATTTTATCTTTCAGCTTTGACTTTTTGGCTGCCTGGGGTGTAAGCTGGTGGTCCAGCCTCTCCCCCATCTTAGCAACCTGCTGTCCTGAGAGGTCGTTTTCTTCAGGAGCAGCTCGACACGGTCAGAGACGTGACATCCCTCTGATTAGAAAATAAATAAAGCTTACACAGTCAGGTCTCGCGCCCGCACTGTTTTGGTTGCCTGCGTTAGGAGCAGCATTGATTTGGGAACTTTCCACTGCCGGCAGCCTCTGGAGGTTTATTTTTGAATTGCTACTTACCTCCATGCCGCGCGTTGCTCCGCTTGTGGAGAGTCTGGTTCACAGCTCTCGAGGGAAGGATTCTGTTCAGGGTGCCTCTCCAGTGGGGAGGGCACCTCGAGGCTGGAGGGATGCTCAGATTTGCGTGCGAAGGCACACCTGGCTGTGGAGGGGTCAGCCCCGTTCCCGTCCAACGCAGGTACAGCGGCCATTTTGATTTCTCAGTCTCCTGCCCTGACGCACTTCAACGCTGATTCTGACCTCAGCCAGGCTCCCTCGCCTCCGGTCCTTACGCTGGCTACCCTACTGGATGCAGACCCACCTCTGGGGGGATCCTCCTGCCCCTCCTCCTCCCCCATGGCCGTTTTCAACGGAATTTATATTATTGATTCGCATCTGAGTCAGCAGCAGCAGGATCCTACACTCGTTCCTCCTCCACCGAAGGGTCATCAGGTTAGATGAATTCCAAGGTTCAGCAGGGATCTCTCAGGGCTCGGGATTTCCGTAAGATGGGACCTTACCAGATGTTTCCTCAGGCTCTTCTTGAGTGAGGGTGGTTTCTCAACCTGCCCTCCCTGACCCTACGCCTCCCCAGGATCCGTTGTGTGACCCTGACCTGGACGACCCTACTCCCCCCGGCACAAGTGAAAGGTGATGATCCCAGGGTCCTACACCTTTTTCAGAGGGGTGAGTTGGACCCTTTCATTTCTCATGTCCTGGACGAATTGGATATCAAGCCTCCCCAGGAGTCTCCAGGACCCAGTTCTACAACTAAGAAGGGGGACCCTGTTATTGCAGGTCTCCGCCCGCCAGCGAAGATGTTTCCTTTCCATCCCATGCTCCTCCAATTATTGTCCAGAGAGTGGGAGACTCTGGAGGCGTCCCTGCGGGTAGGCAGGGCCCATGGACAAGCTGTACCCGCTTCCGGAGGAGTACTTGGAGCTCCTCAAGGTAGCTAAGGTGGATGCCTTGGTGTCGGCAGTCACAAAGCGGACCACCGTTACGGGAAGGGCCGCTCTGCGAGACCTGCAAGACTGCAAACTCGAGGTCTATTTAAAAAAGGTCTTTGAGGTGTCCGCCTTGGGAGTTTGGGCGGTGGTATGTAGTTCCCTAATGCAAAGAGCAGGGCTCCGGTGGGTCCAACAACTGCTTAGTACCCAGGACCTTCCCCTGGAAGAGGCACAGTAAGCCAAGCGCCTGGAGGCGGTCATTGCATATGGGACGGATGCCTTATATGATCTTCTTCGAGTGCTGGCCCAGTCTATGGTGTCAGTAGACTCGGCAAGGCGCCTCCTTTGGCTCTGTAACTGGTCGGCGGATTTTTCATCCAAGGCTCACCTGGGCTCCCTCCCGTTTAAGGGAAAATTACTATTTGGAGATGAATTGGACCAGCTCATTAAATCGCTGGGAGAAAATAAAGTACATAAACTACCGGAAGATCGTCCTTCAGCTCCACGCAAAGTCACTTCAGAGGGCAACGGCGTTTTTCGACAGTCTAGACCAGTGGTTCTCAACCCTGTCCTGGGGACCCCACCAGCCAGTCGGGTTTTCAAGATATCCACAATGAATATGCATGAGAGAACATTTGCATGCACTACCTCCATAACATGCAAATTTTCTCTCATGCATATTCATTGTGGGTATCCTGAAAACCCGACTGGCTGGTGGGGTCCCCAGGACAGGGTTGAGAACCACTGGTCTAGACCACTTTCTCACAAGCCACCTTCTTCAAGGTAGCAGTCCTGGTCTCTTTCCTTTCGTGGAAGACAGCCGGCTCGAGGATACCATTGCCCAAGGGGCATCGGCTAAATCCTCCCAATGAAGTATTGCCAGTTCACTCTTCGACTCCCAAGATAGGAGGACACCTGTCTTTTTTTCATGAGGAGTGGACCAAGATCACCTCAGACTGCTGGGTCTTGAATATTCTACAACACGGTTACGCTTTAGAATTTGCTCGACCCCTTTCGAGACAGGTTTGTCTTCTCCCCATGCGGCCTGACCAGGAAGCAGAACGCTGTTCGCCAGACCCTCGTTCGACTTTAGGCCTTGGGGGCAGTTCTTCCGGTGCCTGTTGCAGAGCATGGGCTTGGCCACTATTCCGTCTACTTTGTGGTTCCCAAAAAGGAAGGCTCCTTCCATCCAATCCTGGACCTCTAGATGGTCAACAAGGCCTTCAAGATTCCTCACTTCAGGATGGAGACTCTGCGCTCCGGTATAGCAGCGGTGTGCCTAGGAGAGTTTCTCACCTCCTTGGACTTGACGGAAGCTTTATTTATTTATTTAACACATTTTATATACCGATTTTCACGGAGGGCGTCCGACCAAAACGGTTCACAACTTCAAAGTACAAGAAGACAAAATCATAATAAAAAATAAAAACATAATTATTAAATAAAATATAGTAAAAGGTTGAAAAAAAATACATCATGTAGTTATAATCCCTAATTCTTTGCATAACTTAACTAAAATTTATAACAAAAACAAGAAAAAGTCAGAAATTTAAAAGAAATTAAGAAACCAGAGGCCATAATTATCATGTGGTTAGCAACAAACACATGATAAATATTCCCATCCTGAAGGAGCATCAGTGGTTTCTTTGGTTCAAGATCTTGGGCCAGCATTTCCAATTTCAGGCCCTGCCCTTCAGCCTTGCGACCGCACCTTCACTAAGGTCATGGTGGTGGCGGCGGCTCTTCGGAAGGAAGGAATCTTGGTTCACCCCTATCTGGACGACTGGCTCATCCGAGCAAAGTTCAGAGTCCTGTGCCAGCAGGCGATCGACAGGGTGTTGCATCTACTTCAGTCGCTAGGCTGGGTGATCAATTTTGCCAAGAGCAGGCTGACTCCGTCACAGTCCCTCGATTTTTTGGGGCACACTTTGATACCAAGGTGAGCAAGGTCTCTCTTCATCTGGAGCGAGCTCAATCTCTTCTATCTCAGGTCAGCGCTTTCGGGACCTCCGGCTCCCCACGGCCTGGGACTACTTGCAGGTCCTGGGAACCATGGCCTCCACTATAGATAGTGCCGTGGGCTTTTGCGCATATGCGTCCTTTGCAAAGAGCCTTTGCTTTCCCGATGGAAGCCGATATCCCGAGAATTTGATTCCTCTGCCAGTACCCCCAATAGTCAGGGCCAACCTATCCTGGTGGCTCAGTCTGGATCACTTACTGCAGGGGGTGGGTTTGGAGATCCCACAATGGGTAATCATCACCATGGATGCCAGTCTCTCCGGCTGAGGAGCGGTATGCGAAAGGCAGTTGATGCAGGGCCAATGGACTTCGGAGCAAGCGGCTTGGCCTATCAACTGTCTGGAGACGAGAGCAGTCCACCTTGCGCTGAAGCATTTCCTTCCTCTGGGTCAGGGTCGAGCGGCTCGAATACGCTCAGACAACGCAACGACGATAGTTTCTATCAACTGTCAAGGAGGGACCACGAGTCTCCATGTATCGCAGGAGATGGCCAAGCTCATGCTGTGGGCAGAACTCCATCTTTCCCGCCTGGCGGATTCGCACATTGCAGGAGTGGACAATGTTCAAGCGGATTTCTTGAGTTGGCAGCAAATAGACCCCGGAGAATGGGAACTGTCCAAGGAGGCAGCATCGCTTCTCTTTCAGAGGTGAGGGAATCCCCATCTAGACCTGATGGCCACTCAAAGAAACATGAAAGCTCCGAACTTCTTTAGTCGCAGAAGGGAGCACGGCGCAGAGGGCGTAGATGCCCTAGTCCTCCCGTGGCCACAGAACATCTACTATATGTGTTTCCGCCCTGGCCGCTGGTGGGAAAGGTACTCTCGAAATTCACCAGGGGCCCATCATCCTGATGGCTCCAGAGTGGCCTCGTCATCCATGGTTTGCAGACTTGGTCAACCTAGCAGAGGACGGTCCTCTGCGTCTGGGCCATCTACTGAACCTCCTACGGCAGGGGCCAGTATTTTTCAACCAGGTAGAACGCTTATGTCTTGCGGCCTGGCTTTTGAGAGGCGCAGGCTGAGAAAACGAGGGTATCGTGAAGCGATTATCTCTACTCTTCTAAAGGCCCGGAAGACGACCACCTCTGTAGCCTATGTCCGGGTCTGGAAGATTTTTGAGTCTTGGTGTGGAACCACCCATATCTCGCCACGTCAGGCGACTATCACTCAGATTCTAGATTTCTTGCAATGGGGTCTCAACATGGGGTTAGCTTTCAGTTCCCTGAGAGTTCAAGTGTCAGCTCTTGGAGCACTCTTACGTCCCCTAGACGGAGCTCCGCTTTCCTCACATCCCAATATTCTGTGGTTCCTGAAAGGAGTGAAACACGTCAAACCACCGATTTGCTATTTATGCCCCTCGTGGAGCTTAAACTTGGTGCTTCGGATTCTGGGAGGTCCGCCTTTCGAGTCTTTAAGAGGAGCCATGCTCAAGGATCTCACTTTGAAGACAGTTTTCCTGGTGTCCATTTGTTCTGCGCACCAGATCTCGGAGCTTCAAGCATTGTCGTGCAGGGAGCCTTACCTCCGCTTCACAGATTCGGGAATAACCTTGACCATAGTTCCATCTTTTTTGCCAAAGGTGATCTTGGATTTTCATTTGAATCAATCGATGGGACTCCCATCTTTTTCTGATGAGGATTCAAGAGAACTTCGACTTGATGCGGTATTTGGAAGTTACTAATGAGTTTCGCCTGTCAGACCATCTCTTTGTCCTCTGAAGTGGTCCCAAGAAGGGATACCAGGTTTCAAAGACCTCCATTGCTCGCTGGGTGAAGGAAGCAATCTCTGTTGCCTATGGGAGGGCATTAAGGCTTACTCTCTTTGAGCTCAAGCGGCTTCCTGGGCAGAAAGCCAGGTGGTCTCTCCGCAGGAAATTTGCAGAGCAGCTACCTGGAAGTCTTTGCACACATTTGCTCGTCACTATCGCTTGAACCTCCAGCCATCGGTTTTGGGTTCTTTTGGTGCTCAGGTCATTCAAGCTGGGCTATCAGGGACCCACCCTACTTAGGGAAGCTTTGGCACATCCCACGGTCTGGACTGATCCTGGTACGTACAGGGAAAAGAAAATGATTCCTTACCTGCTAATTTTCGTTCCTGTAGTACCATGGATCAGTCCAGACGCACACCCTTGGAATACGGGGGTTTTTTGGGAGCACATTTCAGCTCGACTGTCTAATTCCTGTCTCAGGACCGGTTTGCAACTGACTAGGAGTTAATTTTGCAAGTTTCGCTTAATTGGTTCAGTTTTCTGATGATTGTTTGGTTGGCTTGTTCATCCTCAGTTCAAGTTCATTTGACAGATCCATCCAAGGTGTTTTTCTTTCTTGCTTGGATATTCTTAATACTGAGGGGATACAGAGGGCGCACCAGCTAATAAGGGACTGCCTTCTCAGTTTTTGCTCTGACTCCATCTGCTGGAAGGAGGGGAGAACCCACGGTCTGGACTGATCCATGGTACTACAGGAACGAAAATTAGCAGGTAAGGAATAATTTTCTTATATCTTTTGGAAGGTACAGTCTCTAGAACTGTATAGTATTCCAAATGGGGTCTCACCAGGGACTTATACAGGGGCAATATCATCTCCTTTTTTCTGTTAACCAGTCCTCTCCCTACGCACCCAAGTATCTTTCTGTCTTTTGCCATCAACTTATCCATCTGTTTGCCCACCTTAAGGTCATCAGATACAAATCACCCCCAGACCCCACTTTTCTTTCATGCTTAGAAGAATTTCACCTCCTATACTATACCTCTCCCTTAGGATTTTGTATCCTAAATGCATACCTCTGCATTTTTCAGCATTAATTCTTAGTTGCCAGACCCTAAACCATTTCTCGAGCTTCACTAGATACTTTCTCATGTTTTCCACACTTTCCCAGCTGTCTACCTTTCGCAGATTTTGTTATTAGCAAAAAGACAAACCTTTACCAATAATCCTTCTGCAGTGTTGCTCACATAAAAATATTGAAAAGGATGGATCCCTGCATCATACCTCTAGTACTTTCCCTCTTCTCTTAGTGAACTCCAATTATTCTCTCAGGACAAGCAGGATGGTAGTCCTCACATGTGGGTGACGTCACTGGACGGAGCCCTATCATGGAAAACTTTTCTGTCAAAGTTTCTAGAAACTTTGACTGACACTGGCACACTGAGTGCACTGAGCATGCCCAGCATGCGATGATCCCTGTGCCACAGGGGTCTCCCTTCAGTCTCTTGGGTTTTTTTTGTTTTTTTCTGCGCTGCAGTTTGCCTCGCGTTCAGGAGCTCTGTGAGATTTTTCTCACAACTTTTCCTCACGGAAACACGAGGTTTTACTTCACAAATAATTTTTCCCTACATGGGTCTCCCTTCACGTACATTTCATCGACGCTCGGTGAGTACTATGCCTTATTTTTGATCTGTTCCTGTCACCTCACTAACAGTTCCCCCAGGTTAGCAACCAAATTGCGGCCTTCTTTTTCCCTAAGTCTATCACCCTCAGTCAGCCCCACGATGCCTGCGAGTATCTATCCTGTGATCCTCCACCGGGTTCATCGGGGCTAGAGGGATAGGGACATCCACAGTAACCGTTGCCGCCCTCGATGCCCCCGAAGCACCTAAATCAATGCCCTCTACTAAACAAATTGCTCCATACTCCGGGAGAAAAATCAACATTACCTACAATGGGTACAAGTCCACGGCACACGTAATATTTTAGTGAGCTTGAGCCAAGCTTATTGAATAGGTTTAGTTATGTTAGATTGAACTAGGAAAGTTGGTAGCTTTTTTGCTTCAGCTTGGAGAACACATTTAAGATCGATCGGAGCTGCTAGGGCTCGGTCTGCTAGTTCATTAGCATAGGAAGACTTATTCAGTAACCAGTCTCTGGCAATGCGCCGATTACTCGCCAAATTGTAGATAGCCAAATCTGGAATACCTAATCCACCTGCTCCCCAATGTTCCTGTAACAAAGGAGCGGTTCCCATGCCTGAGGGAGATGTCAATCAGGAATTCCAAAGCTCTCATCACTTGGGATCAAGGAAAGTTGCACAATTACAAAATCATGTCCCTGGCTTACTCAGCTTAGTTGTTGAGATCGTAATTTTGCAACCCCTGGATTTCTGAGGATATGTCTCATATTCTGTTAGGAATTCCTCGTGGATTCCTTTCTTGAATCTATAGACTAAAATGGAGGAAAGTTGCCTTGTGGTGTGAGCAAAAGGCCTTAGACCCTTTCTCCTGCTTCACACAAAAACTGCTTTATTACCTTCTACATTTGTGTGAGTTGAGTCTAAAGACCAACTCAGTAAGAGGTTATCTCGGTGCAATTGGCACCTGTCTCCAATATGTAGAAGGTAGATCCATCTCTATACAACCATTGGTTGTGCGATTCATGCAAGGCTTGCTTTATTTGGAAGCCTCCCATCAGGCCTGCTGCTGTGTCTTGGGACCTCAACATGGGACTGACCTAGCTGATGAAAGCTCTCTTTGAGCCACTGCACTCCTGTGACCTGAAGTATCTGACCTGGAAGGTCATATTTTTGGTGGCGATAACTACAGAACACAGGTTCAGTGAGCTCCATGCTCTAGTAACTTAACCATCTTATACCAAATGTTTTTATGATAGGGTGGTTCTATGCACCTATCATATGTTCCTGCCTAATGTAATGTTGGAGTTCCATCTGAGCCAGTTAGTCGTCCTTCTAATATTTTTTTTTTCCCCAGGCCACATATCCACCAAGGTGAGCAAGCACTGCTTAGTTTACAAAGCAAAAGAGCCTTGGCTTTCTTCCTGGAGCAGACTGAAGCACATAGAAAGTTTTCCCAGATTTTGTTTATATGACACTAACAAATGGAATTGCCAATGCCAAACAGACATGATGTGTCCTACGAATGCCGGTATATAAAAAATGTTAAATAAATAAATAAATAATCCTTCTGTTATGCCTATGTGGGCCTGGATCTGGTAGGTCATGTCAAGGTTCGTAATGTTAGAGCCATGGCAGCATTGGTAGCCTATCTAAGATCAGTCTCATGGAAGAGATCTTCAAAGCTGTGATGTAGAGTTCTCTCCACACATTCACATCATACTAATGATTAGCCATGGACTTCCAACTTGATAATAGGTTTCGCCAGTTTGTAAAGGCAGAATCCCTTTGTGATGTAGAACCAAACTCTATCTTTCTTAGGGCCCATTGTTTTTGTTCCAGGTTGCTGCATTACAAGAAAAATATAACTAAAAAAGGCTAGTTGCTACCAATTAAAAGTTTTTGATGTATCTATTGGTACTGTTTTGGTTTCCCCTTTGTTCGTTTGGCACAGTCTGTATCTAGGGATTCTCCATTTGAGGACTACAATCTTGTTTGTCTTAAGAGAAAGCAGAATTGCTTACTTTGTAACGAGTGCTCCAAAGACACCAATTCCTCATGAAACCCACCTTACCTCCCTTTGGAGTTGGCTTCTGTCAGGTATAACTAAGAAACTAGACCAAAGGGTCCCCTGCATGGAAATATGGAATCATGGCAGCCTGCACATGCCCAGTAGGCCACAGTCAAAGTTCTAGAAATTTTGACATAAATGTTTGACTGGGTCTATCAGATGAGGTCACCCACTTGTGATGACTGTGATCCTGCTGTCTTCTATTATAGGTAAGCAATTCTGCTGTCTCCGTATACTTTAGTTTTCCACAAGAGTAGGTTTCAGAATTCATCCAAAATTTCTACCAAACGTTTTCTCAATTTCATTTAAATCAATCCATTATGTTAACAAAATGTTTTCCAGAATCCCAGATAAGTAAAAGGCCAGCTGATTTCTTCATACATTGGACTGCAGAAGAACTTTGTTCCATTTACAAAGAGAGACGTCTTCACAACTTGACACCTCAACTCCATTCAAACAGGATTCTTCAGATACAAAAAAAATGCTTTTTCAACTTAGATATCTGATTGATTATAACAATAGTATATGCAATCAGGACAACATCTTTAAAATAAAATAAAGCTCATCAAGTCAGGGATACAGCAATTTCATTACCACATCTTGTCCTGCCTCTATAGAAGATACATGCCATCTGGTCTTCCATTCATACCTTACTGCTCATTGTTGTCTAGAAAATGTTTCACATCAAGACAACAGCTTTGGACAAGTAGTTCTAAAGAGCTTGATTCCTTGAACTCTTCCCTCCAGTTTCTAGCAAAAATACAGGTTGCATGTTCCACTGTTAAGTAGGAGCATAATAACAATTTCATGCAACCCTCACCTTGGGGGTCTCCACTTGTGTAGCTTTCTGTCCTGCTTGTCTACAGAAGTAAAGTTGCTCACGTGTAACAAGTGTTCTCCATAGACAGCAAGACAAATCAGCCACACAATCTGTCCTTCCCGTTAGAGTTGAAGGTTAGCTTGCTGTATAGACGGAGATAACTCATTCAATTGTGGCCGCACAGGAATACCCTTGCATGCTCAGAAAAGCCACTAAAGTTTTCCTGAGTTCTGGGTGAGCTTTTCCATCTCTGTGCCATCAAATGTCACCTACTTGTGTGACCAATTTTTCCTGATGTCTACCATTATCTGTTCTAGGTGAGCAACTTTGCTTTACCATCCCTCTTGTATCGCAGGCACACCACTAGAACCAGGCATAACGACCTTATGCTGATAGGAATCATTCTTCCCTTTGTGATACTTTTCTTACTCTTAGTGGTATTGTCAGTTGTCTGCTAGGTCCAGGTTCATTTCTCCTAAGAGTACAGCTAGAATTTAACAAAACAAACTACAGCTGCTGCCTTAATTCAGGATTAAACTCCTAAGTCTCAACTTCCTTGTAATCGTAGGAGGAAGTGGTGCCTGGGGAAGAATGATAGGAAAGACAACTGGTGAGATTAATATTTAGGAGTAGAAAAGAGAGGAAGAGAAAATTACTAACAATAGTTACACTTTAGAGCACTAGTTCCCAAACCTGACCTGTTAATACCACAGGTTATCCATAGTGAATGTGCATGAGATAAATTTGCATATATTGGGTCTTCGGTGTGTGCAAATTAATTTCAGGTGCATTCGTTTTGGATATCCTGGCTGTGGGTTCAGTAGAACAGGTTTAAGAGTCAGCTGCATTTAGGCTGTATATGTTTTTATTTTTTAGTTGTAGAAAGCATTTTATATCTTGGGCCCTGACATCAAGGAATGAGTAGTCCCAAGTGCCATTTACAGAACTCAGAAAAAAGGTGTCTGCTTTTTTGAATCTAATCCCTATCTTGCATTCTTTCTCTCCTTTCTCCACACTGTTGTCTCCAGCAACCTGTCTCTTGGTCCATCCCTCCCCCAGTTATCTATTCACTCAGATTTAACTGGGCTTCTTTACATGAACACAGGATACAGAAATGTCTTCAATACATTATAAAGCACACTTGTGTCACTTTTTTTATTGGCATTACCCACAACAGTTAGTTACCAAGTTCACTGGTACCGGCTGGTTAGCACTTGCCAGCTTTTGCTCATGCTTGCAAGTGGAGTAAGCGAGCACCATGCCTTAAAATGCTATAGTAGGTGTTGATTCTGTATGAGGAGTAATGTGTCGTCCTAGCATGCTCCACCCTGAGCTCAGGTAGGAAGCATTAGCCAGAGGAAACTTGGGGTGGATTAATTTGTCCTATTTCTTGTGGTGTCTTCCTCATGTATTCTTTTGCAGCAGTCTACTTTTTAGTATCTTTTAAAAATATCAAAGAAGGTTTTTATCATTCTTTGCCTGTTTTTCAGAGTTGAGCTGATGGATTATCTGGACAGTATTGACTGCAGCCTGGAGGACTTCCAAGCCATGCTGTCAGGGAAGCAGTTCAGCATAGACCCAGATTTGCTGGTAGATGTATGTAGTTTTTGGAACAGCTTTCTATTCCAAACAGTTTAACTAGAGCTCTAACTTTGCTTGAGGCAAAACATGTTTTGAATGTTTTGGGATGGAGAATGAGAAGTATGAGAGGGGAGGGGGGGGGGGGGGAGAGATCTTTTTCATTTTCTTCCCAAGGCTAAAAGTGGAAAAATTGGCAATTTTGCAAAATTCTATTTTTCCATTTCTAGTCTTGAGAAGAAAATGGAAAAAGCTTTTTTACACACACTGTTCTGGGTTGTTTGTTTTTGGGGTTTTTTTTTGGGGGGGGGGTTTGGTGTGGTTTGTTTGTTTTTCTGGGCCTTCACATCTCTAGTCTTATAGCAACTAACTAGAGAACCTTTCTACTGTAGGCTGCCATCCACTAAATGTCAACCTCTTCACTTAGCAATGTTGGACATTGTCACTTGACATTGGATGAAGAGGAAATCTGCATAGGAGATAGATACAGTTGTAGCGGCATGTGCTCTAAGAATAGCAGCCTTCCTCGCGATATTGGAAGATTCAGTAATATATTTCCACACAGATTTGTTATTGTAAGACTAATAATTTCTTACTAGCGCCATACAAGAGTGCTCATTGATTCTGACATTTGGTGACACTAATAGAAATGAAATTGGTAAGTGTTTTAAAAATAAATAAATAAACAGAAAAAGTCTTCTTGTATAACTAGCCTTAACGGTTTCTTCTGAGTCTCTTTGTTAGCTGCAGTGGGGGACCTAATTGAGTTTCCTGTCTTTTTGCTGTCCCTTAGTGGTTGCATTCAGAAGCAAAGTGACCCCACAAGGAGGGAGTCCTTATCCCAAGCTAACTCCTTCAGGGACCGATGCAATAAGGCACACGCTGAAAACAGGAGCTTGTATTGAGCGCCCGTTTTCCTAGCACGTGTGCAGCCATATTCCCTGGGCACCTTATGCAATATTTAAATGAGGCAGTGTTTAAAAAAAAAAAAAGTACACAGAAAAATGAGTGTCCAGTATGAACGTCCATTTATCCCATTTCTTTTTTTGCTATAATTCACTTCAGCAATTTCAGCAAATTATTAGGCGCCCTTGATATGGACGTCCAAATTGTGTGGCCATAAGAAAAATGGGTTTCTTTTAATCAAGGCAAAATATACAAATATTTTTCTCCACCAAAAGTAGTAAATTAGTGTCTGTGAGGGGGAGGACACACTTATCACAATACAGAGAACCTATTTTATATATTTTATAGTTTTTCGTGAGCTCTTGACTGCTGACTTTACTCAACTTCTGAGACTGGAGTTAAATTTACAGTATTAAAAGTGTATGTTGGGCACCTAGCACTTTACTGCATAGAGAGTAATAGCTAATGTCCTCATCTACGTGCAGTATCAGGTTCGCATTGGTTAGTGAGCATGTTTTGGACGCGCTGACCTCCTTACTGCATCTAGTGCTAGTCTAGCACGTCCAAAACGCGTGTCCAACCACATGTAAACCCGTGCTCTAGGCTGGGCACACTTTACTGCATCAGCCCCTCAGTGTGTCTGTCTGACCAGCCAGGTTTGCCTGCCGATAAGTCTGTTTCCTAGGTAAAATTAGTTTGTCAAGACTAAGTGGATTAGATTTGCATGTTTAAATTGTGGCTGAATGACCATGGAGCCTGAACTTGTGGCCTGGATGGTGTGTGGTTGATGAAGGCTAATGGAGACAGTGCAGAGAAGTTTGCTTGTTTGAAGTTTGTTTAAGAATACATTTTTAAGATATCAGTTTGCATAGTTACTCAAAGTAGTGCAGATGCTGTTAGTCCAATTGGATATGGAGAGATGGAGGTCAACAGGTTGTACTTGATACCTCTTTATTAGATTAACACATTGTTAATTCTAAACAAACCACTGCACAATATGTAATATAAAACTTTAATGAGAGAAAGACAGAAACAAAGGGGATTGGGACTGGGACCGGAACAAAGTACAAGGAAAATAGTTTGTTCCAGGGAGCAACAGGTATATACAATTGTATAATCACCCAGTCACCCGATGTTCCAGTAATATGCATAACCTTATATACCCTTCATACTGACCAATCAGAGCATATTCAGAGTGTTGTTTCTCTGAAACTTCTAGGTTAAACTTCCAGGTTAAAGCACCTTTTAAGCTTTAACCCGTACGCTCTTTGGTAATACGTTGTAATACGTTATAATTTCTTCCTGCCTTATCTTCCTTCCAGCTTGTTGCAAGCTTCCAAGTTCTCCTCCCCTGTTGATTGTAACTTTGACTTATTCCTACCTATTGTTATCTTCGTTCAATTGAATTGTTACTCCAGTTATACCCCTTGTTAAATGTAAACCGATCCGATATGGTTATTTACTATGAAGGTCGGTATATATAAAACTGTTAAATAAATAGATAAGTGCAGGGCATCTGATTTGGGAATGTATTAGACCAATCAGCTAATGGGTCTGGGGTGTTGGCTGGCTGCATTCCAGCACGGAGTCAAAGTCCTCTGCATTCTTTGTCTAACACAGGAATACAGCACAAAGGGGTGTCAGAAAGACAGTGCATACCTACAACATTTCATAGCAGTTTGAGAGCTCTGTTCCTGTCTGCATTGACCTGATTAAGGGAGCAGAGCTTCCAAAATACTAGTCAGAAATGTATTAAGTTGCGCCAATAAAAAGTAGATCCAATTTATTATTTAATTTCACTTAGGCCAATGCAAACTAGCGCTCAGGTTAACCTGTGGTTGGATGCATGTTTTGGACGCGCTAGATTAACTCCCGATGCAGTAAGGAGATTATCGTGGCCAAAATGCAAGTCCAAATGAACGCGTATAGCGCTCATCACAAGTAAATGCCATGTAGATGAGGCTATTAGCTATACCCCTGGCTGCAAAAAATTGCAGGGCGCCCAACGCACACTTTTTAACATGACAAATTTAACACCAGCCCTGGAGCTGGCGTAAATTCTTACCGCCCGTCAAGGGCTCAACTATAAAATAAAAAATACTGCTTTTCTATGGTTCTTCCTATTTAGTATCACCACGATACTATGATCTCCTCCTTCCGATAACTAAAAATTTAAAAAAATGAAAGACTTGATGAAGAAAAAATTTGGGGGCGCACAATATACAGCTCCAGGCCGTGTATATTGTGTGTATGTGTGTGTGTATTTGTGCCAGTAAACTATCTGCAGCAGGATAAAACGGATGCTCATATTGAGCGTGCATTTTCCTAACCCACACACAGCTATGTCTCCTGGGCGCCTGATGCTTTTGAGCACGAGGGACACAATGTAACCCTAGCCTGTCCTTTTTAGTGTGGCAGCTCATTAGAATATTGCATCGCACACAGAAAGAACGAACACCCAGTTTGGTTGCACGTTTTTACGCATGCAGTATTGCTTCAGCCCCTCGGTTATTCCAGAAATTACATACAATAGTATCAGTTAATTGACAGTAAGAAAGCAAAGAGCTCATCCTGACAGATAAAGCTGAACATAAGGTATTATTTTTATTTATTTATTTATTTATTTATTTATTTATTTATTTATTTAGAACTTTTCTATACCAAATTTCCAGTAACAGAATTACTGATCAATTCGGTTTACATTTTGAACAATAACAGTGACAAGTAAATGTCTTACAAAGAACAGGTGTAAATAACTTGGAAATAAATATATGGGCTTAATAACAAAGAAATATAATATACATAGCCTAAGTAGGCAGAGTTTTGGACTGCCAAGGAGTTGAAGTTGAATTGAATAATTCTTTGGAGAATTCTTTGTGTTGTTCTTAGGGTATTCATAGAGGGTTCAAAGAATTTTTTTAGAGTTGTACTTGTCTAGTTCTTGTGTAGTTCTCTTGTAGGTTATTGAAAATAACTGAGGATCTTAATTAGTTCTCTTTATAATTCGATTGGAAATGACCTAAAGGGGACCTTGGCAGAGATAATTCAGCAGACTGATGTTATGGAAAAGCTTGGTGGAAGAGCCAAGTCTTAAGTCTTTTTTTGAAGATAATGTGGTATTATATAAAAATAATAGTTTAAAAAGTAGCAACTACTGAGATTTTTGTTTTATTCTTTTTTGGCAGGACTCCAAAAGTGTTCAGTCTGTGAAGAGCAGCAGAGTTAATGCAGGTCCTGAAGAGACCAAACATTCCAGTCATAAATCAGGTAAATACATTAGGGTGTGGGTATTTTTGTTGCTGGCTTTTTTTTTTTTTATTCAAGTATAGCATTGTCTGAGCTTAATAAATAGAAAAAGCCGTGCTAAGCAGACCTTATTTGAATGAACAGATGAAAAGTACTTGCAATAATTGCTTTGTAGAGTGTGCTATTTCAGAGAATCTATTTGTGACATTCAGCAGGTTTCCTAGGACAGTTTCCTGTGGGACCAGCTGTGTTCAGATAGTGGGGGAGAAGCTTCTTTTGCATTTTTCAGTCGATTAAACTAGTTAGGAATTGCTCTTGAGTATATCTGTATAATGTGTAAATGTGCCTGCTGGTAACATGTTATGGGATTGGTGGCTCCCAGCAGTAGTTTGTTGGGTTTTTATTTTATTTTATGGTTGTAAGGTGGGGGAGTTTCAATTTATCTGCGTTATGTTATTTTTAAGTTTGTTGTATTCTCCGAAGACTAGCAGGAATGGTGGCCCCTCACGCATGGGTGACATCAGATGGAGCCCCAACATGGAAAACTTATGTCAAAGTTTCTAGAACTTTGACTTGGCACAATGAGCATGTTCAGCATGCCCTATGCCATGCGACCACGTGGGGGTCCCTCGCCAGTCTCTCTCTTTCTGTGGAGCTGTAAGCTTTGCGGTGTAAGTGAGCTCACTTTGGCTTTTTGGCCTTGTGGAAAACTTTTTTTCTGTTTTTTTTTCACTGTTAAGAACATAAGAAATTGCCATGCTGGGTCAGACCAAGGGTCCATCAAGCCCAGCATCCTGTTTCCAACAGAGGCCAAACCAGGCCACAAGAACCTGGCAATTACCCAAATACCAAGAAGATCTCATGCTACTGATGCAATTAATAGCAGTGGCTATTCCCTAAGTAAATTTTATTTAATAGCAGTTAATGGACTTCTCCAAGAACTTATCCAAACCTTTTTTTGAACCTAGCTACACTAACTGCACTAACCACATCCTCTGGCAACAAATTCCAGAGCTTAATTGTGCAATGAGTGAAAAAGAATTTTCTACGATTAATCTTAAATGTGCTACTTGCTAACTTCATGGAATGCCCCCTAGTCCTTCTATTATCTGAAAGTGTAAATAACCGATTCACATCTACTCGTTCAAGACCTCTCATGATCTTAAAGACCTCTATCATATCCCCCCTCAGCCGTCTCTTCTCCAAGCTGAACAGCTCTAACCTCTTCAGCCTTTCCTCATAGGGGAGCTGTTCATCCCCTTTATCATTTTGGTTGCCCTTATCTGTACCTTCTCCATTGCAACTATATCCTTTTTGAGATGCGGCGACCAGAATTGTACACAGTATTCAAGGTACGGTCTTACCATGGAGCGATATAGAAGCATTGTGACATTTTCCGTTGTATTAACCATTCCCTTCCTAATAATTCCTAACATTGTTTGCTTTTTTGACTGCTGCAGCACACTGAACTGACAATTTTAAAGTATTATCCACTATGATGCCTAGATCTTTTTCCTGGTTGGTAGTTCCTAATATGGAACCTAACATCGTGTAACTACAGCAAGGGTTATTTTTCCCTATGTGCAACACCTTGCACTTGTCCACATTAAATGTTTTTATGGTTTTTTTCAGCATTTGACGCCGGGTCCATCTTGTTAGTATTCCTAGTCAGGGTTAACTACACTTCTGGTAAGTTTTTTCTTTCGCAGTCAATTCCCTGCTGGGCATCGACGCCCACCGCCATCTATTTTGATTTTGCGTCCCTTTTATTTTGTCCTGTCATGGCCATGTCTGGTTTTCATCTATGGCAGAGGACCATGGCTATTACAGACCCTCACGAGACGTGTCCTGCCCCTGGAGGCATCGCATGACGACTGGGGTTGCCACTTATATGCCCAAATAATCCCAAAGGGACATTGTCTTTGGCTTGATAAGATGGAACAGCTTTTTGGGCCGAGGAAGACTGAGCCATCCGTGGCATCAGCATCAATGGACCTTGAAGCTGTACCAATGAACACCACAACATTAGCGGGATCGTCAGTGCTGTCAGCGGATAGGAGTGCCTGAGACAGACTACAGTCTATCTTCTCCCCTTGTCAACCCCCATTATCCCTATAACCTTATTTTTGTACACCGTTATGATGGCATTATTTTGACGTTTCCAAATGACAGTATATAAAACTCTTTAAATAAATAAAGGATATCAGGCTCCTCGGTACTGGGGAAGGACTGGGCCAAGCATAGAGGGAAGCTGAAGAAGCATCGGCACTGGTCCCTGTCTATGCACGATACAGGGCATGAGGCTGTACCGGCTCATGCAACATTTCTCCCAAAGTGACCCCGTATTGAGGAGCGCCAGTCCTCCATCAGTGTTGGGGGTCTGTGATGATCTCCACCAGTCCTGATGCCAGTCACCAATCCGCCTCATAGTTCCGAAAAGGATCTGGGGGCACCTCGTTGGTGTTTGAATCTGCTCTCAAGAGGGCCAAGCATTCTTTGACCCATTCCTCGGTGCCCCTAGGGAAGGACCACAGAGGAGTGGATGCTTTTGGGAGGAAAGTGTTTCAGGAGGCCATGTTCATTGCCCGCATAGCTTCCTATCAGCTCTAAATGAGCCGGTACTCGTGAGACATCTGGAAGCAGGTGCAGGTGGCGGCCAAGCAGCTGCCTCAACAGCAGCAGATACCCTCATATCACTGGTGCATAAGGGCCTGGAGTGTGGAAAAACAATAGGTCCGAGTGACCTACAATGTTTGAGACTGCATCAAGGGTCTCTGCAATGGCAATCGGCACCTGCAGAAAGGCATGCCTGCGGGCTTCAGATCTCCAACCGGAGGTACATGAAAGACTGACTGATGTGCCGTGTACTGAGAAGAATCTCTTCGAATTTAGGGTGCGGGATGTGGTGGCCCAGCAACAGGACCACCACAAAGCCCTCCAACAACTCTCCACCATTCTGGACCTGTCGTCATCTTCTCGGAGGTCGGTGAGATAGAGACTGAGGAAGTCTTTGATTCACCAGAGGAAGTGCTATCCTCTGCCCCCTCGCTCCCGACATCAGCATCAGGGCTCCTGCGGCTATCCCAGGCAGCAGTGAGCCCCTAAGCCCCAGCCGGCGCCTCAGTCAACTCCAGAGACAGGGTTTTGACTGGGTCATAGGACGCATAGGCCAGTCACCAGTATCCAGGTCGTTGGACCCTCCGGTCGGGGCAGGCTGCAGTTCTTTGCAAACCTCGGACCAGTAGGTTCTTTATATCGTTCTTCAAGGTTACCAATTGAATCTATTGGATATCCCACCAAATTGCCCTCCAAGCTCATTTTGGAGGCCGGTAGCACATCAGGAGGTATTGCTAACTGAGCTCTCCTCCCTGTTAATGGCAGAGCGATGGAGCATGTCCCACCAGGGCAAAGAGGGCAGGGATTCTACTCCAGGTACTTCCTGTTTCCAAAGAGAACAAGAGAACTCCATCCCATTCTAGACCTAAGAGCCTTGAACAAATTTCTAAAAAAAAGTTCAAAATGGTTTCCCTCGTCTCCTTGATTCCCCTTTTACAGAGGGGATTGGCTATGCTTCCTTGATCTAAAGGATGCATACATTCACATCGCGATCTTCCCCAGTCACAGGAAGTATATCCAATTTGTGGTAGGGAAATGGCACTTTCAGTACTAGGTTTTGCCATTTGGGACTAGCATCAGCTGCACAAATCTTCACAAAATGCCTGGCCGTGGTGGCAGTGCACCTCCGTAGGCTGGGGGTGCATGTTTTCCCTTATCTGGATGATTGGTTGGTCAAGAGCACATCTCAGGCAGGGTCCATACACTTCACCATCGAGTTGTTGGAATAACTAGGATTCATCAACTATCCAAAGTCCTATCTTGGCCCATCACCTCAATTGGTCTTCATATGAGCCCTGCTGGACATGGCTCAGGCTAAGGCCTTCTTGCCTTGTCAAAGGGTCGTCACTTTGATGACCATCGCGACAGATTCAGCAGAGCCAGCAGGTGTCAGCCTGGTACATGTTGAGGCTGTTGGGCCATATGGCCACAACTGTCTATGTCACTCCCTTGGCAAAATTTACATATGCTCAGAGCCCAATGGACCCAGAGGTCACAGTGGTGCCAGGCCATGCAGAACATCCAGGATTGCATCCAAATCACCCCATTTCTCAGGGACTCATCCTAGTGGCGGGTACTTTCAAATCTGGAACTAGGTATTGCTTTTCAAAGTCGTCCTACCCAAATTGTCCTAACCACAGATGTATCCACACTGGGCTGGGGAGCTCATGTTCATGGGCTCAGCACCCAGGATCTCTGGTATACAGAGCAAAGCTATTGTCAAATCAATTTCCTGGAGCTTCGGGTGATCAGGTAAGCACTATGGGCTTTCATAGATCGGCTGTCCAAAGTTATCCTGATCCAAACTGACAACCATGTAGCGATGTGGTATGTCAACAAGCAGGGAGGTACGGGATTGTACTTCCTGTGTCAGGAAGTGTTCCAGATCTGGTCATGGGCCCTGTCCCATGGGATGGTGCTTAGGGCCATGTACCTGGCCAGGATGGAGAACATGGTAGCTGACAGATTTGAGTCATGCTTTCAGACCCCATGAGTGGTCCCTGGACCAGAGGGTAGCAAATTGGATATTCTGCCTCTGGGAGAGCCCGGACGAAGATCTGTTTGCATCCCCTTGCAACAGGAAGGTGCCTCTTTTCTGTTCCCTGTATCAGTTAGATGGCAAACTAGTCTCTGACGCCCTTGCTTCGGTACGTGTATCCTCAGATTCCCTTAGTGGCGAAGACTCTCTTGAAGCTTCGTGAGGACAAGGGGACTATGATCCTCATGGCCCCTTATTGGCCAAGACAGGTCTGGTTTCCACTCCTATGAGAATTGTCCTTCCAGAGACCCACTGGTCTGGGGACTTCCCCCAATCTCATCATGCAAGATCAAGGCAGATTACGACATCCCGATCTCCAGGCCCTGTCACTCACAGCCTCCATGTTGAGAGGTTAATTCTGCAACCACTCTTCTCTCAGAGGATGTGTCTTGGGTCCTGATGGCTTCTAGAAAGCCTTCCACTACAAAGTCCTGTGGACTGAAGTGGAGGTTTTCTATATGGTGTGAGCAGAAGACCCTATATCTGTTCTCCTGCCCCATACAAAAACTGCTATATTACCTTCTACACTTATCAGAAGCTGGCTTAAAAACCAACTCCAATAGAGTCCATCTCGGTGCGATTGGCGCATACCACCATGGTGTAGATGGTACGCCCATCTCTGTACAGCCTTTAGTTGTACGATTCATGCAGGGCCTGCTTCAATTGAAGCCTCCCCTAAGTCTTCCTGCTGTGTCTTGGGACCTCAATGTGGTGTTAGCTCAGCTGATAAAAGCGTCTTTTGAGCCACTGCGCATCTGTGACCTAGAAGGTCATATTTTTGGTGGCAGTCACCTCAGCGCGCAGGATCAGCGAGCTCCAGCCTTTAGTGACTTATGCATCTTACACTAAGTTTTATCATGTCAAGGTGGTCTTGCATACACACACTAAGTTCCTGCCTAAGGTGGTGATGGACTTCCATCTTAACCAGTCCATTATCCTACCAACATTTTTTCCCAAGCCCCATTAACCCCAAGCTGAACGAGCACTGCAGAGTTTGGACTGCAGGTGAGCCTTAGTCTGTTGTTATGCCCGTTGGCTCCTGGTTGGATGTCTGTTGTCCCCTTTTGTGTTTGGGAGTGGCCTGTAGCTAGGGATTCACCCGTGTGTAAGGACTACCATCCTGCTTGTCCTCTGAGAAAGCAGAGTTGCTTACCTGTAACAGGTGTTCTCCAAGGACAGCAGGATGTTGGTCCTCCCCACCACCCCTGCAGAGTTGGGTTTCTCCTAATTTTTCATTTATATATAATTCTATGTTATAAGACTGGAGAGGGACTTCATGTGGATGCGTGGTATAGGGCATGCTGAGCATGCTCAGTGTACAAAGTCAAAGTTCTGAAAACTTTGACATAAGTTTTCCATGCTGGGGTTCCATCTGATGATCTCATCCATGTGTGAGAACTAACATCCTGTGGTCCTCTGAGAAACCCCTGTTACAGGTAAGCCTCTGCTATCTCCAGTGCAGGGGACCCCTTAGGCCACAAATGACCAACTGTACATTTTTTAAATATTTTAAGATCATCCCAACTTTCTAGTTTTTTTATTTTTGGGGTTTTTTTTTAAACTCAAAATGTATTCCTGATCAGTTTTATCCTATTCCTTGCCACTGCCCTCTTTTGTTATCGAGTTTTAAAACAAACTGCTTGCCGCATTTAGTACAGTAATCATATCGCTGTTTTCCTGAAGTGCTAAAAAGGGCAGTTTATAGTGGTTCAAGAAGGAAGCTTGAATCAACTTCCTTAAGGAACATCATCACTGAAAAAACACACACAAGTCAGCTAGCCCATTATAACAATAAATAATAAAAACATAAAACAAATGCATCTCATGACAAAATGTTACACTGTTGCTGACCTATCCAGTATCCAAGTGAATATCCATCTATGTTTTCCTCCCCCCTCTTACAATTGTCTCCCTTGATCTTTGATTTTTAACCTTGTTCTAGCAACTGTAGGAGCCTTCACTGGCATAAAGGCTGGAGGGGCCACTGTCTCTGAGGCACATCCACTGCAATGCTGGTTGTGCAGCAAGAATTTCCAACACAGTGGTGCCGCCCCCCCCCCCCCCCCCTTTCCTTTCCCCAGCATTGACACGCGTGTACTTACCTTTGCAACATTCCCAGGTCCCAGTGCACAGGAGACATGAACTTGAATTATCTGCGCCACATGACTGGCCCTTCATCAGAGGCTTTTGAGCCTCAACTAGACATTTTATTCTACTAGAAAAATCAACAGGGCAGGGAGGTGCAAAAGTGCCAGAAATGTCTTCATGATGGAAATCACAAGTAGAAATGTGTGTACTATTTTTTATACAGTATTCTATGCACTTAATAAAATGCCTGCATTTTCCCTCATTTATTTTTCCTGTCGTTTTTGCCTCCATAGATAAACAGCTTATTCAGTACACGACCTTCCCACTGTTGGCCTTCCTCGATGGGAATTCCACTGTCGAGATGGGAGGTAATTCCTCCTCCTCTTCCTGCTCATCTGATGTTGCGTCTGCCTTGGACAAGCCTGAGGCAGTAGATGAGTTGCTAGAATCCAGCCTGGACCCTGCACCCACACAAAGCAAACTGGTGCGCCTTGAGCCTTTGACAGAAGCCGAGGCCAGTGAAGCCACGCTCTTTTACCTGTGTGAACTGGCTCCGGCAACCCTGGATGGTGACACACCGCTCTTAGAGAACTAGGATGATGAATAAGAAGCATGGCATACATCCGGGCATACTCTTCATCAAAGTGATGAACTATTTTATTTTGAAATCCTTCCCCACAACTACCACCACCACCGTCGCCTTTTGTGCAGATACTGTGGAATCGGAAGCACCTTTTACTACTTACCCTCCCCAAAGATATGGCTTCTGTAAAAGTTGTTACCAGATGCCTAGGACTTGCAACGTACTCTGCTTAGCAGTTCAGACTATACTGACCACTTTTTTTTGTCTTTTGTAACAATGGATTGCTTGGAATAATAACTGTAACTGTTTTCCCATGTGGTCCAAAAAATGTTGTTCAGCATTTGTGGGCAACATTTAATATCTTCGCACTCTAGATGATCATGTTGAGCACTCAAGTACTGTAACTAGAATTACTTAGAACATTGATCTTATTTCTTTGTTTTGTTTCAGTTCATGTTCTGGAAGAATTTATCTATTTTTGGTTGATTAAATGTATTGTTGGGTGGGGAAAATTTGGTTAAATACAGAAAGAGCGAGGAGACTTTTTGCAGCTGAGAACAAAGTGCCTGTAACTATTTAAGCAGTTCTGTTGTAGGTCTTTTTTTTTCCCATCTGATAGAGGAGATTTGGGGTGGGGGAGGGACCATTAGATTTCCATATGTGGAATATGTACTCTGATCCCTTTTGCAGCCTTTTGCTGAAGTGAAACCATGGGATAGGGGAGACTCACCTTGTCTTTTGTTAACTGTTGCAACATAGCCATAATAAAATGTTATTTTTTATGTTCTGGCTTTCTTGAAAGTGCATTAATTTAAAGTATGCTAGTTGTTTTCTCTGTACAAGTGCTCTGAGAGAAAGCAAGTTATTAGAAGTAGTCTGCATCTCACCCACGCTAATGCACAAGATTGTGTTCCTACAGGATATGGCACAGGAATTCTTTGATGCCTTCTGGGAAAATTGTGTTGATTAGGAGGAAGAGCCTAAGGCTGTTTTGATTATTCTAGGATAAGTGTACACCATATTCGAAGGTGTTTTAAACTTCCTGCTTGTTTACCCAGAAACAGCCCATGACATATCTAGATAATTCAGGGATGGTCAAAGCAAAATTAGCCAGATAATGCTAATATTCAGCGCTATTTGGCTAGGTTATCCAGATAAGTTTAGGACTGCCTCAGAGCAGTCCTAAAGTTATTCAGGTATGTATTCCTAGATAGCTTTAGCCTTAACTGGCTTATATTAAACCTATAGCTGGTTAAATAAAAAAAACAAAAAAAACCCACCCATCTCCTCAAAAAACAAAAATTATTCTTTGGCATGATTCCTGATAGTCTCTCTCCCCCCCCCAAAAGAATGAAAAAGTGCAGGCCATAGTGACCTGAGGGGCCCCTTGATTATCACAGGCTTGCCTCTGGCCCCCTCCTAACCCCCATCTATCTGGATTATTCCAACGCTGTAAAGAAATGTAGCTTTGTACCACTCCCACTGGTGTTCAGTATTGCTTTGACAATAATGCTGTTAACACATTGGTGGTAATCTGTATGTATTGGCATAATACCCTTGCCTTTTTCTAGATTCACTCTGAACAGTCACCATGCCAGATTTTCTGATCGTTTATGGCAACATCAACTGATTCTGCAAATTGTTGGTGGACATAGGACAACAGCATATTAATAATTAACTCTCTCTTCCTGTTCATACCCCGATCAGTCCAGATTCCTGGGTTTTGCATCCCTGCCAGCAGATAGAAACAGAGAAAGTTTCACGGACACTGCTACATAATCTAGTGTACCACTTGCAGTCCCTCAGTATTTCTGTCTCCAGCAGATGCGTAAAACCTGCAGTCTGGTATAGGAAAAAAAAGGTTTATTCGATCCTCCCAGGAGGTTGCTAGGTCCTGGTGGGGCCATCCCCCCTTGGTTCGAGGTGGACGAGCAGGGGGTTGTTGACCCTTTTTATTAGCTTGATCCAGAGTCCTGTGGAGTGCATATCCATGAAGCAGCATTGGAACCCGCAGACTGCTCTGCAGCTACAAGCCCGGTGGATTAAGGAAGTATCTCTTATTTTTTGGCAAGGCTGGGACATTAAAGATTGTTGGGGAAAAAAAAAAAAGGTGAACGGAAGTTAGTTCCTGCTTCGTGGTTAGCTAATTTGTGGCGTCCCTTCGCTGCAGCGATCAGGGGTGCAGAGCTGTTGAAAGCCAGCATGGAGGAGGGTGTGTGTGTGTGTGGCGGCGCACAGTCCTGGACACATGGCAAAGAATGCCACTCTTGTTGGGGGATAGTGATTGCAGCTCATTCGGGCAGGCTTATGCTCAAGCAGTATTTCAGGCGGGGAAGGCACTTATGGTGTATCTGCCGCTGCTGCTAAGTGTGTTTGAGTCCCACTGAGGGCTTTCCCTGTCAGCACGGGAATGTCCCCTATATTGAAATATTGGGCAGGGCCGTTGGAGGAAGGGGAATATCCACCGTAATTGTCACTGGCTATATCCAGCTCTGGGAAGGAGTCAGTCGGGGAGGTTCTGATTTGGAGGATTTTACACTTGATTCGGATTCTGACTCCTCGCAGGCATCTTGGCAGATTTTGTTCTGCTTATGCATAAGGTATATTTGGCAAAGAGAGCAGCAGGTGATATGTGCACTCAGACCCATTCTCGATCCTCGATCCATGACCAGTGAAGAGACCCGTGCAGGCAATGTTCCAGAAGGGGATTCAGAGGACTCTCATGCCGCGCCAGTGGATTCCCTGGGAGCATACCAGGGGGCCTGATGGAGCAAATCCGGCTGGGGACCCAGAGGAGTTTCCTGTGGCTGAAGGGGATAACACCAATGTGGTGCTCCTTTTTTGCAGAGAGGAACTATGTCCTTTGATTCCAAATGTGCTTCAGAAGCTGAGAATCAAGGTTTCACAAGAGGAGTCTGACTTGAAGGGGGCGGATCCCATGTTGGACGAGTTGCAGGGTCCAACGAAAGCATTCCCCTTTCATAAGCTGGTAAAGTAGTTAGTAGTTCAGGAGTGAGACACTCCCGAGTCCAGCTTCAGGTTTTGCAGAGCTATGGTGAAACTTTATCCTTTGCTGGAAGAGACATTGGAGCTTTTGTCAGCAGTAAACAAGACGACCATTATTCTGGTAGCAGGGTCTGCCGTTTTAAGAGATAAGGATTGCAAGAAGTTCTTTGAGGTCTCAGCCCTGGCCATAAGGGTTGCAATTTGCAGCAGTTTTATGTAGAGGGCATGTCTGCATTGGGTCCAGAAGCTGTAGGAGCCGCAGGTGGCATTGGGGGGAAGCAGCTCAGCAGGTTGAGTGTTTAGAAGTGGCTGTGGCATATGGGGCTGATGCCTTGTAAGACCTGGCTAGGACGTCTACTACGATTATGATGTCTGTGGCATCAGCAGAAGGTTACTACGGTTATGAAACTGGTAGGTGTATATTTGGTCCAAATTTCAGCTGGGTGCCCTTCCATTATAGGGCAAACTCGTTT
This sequence comes from Rhinatrema bivittatum, assembly GCF_901001135.1. NCBI lineage: Eukaryota > Metazoa > Chordata > Amphibia > Gymnophiona > Rhinatrematidae > Rhinatrema > Rhinatrema bivittatum. The sequence continues at coordinate 543,029,985 of NC_042617.1, read as the reverse complement.
GGGGAGGACTTGGAGCAGATAATGAAGCATCTGGGAGAGTCCAAAGTGCATAAGTTGCCAGAGAATAAGCCAAGGGGCAGAAGATTGTTTTCCTGCTCATGCTTTGTTTTGGGACAAGTGATTTTGCCAAACTAAAGGTTCTTTGAGGCCTCAAAGCCAAAATGCAGCCAGAGCTCTAACCTGGGGGCAGTCCTTTTGGAGTAGTCTGAAGCCATCCCAGTCAACCCTGGTTCAGGCACAGCAAGTGCGCATTCCATTCTTCAGTTCTGGCCGTTGGAGAGCACCTGGTGTCTTTTTTTTTTTTTTTTTTTTACAAGGAGTGGGCCAAAATTACCATGGACCCAGTGGGTCCTAAGTGTGATAAAAGATGGCTATGCATTAGAATTTACTCTGCCAATACAAGACACTTACATCATTTCCCCTTGTGCTTCCCACACGGAACAGGTGGCTGTTCAAGGGACGGTGGACTGCTTGTGGTGTCTGGGGGGCTATAGTATTGGTTCCTTGAGAGGAGCAAAAAATCAGGAAGGTGTTTCATTTATTTCGTGGTACCAAAAAAGAGGGAACATTTTGCCCAATTTTGGATTTAGAGAAGGTGAATGCATCCCTCAAGACTCCTCGTTTCCAGATAACGACCCTGATGTTGGTCATAGCAGCAATAAGCAAGTATGAGTTCTTGGCATCTCTGGTCTTAACAGAGGCATATATGCACATAGCCATCAGGCTGGAGCACCAGCGGTTTCTGAGCTTCATGATCCTAGGGGAACACTTTTTCATTTCCAGGCCCATCCTTCTCGATTGGCAGTGGCTCCGTGTACATTCACCAAGGTGATGGCGACCTTATAACAGGAAAATGTGTTGGTGTATCTATATCTGGATGACTGGCTCATTCATGTGAAATCAGAAAACTTCTATCAACAGTTGGTACAGAAGGTACTGATGTGGTTGAAGTCTCTGGGCTGGGTGGTGAATCTGCCAAAGAGCCATCTCATTCCCTCTAACACTGTAGTATCTGGGGGCTCAGTTCAAAACACTGGAGGGAAGAGTGTTTTCTAGCGGAAGAGAGGATGCTGAAAATGGAGGGTTAGATTTGACATCTGTTTGCAAGTCCTCAGCTCTATGGCATTCACATTGGAGCTAGTGCCTTGGGCGTTCATGCATATGTGGCCTCTCCTCTCCCATTGAAATCCGTTGCCGGAGCAGTTTAATCTTCCCTTTCCGCTCAAGGGGGAAGGCAGAGACAGTCTTTTGTGGTGGCGTATTCAGACCAATCTGGAGCATGGTGTGGAATTGGAAGTTCTAGATTGAGTGATACCACCAATGTCAGCCTTTCTGGCTGGGGAGCAGTGTATCAGGATCAGTTACCATAGGGCCAGTAGTCGAAGAAAGAGGCTTCATGGTCTATCAGTCTGTTAGAGATGAGAATGGTGCATTATGCTATGCTTGCCCTTCTGCCAACGGTTATGCAGCTGTTCGGTGTGGGTCCTATCGAACAATGCAATGAAGGTGGCCTATATCAGCAGGAAAGGAGGAGGCAAGAGTCAGACGGTGTTTCAGAAGGCGCAGGAGTTGATTCTCTGGGCAGAACAGATTGTTCAGGCAGATTTTCTCAGTCGAAGAAAATTAGACTCCATGAGTGGGAGTTGTCTGAGGCAGAGATGTTTCATCTACAAGAAATGGGGGTATTCTCATATGGATTTAATGGTGACCAGATAGAACACCATGGCATCTCATTTTTGCAGCCACTGAAGAGAACATGGAGCAGAAGGCATCGATGCTTTAGTTCTGCCAGGGCCTCAGGGCATTTTTCTTTCTTTCCTCCATGGCTACTGGTAGGCAAGATAATACAGCAAATAAACATCCAGCCAACATGATTTTGGTGGCTCTAGGGTGGCCAAGTCAACCATTTTTCACAGATATAGTGAACATGGCCATAGACAGGCCGCTGAGGTTAAGACATCTGTCGAATCGTCTCTGACAGGGCCCAATTGGGTCAGGTGGCTCACTTCTATCTCATGACCTGGAGTTTGAGAGGAGATGGCTGAGATGAAGGTGATATTCCAAAGCAGTTATTACCACCTTATTGCAGGCCAGGCAAACTTCCACATCCTTAGCAAATGTGTTTCAAGGTCCTGGCGTACCGTTAATGGAGTGCAACCTATTCAGATTACGGTGTCGCATATTTTGGTTGTTCTACAGGAGGGCTTTGTCGAGGGTCTGGCCTTTAACTTTCTGAGAGTATAAGTAGTGGCCGTGGGCTGTCTCCAAGGTAAGGTGCAGGGATTTCCTTTGTCTGCACATCTGGATGTCGTACATTTTCTTCGGGGAGTGAAAAATTTGCATCCTCCAGTAAGAAAGATCTCTTCCTCTTGGAATCCCCTAATCTGGTACTTAGAGAACTGTATGGGGCTCCTTTTGAACCACTGAGGAGGGCAACCATAAAGGACTTGACTCGTAAGGTGGTTTTTCTGGTGGCTTTGTTCAGCCAGAAGAATCTCGGAGCGCCAGGCTTTGTCGTGTCGAGATCCCTTACTGCAGATTTCAGACTTAGGGGTATCTTTGCACATGATGCCTTCCTTTCTGCCAATGGTGGTTTCACTATTCCATCTTAATCAAACTGTGGAACTTCTGGCTTTTCCAGATTTGGATTCCTCCATGTGACACGTAAGATAACATTGGCTCAAGGATGTAAAGCATGCATTGTTGAAGTATCTGAAGGTTACCAATGATTTCTGTAGATCGGATTACCTTTTTGTGCTGTGGAGTGGTCCAAAGGGGTGTAAGACATCTGAGGTTATGATTGCGTATTGGCTTAAGGAGGCAATTGACTCTGCTTATATATCTAAGCGTCGTCCTGTGCCTGAGGGTTTAAATGCTCATTCGATGCCTTCTCAGGCGACCTCTTGGTCTGAATCACAGCAGGTGTTCCACAGGAGAGTTGCAAGGTGGCTACTTGGAAATCGTTGCACAGTTTCACTAAGCATTATTGCTTGGATGTCGGGGCTCTGACTTCCATGTCCTTTGGTGAGAGTATTTCATGAGCGGGACTCTCCAGGGCCCATCCTGTTTAGGGGAGCTTAGAAACATCCCAGGATGTACCAAAAAAGGAGGCAAAAAATGAGATTTTATCACACACCTACCTGCCCTTCTGGGCTAATAAAAACACCTGTTCTTACCTGGCTTGTCTTCCTAAACCCATTACGTTTGTGGCAAGTTTACTTGGTGGGGGATACTGGATGCTTCAGGAGGCTCGCTGCAGACAAGAGGAACAACCACAAGCCACAGGCAAGGGAAGTTCCAATTCCTCCTAGGGAAGTACCTACACTGGAGCAGATGCCACTGGTCCTGCAGTGAAAGGGTTGTGGGCCACGTCCGCGCTGGCATGCAGGCAGGCATGACCTAAGAAATATAGGGAGCATATCTTTCCTTCCCGAGCCTCATTGCTGGGCATGTTAGAAGATTATGTGGCTAGCAGCTATCACAGGGATGGCAAATTCCAGTCCTCAAGGACCACAAACAGTCCAGGTTTTCAGGATATCCACAATGAATATGCAAGAGAAAGATCTGCCTCAGCTCTTGGGCTATCCTGGAACTATATGAAGAAATCAATGGAAGATCTGGGTCCAGTCATGGAAAGGTCCCACACTGTGCCGGGTCTCACCAAACTATTGGCCACCCTGCATTTCATGGCAAATGGCTCCTTCCAAACGACAGTAGGGGTCATGGGGGCAATGTCCCAAACCATTTTTTCCTGCTACCTGGGACCAGGTCATAACAGCTGTATCTGACCGTCTGAATCGCTACATAGCATTTCCTTGGGGCAGGCTGGACTTGATGGAATTGAAAAGAGGCTTTTATGCTATCATTAACTTTCCCAATGCTCTGGGAGCTATCGACTGCACTCATGTAGTCGTCCTCCCACCACATGACAGCGAGGAGATCTTCTACAACAGAAAGCTCTTCCACTCCATCTTGCAAGTGGTCTATGACACTAGAATGCGTATCCTTGACATGGTGGCAAGTTCCTGGGAGCAGCGCACAATTCCTTTATACTTAGGCAATTGGGTCTGTTTGAAAATTTTGAGGATGGCCTCTAAGGTGACGGTTGGCTCATATGTAAGACAGATGCTTCTCTCTCTATTCCATCTCTGGCTATGTGTTTGCAGCAAATGGCAGAGACATGGGAGGGTGGGGAGAGGGGTGGTGGCTGTAACAGCATTGCTGACATGACATGTGGCTTGTACAGTTAGGTGTGCAGGCCCTGCCTCTCTCTCCCTTGCTCAGGAGGGCTGCTAATCTTGTGAGGCCAAGCAATGCACTTGCCCTAAAGTTTGGTGTGTGTGAGCAGCCACTACCCCACTTTCTACAGGTTCACTGTAAAAAGTGCCCTTTTCCAATCCTCCCATTTGGACCAGTAGAAGTCTCACAGGTGAAACACAACCTTTAAGTGTCCAAACTGTTGGAACTTGTAGATCAGGTGTGGCCTGTTAGTGATGGGTCAGCCAGGATGTCTTGCCCATCACACAGGTAAACCAGAAGCAGTGGCAGTTACATTTTGGGGCATTGCATATTCCTACAAAAGGAGGAGTACAGTAAGTGGACAACTAGCTTCTTATTGGAATCTAAAGGTGGACTTTTAACTCTAAGAATTGATACCTTTGGATACATTTTGTATTTTTTGTCTTCTTGTACATGTGTTGGTTGTTGTACACAATTTTAATATAATTACTTAGATTTTACCCCTCATGCAGGCAATCTGCTAAAACACAGCCATGTTGAGTGTTTTAGTATCTCTTCTTCACTTTTGTTCATTATAAACTTACTATTTATCAATTTCTTTTAAATCTAAGGAGGGTAATATTCAGTAGGGTTGCCAGTTGACAAGTTATCTAGCTAAAATTAACAGAATAACTTGTTCCAGATATTTTAGTAGGATAACCATTCCGCTGAATATTCCAGATTAAAGCTATCTGGAAAACTTTAGCTGGATAACTTAAAACCTAATTCAATTTTTGAATATGACTGGTTAGATTTAAAGTTAAGTTATCCAGCCTTAAATGGCTGGATAAGCTACCACATAAGCAGATATTTGCAAAAGATATCCGGTTAAGTGGCACTCTTCTTTATGTTTTAAAATGTGATAACAGGCCTCCCGACCCAATTCGCACCATAAAATGTTTAACACCCCTGCCTTCTGAGCACAACCCCATAACTCCTCCAAAACTAAAAAGTAAACAGATCCCTGGCCCTCCTCTCCCCAGTAAACAGCATATACAATTACCTTCAAGCACCCACCCAGTACCTGATCGTCCCTCATTAGTAGCTCTGGGATTGGAATCAAGTGAATGGCAGGGAAAATGAAAGTTTCATTTGTGGAAACTGCCCTGAAAGTTTCACAAATGAAATAAAATGGAATTTGTTTCAGATTGAAAACTTATTTTCAACAAATACATATCCCTTACTATTAGGGAATCTGTTTTCCACAAGAACACAGGATTCATACTTGATGGGACGCACCAGTTTTCTCTCACATCTTTAGTAAATTATAAGTAGGTTTTCAGGTATTTTTTATAAATTTTTATATATTTTTATATACCGACATTCAATCAAGGATATCACATCAGTTTACAGTGAACAGAAGATGAAATAAGTGTCGGGTTTCTTATTTCTTACATGAGAAAACTTAGTAAGAATAATGCAACAGTGAGGCTGAGCTTTTAACAAGTAACTTAAGAGATTAACAGAATATTTTGGGATTACATAAGATATAGGAGGGAGGAGGATTAATTCAGAGGGCAATATTGCATTTAGAGGGAAACAACATGTAGGGAAACTTGAGTTGGGGGGGATAGGTTGGGGGTGGTGGTGTCACGAAGGGTGTGACGTGTTTTAGGGGGAAGCTTGGGAGCTGAAAGCTGAGGTATAACTTTGTGGGGCTTTAAAATTGTTGTTGAAGTCTTAGTCTGGGTGAATCAAAAGTGTTGGGAAGGATATGGAGTGAAGGGACTGATGGGGGGTGGGGAGGAGCGGGGAGAGGGTTAAAACATGAAGTAGTTATTAATGAGCAGCAAGGAGGGGCATTCTTAGGTAGATTGGGGGAGGAGATCTGTTATTCTAGTGGGCGGTGGTTGGGGAGGTATTAGGTCACAGGAGGAAAGGCTTTTAGGAAGAGCCATGTTTTTAGGTGTTTTTTTTTTAATATGAGTTGAGGGTTCAGTTCTTAGTTGTGCAGGAAGGTTGTTCCAAAGAGATGGTCCAGCTACTGATAGGGCACGTTCTCTGGTTGTGCTAAGATGCGCCTCTTTCAGGGTGAGGATTGGGAAAAGCCCGGTGTTGGTGGAGCAGAGGTTCTTTAGGGGTGTGTAAAAGCGTAGGGGCACGTTTAGCCAGTCCATTTTGTCGTTGTGGAGCGTTTTGTGGGTTAGGGCTTTATATTGGATTCTGAACGTGATGGTTAGCCAGTGGAGGTCCTTGATGGGTGCTAATCTTGTGAGGCCAAGCAAACTCCATCAGATTTTTTTTTTCTTTGCGAATGATCTTGCAGCTGAGTTTTGTAGTAGCTGCAGTGGTCTGAGAATGGCGGCCGGGAGGCCGAGTAGGAGGGAATTGCAATAATCAAGTTTTGAGAAGATCAGTGTTTGGAGGTCGGTTTGGTAGTCATGGGGATAGAGGAGCGGTTTGAGTCTTTTGAGGATCTGGAGTTTGAAGTATCCATCTTTTATCATTGTGTTAATGTGTTTTTTAAGGCTTAGTTCGTTGTCCAGGGTGACGCCAAGGTCCTTAACTGTGAGGGTTGTCTGTTTCCCTATGTGAGTTGCAGTGCCACCATGATTGAGAGCGTGAGTGGTATTGTTTGTTACATATAAGATTTCGGTTTTATTGTGGTTGAGGAAGAGACAGTTGTGCGAGGAGTTGATTTATTTCCGATAGGTAGGTATCCCAGATTTTTAGTGTTTGAGGGTTGATTTTAGGGGGAGCAGGATTTGTCCATCGTCTGCGTAGACATAATAGGTTAAACCTATTTCGGACAGAAATTTGCAGAGGGGGAGCATGTACATGTTGAAGAGGGTGGAGGAATGGGATGAACCTTGAGGTACGCCATGCGTGAGGGGGACTTTTTTTGATTCTGTTGTGTTTATTCTTACTGTGTAGGATCTGTCGGATAGGTATGAGTGGAACCATTTGAGTGTGGTGTCGCATAGTCCAATTTCTTTTAGCCTGTTTAATAGTGTATCGTGATTGATGGTGTTGAATGCGGCGGAAATGTCTAGGAGAATCAGGAGGTAAGATCTGCCTCTTTCCAGTCTTCTGAGGATTGTGTTGGTGAATAAGAATAGAAGGGTCTCCATGCTGAAGAATTTTCTGAGGCCATGTTGCGCTGAATATAATATGTTATGGTTTTCCAGATGTTCGGATAGCTGCTTGTTGACGATTTTTTCAAGTATCTTGGCTATGAAGGGGAGGTTGGAGATAGGTCTGAAGTTGGTGGGGTCTGAGATGTCAAGATTGGTTTTTTTTAAGGATAGGTTTGATGACTGCATATTTGAATTTGGCAAGATACCATGTTCAAGTGAGAGGTTGATAATGTCAACTATAGGTCTAGTGATGATGTTGGGGACTTGCTTCAGTAATTTTATTGGGGTAGTGGCAGGATTTGTTCTTTGGATGATAGATTCCACTTCAGTAGAGGCAGTGGCTTCAAAGTGAGCCCATGAGGAATTGGATATGATAGGTGGTTTGGGGGTTTCCATGCTGATGTGAGGGATGTTTGCAATTAGTTTGGAGATTTTGGTGCTGAAGAATTGAGCAAATTCATCACAGGTTTTGGTTGGGTTATCATTGGGGGATGGGTTGTGAGTTGGGTGGGTTAGGTCGGAGACATAAGCAAATAGTGTTCTGGGATTAAATTATAGTTGTGAATCTTCTTTTCGTAGAAGTCACGTTTGGTTTTATCAGTATTTGTATTGTAGATGTACAACAGTGTTCTGTATTTGTCTTTTAATTCGGGTGTTTGCTTTCTTCTCCATATTTTTTCAGCTTGTCTTAGTAAGCGTTTTGTGTTTTTTAGTTCTGGGGTGTATCATGGGGATTTGTGTTTGGTGGAGGTCTTAATTTCTTTTCTTATGGTTGGGCATTTGATCTTTGCTACATCAGAGTTGATTATGATCCATGAGTTTACTACGGAGTTTGCGTCATTCTTGTTTAGGGAACTTAAGGTGACTGGTAGTATTTCCGTGGTCTTCACTGGTGCATGGTTTGATGAGTTCGATGAATTTGTTAGGGATGTTTGTCTCCATGAGGGGGTTTTTCAGAAATAGTTTGGTTTGAATGAGTTTATGATCAGACCAGGGAATGGATGTAGTTGTAGGTGGGTTATTGCTTGAAATTTTTTCATTGATAAAGATTAAGTCAAGGGTGGGGGTGTTGATTATTTGTTTGAATCCAATGGCCGTCATAGTGTTTATGAGGAGTTTGCAGTTGTGAGATGATGTTTTGTCGATGTGGAAGCTGAAGTCACCCAGAATGATTGTGGGGGAGCCTGTGTTGATATTGGTAGAGATGGCTTCGATTAGGGGTGATAGGTTGTGGTCAAGAAGTCCTGGTGGGGGTTAGAGCAAGAGAATTTGAAGGATTTTCAATTTGAATAGGCATAGTTCAAGGGGGGGGGGGGTGGAAGATCGAGTGGGTGGATTGTGAATTTGAATTTTTTTTAATGCCAAGAAGAGCAGACCGCCTCCTTTTTTTTCCAGTCTGGGTATAGAATAAATGTCATAAATAGATTTGGGCAATTGGTTAATGAGGGCGGCGTCTGAGCTTTTGAGCCAGGTTTCAGATATACAGAAAACAGTGGGATGGTGGTCCAACAGTAGGTCGTGAAGAATCAAAAAATTTTTTTTTGTTATGGACTGGGCGTTGAGTAGAAAAAGGGTCAAAACTGTGAGGGCAGCCATGTTGGCATTAGGGATGATGGAGGGAGAATGCAGGTATGTGGTGAACTTTGCATTGTATCTTTTAGTATTGTTGCTGTAGTTTAGTTTTGGGGTTGGGTGGGTCCATTCCATATTGGGGTATATTTATTGGTAGGGATATTGTAGTAGGTGGATGGTAATCACAGCTGGTGATGTGAAGTTCAGGGGAGATGTGGGTGAGGGGGTGATGTTGGTGGGGGGGGGGGGGGGGGGGGTTGTGCTAGTTTCTTGGGAAGTTAGAGGGATCTATGGCTGTCAAGTGGGGCACAAGGGGGTGGCACAAAAGGATGCACTAAGGGGCAGCCCCCTTTGTCACGCTCCTTAGGTGCGTGGTGCCTGAGGTGAGGGACTCACTAGTAGGCCATTCCTTGAGTCGCTCAGGGTGATGTCAGGTTGGAGGCAGTCCTTGCAGTTGAGTGCGGAGAGGTCTCGCTGTTGCTGGGAAAAAGGCCACGGTCGGGACCGGCAGGGCTCCTGACGCAGATGGGTCAGATGTAGATCGCGTAGAGCATCTGTGAGAGGGCTGGTCTGAGCAGGGGGCAAATGGCTGAGTTCAGGTGAGGGACTCACTATTAGGCTGTTCCTTGTGTCACTCAGGGTGACCTCTAGTTGTTTCAGTCGCTGTATAGTGTACCAGTATCTGTGCTTTGAGGAGGCATTAGTCACAGATTTTCCCCAACATCCATTTACATTTTACTAGGTAAATTTTTTGATTGCCCCACTAGAAAGTGAGTGGAATTGAAAAGTACCCACTCTGTGAAAGGGTCCTATCACAGATCCCCATGATCAATGTTTCCTTTACCTGGGGGCTCATCAGCTAAAGGGACAGCTCTGCGCTTCTCTGTGCTTTGTAGTAGACACCACACAGGAGTCTTGAGGGCACCAGCCCACTGTGTACGGATACACCAACACATCAGGGTGCAAGTAGATGGCTACCCCTGTGCTCGATCTGTAAGAGGCCTGCCCACAGGTGCTGCTAACTTGATCAGCCTCCCACCTAATTCCCTGGCACACAGACACCCACATCTACAGATGGGTGGCGGCGGCAACATAACACACTTGTCCAGACTGGTATGCATGGTTTTATTTATAGCATTCAATTGAGCTGAAGTTTCTCCACACTATACAATCAACAGACCATCTTAAATGTCAAAAGGAATGTTCTCATATGCAGCTCTTGCAGTTGTATTCTTCACGGTAGACTTTATTAGCTACCTCAGCGCTGTAGACTGTCAATATGCTATTGATGCCTTGCTAAAATAATGGCATATAGGGGTATCAGTAAGATTAAAGATAAATGACTTTAAGACAACTGTTTCTAGGTTCTTCATAAAGTTTTTATTCAGCCCCCATAAGAAGTCTCATGTTGGCTACTACTACACTAAGACGAAAAACAATTAAAAACAAAAACATGTTATGAAAATGACAACTGTCTACCAGACTACTTCATTTCAAAGTGTTTGAATAAATAAGAAGTTCCCTGTACGTACCAGGATCAGTCCAGCAGATGGAGTCAGACAAGAACGTCTGAGGGCGCTGCCATATAAGACAGCATGCCAAGTGTCCTTCTTCAGTATCTTTCTGACTCCAGCAGATAGGAGCAGGGGAACAGTGGTTCCCCAGAACACTTATTTTAGTGTAGTTTCTTTAGTCTCTTCATTTCTTGGTTTTTTGGCCTTTACCTTAGGGGCGGATTTTAAAAGCCCTGCTCGCGTAAATCCGCCCGGATTTACGTGAGCAGGGCCTTGCGCGCCGGTGCGCCTATGTTCCATAGGCCTACCGGCGTGCGCAGAGCCCCGGGACTCGCGTAAGTCCTGGGGTTTTTCGAGGGGGGCGTGTCAGGGGCATGGCCAATTGGCGTGGTGTTTTGGGGTGGGATGTGGCGTTTCGGGGGCGGGCCTGGGGGTGTGGTTTCGGCCCAGGGCGGTCTGGGGGGTGGCCACGCCCTCCGGAACCACCCCCGACCCGGGGGCGGTTCCGGAGGGCACGACGAGACGCGACCCGTGTCTCGGCGCGCTAGCGGCCTGCTGGCATGCGGGGATTTACTTCTCCCTCCGGGAGGTGTAAATCCCCCGACAAAGGTAGGGGGGGGGTGGGTTAGGTAGAGGAAGGGAGGGGAAGGTGAAAGAGAATTCCCTCAGAGGCCGCTCCGATTTCGGAGCGGCCTCGGAGGGAATGGAGGTAGGCTGCGCGTGCCGGCTACACGAAATCGGCAGCCTTGCGCGCGCCAATCCAGGATTTTAGCGGCTACGTGCGTATCTACTAAAATCCAGCGTACTTTTGTTGGCGCATGATGCACCAACAAAAGTACGCGAAGGCGCACTTTTTTAAAATCTACCCCTTAGTGAGGAATCAAGTTACCAAAAAAAAAAAAAGGGTCTAGGAGACAGTGTTCTCGCTCTCTTGTGAGGGAGTGATCCTGCTCTCCACCGAACATTGCCAGCAGAGCTTGCTGCCTGCTTGTTTATCTTCTCCCTTCCGTTTTCTGTAGCGGGGTACGTGAGCTGTTTGGTTTTCCTTTACAGGGCTCCCTGTTCTTTCTTCATCGCGCCTGGCCACAGAGGGTGCAAGTTGGAAGGCTCCATCCTCTTCCCCCCCCCCCCGCACACGATCTGACCCATGGCCCCGCGATGCTCATTCCCCGGGGCCACTGCCAGCTGGGAGGTAGTGTTCCCCAGTGGGGCTTTTTTGGAGTTTGGGGTTGGTGGGATGATAGCGGCGGCTTCTCCGTTTGTCGGAGCACCTCAGCGCAGCAGGACTTGGATTTCCCGCACTCTCCCTCCCACCCCTCTCGGCGGCATGCCGAGAGCAGTGGCTTGTACCGCATGTGGGTGGCCCGGGTCCTGGCTATCCCGCGACTGCATTTGTACTGCCTGCCTCCCAGGCAGGGAGGGCAGCTCTGGGGGGACCGGGTTGAGGGACAGTGACAGGCCCCGATCCCGCGGAGTGCAGGAACAGCAGCCATTTTGCTGCAGCATGATTTGGATGCAGGATCTTCGGAGGATGAGCCGGAGTCACCCTTTCCAGGTTTTCCGCTGTCCTTGGTCCCTGTGCAGCCCCTGGGGAGGAACCCCGATCAGGGGAGGATGCATCTCGAGCCCCTTCAGGACTGCCGCCATTTTCTTGATGCATAATGTGTACTTGGCCAGGATGTCCAACCCTCTGGATCTCCCCCCCCCAAGCTGGCTAGATTGGATCCTCTTACCGGGGGAACCCCTCAGGAGCAGCACCCATTTCACAGGGCTGGCTCGGTGCGCAACCCCCCCAGGAGCATGGGGGACCAGAAGCCAGACTCACCCTCAGACTATCTTCTCCTAGCAGCTCAGTTGGAGGGGGATGACCCCAGGGTCCTCCGCATTTTCCAACAGGAGGAGCTGGAGCACCTGATACCCCATATCCTGCAGGAAATGGATCTCGACCCTCTTGCCACGAGGCAAGAGCCACCACAGCAGCCCTCGAACCGCTCGCATTCCTGGAACCAGCCATTTCGGGGCCACAGGCCTGCCAAGGAAGGAATGTCCCAGGGGACCTCCTCCAAGTTTCCCCAATGATGCCAGGCCAACCCACCCTCCGACTCCCAGGATCAGGGCCAGATCTCCCTCTTTTACGAGCAGTGGGTCCTAGATGTTCTAAAGCACGGCTACGTGTTGGATTTTGCTCGGGTCCCAAGAGACAGATTTCTCTTCTCCCCCTGCAGTTCCCCACAGAAGCAGGACATTGTTCACCAGACCCTAGCCAGTCTACTTGCGCTGGGGGCGATTGTTCCAGTACCTCCCTCAGAAGTGGGCCCAAGAAGGATGGCACTTTTTGGCCAATTCTGGACCTCAAATCGATCAACCAGGCGCTCAAGGTCCCACACTTCCAGATGGAGACCCTGTGCTCTGTCATAACAGCCGTTCACCAAGGGGAGCTCCTGGCCTCTCTGTACCTCACAGAGGCATACCTTCTTATCCCTATCTTCAAGGCCCATCAATGCTTTCTCCGGTTCAAGATCCTGGGACAGCACTTTCAGTTTCAGGCCCTCCCCTTTGGCCTGGCACCCATCTTAGTCCATCCCTATCTAGACGACTGGCTCATGCAAGCGAAATCCTTGACACAAGGCTACCACACCGTTGACAGAGTGGTGCAGCTGCTCCAGTCACTTGGCTGGGTTGTCAACTATACCAAGAGCTGGCTGACGCCATCCCAATCGTTGGATTTCTTGGGAGCGCGTTTCGACACGGAGGAAGGCAAGGTTTTTCTATGGCCGGACCAAGCCCAGGCGTTGCAGGACCAAATCGTGGACTTCTCTGGCCTACCCTTGCCACCAGCCTGGGATTATCTCCGATAGTGGACGCCCTGGAACCCAGGACTTGATCTTGTATCATGGGCGTTCGCACACATGCGACCTCTCCAGAGAGCACTGCTATCCCGCTGGAAGCCACTGTCACGGGACCACCAGGCCATCCTGCCGCTGCCTCGCGCGGCCGTGTCCAGCTTCCATTGGTGGTTGGACCCCACCCATTTGGCCCAGGGGCTGCTGTTGGATGTTCCGGACTGGATAGTAGTCACCACCGATGCCAGTCTCTCCGGATGCAGTGCCAGACGAGGTCCCTGCAGGGGCAGTGACTGATCAACTGCCTGGCGACCAGAGTGGTTCGTCTAGTGCTGAAAGCCTTCCTCCCTCTGGTTCACCATCAGGCGATCCGGATACTCTCGGACAATGCGACCATGGTGATGTATATAAATCGCCAGTGGCTTACAAGGAGTCGGCTCGTCTCACTGGAGACGGACAAGCTCATGCAGTGGTCGGAACGCCATCTAACTCACCTGGCGGCATCACACATCGTGGGGGTGGACAACATTCAAGCAGACTTCTTAAGCCGGCAACATCTAGATCCAGGAGAGTGGGAGCTCTCCCAAGAGGCAATGCACCTCCTGCTTCAACGTTGGGGGACTCCCCACTTAGATCTCATGGCAACAGTGCTCAACGCAAAGACGCCTCGATTCTTCAACCGGGGAAGGGGCCGGAGGGCGTAGATGCCCTAGTGCTGCCATGGCCCCGCCCGCTTCTACTTTACGTCTTTCCCCCGTGGCCACTGGTGGGAAAGGTCCTGCGAAGAATCGAATGTCATCAGGGCACCATCATTCTAGTGGCGCCAGAGTGGCCCCAAAGACCGTGGTTCGCGGATCTTCTCAATTTAGCAGTGGATGGACCCCTACGCCTTGGCCACCTGCCTCACTTGCTTCGACAGGGTCCAATATTTTTTGACCAGGCAGATTGCTTCTGTCTTATGGCTTGGCTTTTGAGAAGCGCAAACTGAGGCAGCGTGGTTATCCGGAGGCGGTGATTTCGACTCTCCTCCAGGCACATAAGACTTCTACTGCAGTAGCCTACGTGAGGGTCTGGAAGGTTTTCGAATCCTGGTGTTCATCACATGACACGCTGCCTGGACATGCTTCTGTTTCTTAGATTCTCTCTTTCCTACAGGCGGGCCTGGAGAAGGGCCTAGTCTATAACTCTCTCAGGTTACAGGTGGCAGCGCTGGGTGCTCTGCTTCGTCCAGAGGGGAAGATTTTGCTTTCATCCCATCCAGACATTGTTCGCTTCCTCAGGGGAGTAAAGCACTTGAAGCCTCCACTCCAAGCACCTTGTCCACCTTGGTGGCTCTATTTGGTTCTTCGGATCCTGGGGGGACCTCCCTTTGAGCCGTTGCGTGCGGCCTCCCTCAAGGATTTAACTCTCAAGACAGTATTTCTGGTGGCCATTTGGTCAGCCCGGCGTGTCTCCGAGCTTCAGGCACTCTCCTGCAGGGAACTTTATCTACTGGTAACAGACTCGGGTCTCACCTTGCGCACGGTTTGTTCGTTCCTTCCCAAGGTGGTCTCCGCTTTCCATCTGAATCAGACTGTAGAGCTCCCTTCTTTTGCCACGCGCAATCCTTCGGAGTTACGCAAGCTAGATGTCAAGCGTTGTCTGATGAAGTACTTTGAGGTCACCAATGACTTTCGGCTCTCGGACCATCTGTTCGTTCTCTAGTCGGGGCCCAAGAAGGGGTCTAAGGCCTCCAAGACGATGATTGCCTGCTGGTTGAAGGAGACAATCGAAGCTGCGTACATCGGCGCAGGACAGACGCCGCCAGTGGGAGTCAAGGCCCACTCTCTTCGCTCGCAAGCGACCTCCTGGGCGGAGACTCACTCAGTTTCCTCTCAGGAGATATGCAGAGCGGCCACCTGGAAGTCGCTGCATACTTTCGCACGTCCCTATCGTCTGGACGTAGGGACTCAGACTTTTGGATCTTTTGGTCAAAATGTCATTCGAGCAGGGCTTTCTCAGGCCCACCCTCAGTAGGGAAGCTTTGGTACATCCCACAGTCTGGACTGATCCTGCTACGTAAAGGGAAAAGAAAATTATTCCTCACCTGCTAATTTTCATTCCTGTAGTACCAAGGATCAGTCCAGACGCCCTCTCTCTATTTGGTGCAGATTTACACAGGGGAGTTGTGCCTGCTCGGGGTACTGTCATTTCTCCTTTTCGCAGTATCTAGTTCTCTTGGCAGGTTGCCTTTGGTTTTATTCTAGTCATGTTTCTTAACACATGTTTGTCGTTTGATTCCTCACATTTTCCTTCTGTAATGGCTTTCATAGTCTAGTTACTGAAGAGGGATGCTTGGCATGCTGTCTTATATGGCAGTGCCCTCAGAAGTTCTTGTCTGACTCCATCTGCTGGATGGGGGACATAACCCACTGTCTGGACTGATACTTGGTACTACAGGAACGAAAATTAGCAGGTGAGGAATAATTTTCTTCTAGTCAAGAGTAGCTGGAGGCTTGAAAGCAACCAGTTTGCCTACACAGCAAAACATGCCTTTTAAATTTGGTTCTGCAGAGGATACAAAATTATTCAGAGTAGTTAAATCACAAGCAGATTGTGAAACATTGCAGGAAGACCTTGTGAGACTAGAAAATTAGGTATACAAATGGCAGATGAAATTTAATGTGGGTAAGTGCAAGGTGATGCATATAGGGAAAAATAACCCATGCTAGTTACAGGTTAGGTTCCATATTAGGTGCTACCACACAGGAAAGAGATTTAGGCATCATAGTGGATAAAATATTGAAATTATCAGCTCAGTGTGCTGCAGCAGTCAAAAAAGCAAACAATGTTAGGAATTATTAGGAAGGGAATGATGAAAACAGAAAATGTCATAATGACTCTGTATCGCTCCATGGTGAGACCACGCCTTGAATACTGTGTACAATTCTGGTCACATCATCTCAAAAAAGATATAGCTGTGATGGAGAAGGTACAGAGAAGGGCGAGCAAAATAAAGGGGATGGAACAGCTCCCCTATGAGGAAAGACTAAAGAGGTTAGGACTGTTCACTTGGAGAAGAGCGGCTGAAGGGGTGGGGGAGGGAGATATGATAGAGGTGTTTAAAATTATGAGGTCTAGAACAGGTAAATGTGAATCAGTTATTTACTCTTTTGGATAAGAGAAGGACTAGGGGGCACTCCATGAAGTTAGGATGTAGCACATTTAAAACTATTCAGAGAACATTTTTTCACTCAGTGCAAAATTAAACTCTGGAATTTGTTGCCAGGGGATGTGGTTAGTGCAGTTAGTGTAACTGGATTTAAAAAAGGTTTGGATAAGTTCTTGGAGGAGAAGTCCATTACCTGCTATTAATCAAGTTTACTTAGAAAATAGCCACTGCTATTACTAGCATCAGTAGCATGGGATAGACTTAGTTTTTGGGTACTTGCCAGGTACTTATAAGCCTGGATTGGCCACTGTTGGAAACAGGATGCTGGGCTTGATAGACCCTTGGTGGACCCAGTATAGAATAGTCTTATGTTCTTACCTTCTTAGCCCTATATAGTGGCTGTTTCTTTGAACATAACAGTCATTTGTTGCCATGTTTGTTCACTCAGTTACTTTCCAAGCATGTACATTGTCCAAGTGACAAAGCAAAATGAAATAAAACCACATTCATTTCATATATCTGAATTTATTAACTGGTAACATACACAAAGTTCAAATGATTAGCTAGCTACAGTACATCATATCAAGGTTATACCTTCTTCCATACATCTGCACCAGAATTTAACCTTTATTCCTTTTCATTGTATCCAGACACCCAATAATCTCCACTCAGTGCATTCTTTCAACAGTAAAAAAAAAAAAAGCCCCATAAACCCTAAATATAAACAAAATCTACATAAGACAGCAGCAGTTACCATACAACAGCATGAACATGACTGCTCCAAATTAGACTGCCAAGACCCTAAATGTACAAGTACATAGCCTATGTACTCTAGTTACATGGCAAAGAACAATAGTTTCATTTCTAAAACTGCACAGAATTATACAAACATTTTCTTATGGAAACACAATGGCTTAAAAGAGAATATTAAAATGTAATCAGGTTCTACCATCTACATTAAGCCTGAGGAGAATGTCTGTAAAAGCTTAAGTGTTAAGATAAGGATGTGAACATAATACTACATGAACTAATAACACCTCTCCTCTCCCACCCCAAGACATGTGATGCTTTTGCACTTGTGTGTTCACAGCCTTGCTGAGAAACTGAAAAGTTAGGGCAGAATTTATTACAATCAAATATATCCTTTAAATCTCTTATACTCTGAAATAGTCTTTTTTTTTCCCCAGCTGTGAATAACTTCGCAGCCAAAGAATGTTGTCAAATAGCAGCTCACAAAATAGGAGTACCATTTCCTTATATCCATTTTAAATGCTCAACTAAAAACTTGAAATTTGATACACCTAACCTGATTGTGTGGGGTAATGCAGGAGATACATTTATCTTCTGTGGAGGCAAGTACTTTGGAGATTAAGACATTTTTGCTGACTAAAAATGCACTTGTGCATATCAATGGGAAATTCTGAATTGTGCAACCAGGATGTTAAATGATTACACAGTACATCAGGAAACTATAAACAGCATGCCCTATTCTACCTTACATTCTACTATTTCTTACTGAAGGCTCATTTTGGCATCCAAAGGCTATCCTAATTGCTTATAATACAGTGGTTAAAATACTGGATTTCTAACCTTTAATACCTACCTCCAACACTACAAAATAAAATGATACTCAAAAAAACAAGTACATTTCAACATCACATTCTATGCCAATTTAATTCAATTAGTACTGAAGTAAATGCTTTGCACAAAATGAAATGTCATGCCTGTTAAAGTGTCCCTCTGACAAGTCATTCTGTTAAAAACAAACAAATGAAGACTGTTACTGAGGAGAAAATCCAAACTCAGGATATGTTCTTGATGCAGATGGTGTCATCTGACATTATTAGGCAATGATCATAATATCTTCTGATGAAATCAGCTTCAGAAAGAAAGCACCCTGAACTCTGATTTCCATTTTCAGTGTATATTAATGGTATACAGAAAAAAGGGACTTGAAACTGTAGGCTGAGCAGATAAGAGCTGGAAGCTGCAGAGAAATCATACTCCAAAAAGAATGTCTGGCTTTTTTTTTATCCAGTGACTTATCACTAGAGGAGACAGTCTCACAGTGCTGCAATCATGAATAATCCACAAACACACACCCCATTTGATTCATTTCTGAGAGAAGTAACAAACAAAAAATCTCAGATAAAATTTGATAAACTATCTTCGTAAATGTATATAACCTGTAAATTTGAAATTTTAGGAGCCTTCTAAGAGAATGGGTATGTATTCATACTACCTCAAACCATATTTTAATTATCTTCAAAAGGCTTAAGTTTTTATTTGCAATATATGAACTTTCTGGTAGTGTTTTCATACTCAAACTGTACAGCAATTATTCAAGTCTCTAAAATTCAATCCATGACTATGTATCTCAAAACAATAGTGTATACTATATGTAAACTTTTGAAGATTGAGATACATAGTCATGGATTGAATTTTAGAGATCTAAATATTTGTTTGTGCACAGTTGAGGGTATGAACACACTGCTGGATAGATTATATATTGCAAATAAAAACAAAAACAAGCTTTTTGAAATAGATTACTGAAATATGATTGGAAGTATGGTGAATATATGTCCATTCTATTATGAGGTTCTTAAAATAGCAAAATCTGCAGGTTTTTGTTTTTGTTACATGTATAGATAAGTTTGTGAAAACAATTTATTTATCTAGTTAATTTTTTAAATCAGGTGTTTTTTTTTTTTTTTTTTAGAACAGATTTCATTACACCCCTTGAGGTTTTGTTAGATTTTTGGAATCCACATCTTAACTGTTAAACATCCTTTCACAAGATGAAATGTTGTAATTACATGACCTACAGGTAACCATGCAGACAAGGCAAACCCACACCTATGTGGTTATGCACACATATTTACAACTATGCTTTTAGATAGAAATACTGTCATTAATTTCAACTGTGTGGCGGAAAGATAAGACGCCCCCCCCACAGGAAATCCGGCTCAGTCAAAGTCACGATTTGTAAGCACTAGCGGGGCCACTAGCGTCCACACATAGAGCACAATGCAAACCCAGCTGGAGGAGATCTTCACCCAGACAGAGGGCCATTTACTGATCATCATCTCATAGGAAGCGTCAGGACTGAAAAAAATTCAAATGATAGTATTAATGAAAAGGCAAAATCTTCCCCACTGAGAGGTTCTGTCAAATCTTATTTTTCTAGAAGTGAGAAAAAAACCATCATGGATCCAAACTTAGAATTTTCATGCATTTGGAAATCAGAACACAACCCATACCTCTCCCCCAATTATTAAAAATTAAAAATGGACCAAAAATGTTTTGGGAGTCAAATCCCCCTTATTTGTAAACATAAAAAGCTTTCAGGTTGAAAAAGGGCTGTAGCCCCCTCCATATTTTCTTGAGGCAGAAAGATTACACTTTTCAAGCTAATATATATTTGACTAAGGATGTGCAGCTAAAACGTAGTTTGCATTTTATTTTGGTAGTTTTTTTTGTTTTGAGTCATTTTTAGCATATGCAAATTAGCCCATATTCAGAAGGTATTGCTTAGTACACAACTTTGATGCACTATTTATCAAGCACTTGATCCAAAATGCGTAACGTGCAAATTCTGACTTGGATATGCAAACTGTGAGCATGCATTAGGCACCTTTATAATGCCATAGTTTGTTCACATATGGCAAATATTGTTCCTGCATGCACAAGCTGGGAAATATTTACTAAACAAAGCCTTTACATCAACAAAATTACTGTACAAGTCTTTTCTAGTAATAACTGGAGAGGTTTAGGATTCTAATTTATTCAGAAATAGATGTCATGTAAAATGATTACAAGAAAAACATCTTTAAAAAAGTTTAATCATGGTAGATTTAATTTTTTAGAAAAAAACAAATGTGTTTTTAAAACATTAATGCTTAAGGCAATCAATAAAAAGGCACATGCATGTTAAGGGACTACATAAGAACAAGGTCATGTAGGGATGTCATGAAATGCACATACCTGTACCAATTAGTCAAGGTCATCATGATATAAAGTGAAGCCAAGAACAGCATGAAATGAAAGAAGGAATAGCTGTAAGTAACTCCACCCTTTTCATTATCTACTGCCCGATGGACATCCTCTCCATCCTCTGCGGA
This sequence comes from Rhinatrema bivittatum, assembly GCF_901001135.1. Taxonomy (NCBI): domain Eukaryota; kingdom Metazoa; phylum Chordata; class Amphibia; order Gymnophiona; family Rhinatrematidae; genus Rhinatrema; species Rhinatrema bivittatum. The sequence goes on along the minus strand of NC_042617.1, from coordinate 543,009,429 downwards.
CCCATCATTCCTGCTCATGCCATCTTCTATCAGTGTGGCTTCATCACTGGTCAGAGTCAGCTTGTTCACTTGGCTGTTGCTGGATGTACGGATGCTGTGTGTTGCAACAGAGAAAATAAAAAAAAAAACACAAAAACAAGAAAGGTTTAGACTGAACTGGGTTTGAAAGTTAGGGATGTGCTGGCCTTTTCTGGGTACCAGTTCTCAAAATCAGAGGCTCTGCTTGCCAGAGATGATATTCTGGTGCCCTTTTCCACTTCCTCTATAGGGAAAATAAGGTTGTGGGTATCCTTACTGGGCCTTTTCTAGGGAGACATTTTAATTTACTTTCTGATACTATTCTAGGGCTGTGTTCTGTCAGCCCAAAAAAAAACTTAGAATTGTGTGGTTCATTAATTAACTCAAGCTTTATTTAAAAGATGACATCTATTCTTTATGATTTAATTGTTAAGCTGCTTGAGTTTTGGGGGATTATAGAAACCTGGCTTTCAGAATCTGTCCTTCTGGCTTTTACAATGAACTGAGTCTTACAGGAGAAAAAAGCAGGTTGGTGGTAGGTTTTTGCTGGCTCTGAGTGATACATATTTTCATGTTAACATAAGACAGGTTTTAGGAGTGGAACGTTTAATGCTATCTTTAACTTTGCCTTTGAAACTAGGTGCTTCCTGGACCATCATCATCATCCTGGTGATTAAGAACAGGTTAAGACTTGCTTTCTTTACATTAACAAAATTTCCCTGGACTTCCCAGATATGATTGTGATGGGAGATTTTAATCTCCACTTTGTTTATCTCGATTGTGATCAGATAGTCTTTTTTGTGAATGGCTTGTTTTCCCTTGGGTTATGTTTGGATGATCATGTTAAATCATGTTGGTTGGGAGTATGTTAAAGATCATACTCCCAACCAAATCTCTAGCTGTTAGTCTAGAGATAGGAAATATTGGTATCAAAGCTGTAGTGTAGACAGATGAACTCAGGACCAATGGGATTGTGTGTTCCCCTGCTAGCAGATGGAGATGGAGTCAGGTTTCAAAGCTGGCATCACCCTAGATATAACCCTGCAGTGACCTCAGCCCTTCAGTATGCTCTTTAAAAAACCATTGTGTACATATTGTTGAAGAACTTGATTAGAATTTGGATATGATTTGATTAAAAATTTGATCAAAAAACTAGAGACTGCAACTATACTCAAACATAAGCACTGAATCCCGGTACTATAGATGCCCTGAACTATGGGTAGGGCAATGGCTTACCCGTAATCACATGGACTCATGGGTGATTCCTTGGCACCTCTCCTGGGCGGGATGCTGAGTCCATCTGTCTACACTAAGGACTCAGGACCAGTGGGATCTGTCTACACTAAGGACTCAGGACCAGTGGGATGTACAAAAACTACTCCCAAAATGGGGCGGGAGGCTGCCCGCAGTCCTGTTAGCACCGCCCTCGCAAAGGCTGTGTCCTCCCGGCCTGGGCGTCCAGGCAATAGAATCTGGAGAAGGTGTGTAAGGAGGACCACATCACTGCTTGACAGATCTCAGCGGGTGACAGTTTAGCTTCCGCCCAGGATACTGCCTGGCTCCTGGTAGAATGAGCTTTGACCTGTAGAGGTAAAGGCTTCCCTGCCTATATAAACTGCCCTGATTACTTCCTTGATCCAGCAGGCTTTGCCCCGTTTCTTCCTCTCATGAAGAAGCAACAAGAGATCTGACTTGTGCACCGGTTTCGAACGTTCCAGATACAGTACTAAACGTCTACAGACATTTAGATGGTGAAGGCGGCGGTAGTCTTCCATGTCCTTATGTTCATTCGGGGACAGTAAGGAGATGGATTGGTTCAGGTGAAACTCAGAGACTACCTTTGGTAAGAAGGAGGGAAAGGTGCAAAGCTGTACTGGTTCCTGGAGTAAATCGAAGGAACAGTTCCTGACAGGACAGCACCTATAGCTCAGATGCGATGAGCTGAGCATATTGCCACCACGAATACAGTCTTTAATGTTAATAGGTGTAGTGAAAGACTGCGCAAGGGTCTGAAGGAAGGCCCTGCCAGAAAGTCCAATATCAAGTCAAGGTTCCATAGGGGGATCGGCAACTTTAAGGGTGGTCATAGATGTTTAACCCCTTTTAGGAAACGGGCCAAGTCCGGATGTGCTGCCAGATGGGTTCCGCCCACCTTGGCCCTGATGCAGGAGAGGGCTGCCACCTGGACCTTCATGGAGTTGAGACACCATCCTTTGTTCAGGCCGTCCTGTAACAATTATAGGATCATGGTGATCTTGGCCATTCACAGGGGCACCCTGCGCTCCCTGCACCAGGCCTCAAATATTCTCCAGATCCGTATGTACGTCAGGGATGTTGAAAAATTCTGCACGTGGAGCAACGTGGCAATTACTTCCGCCAACTATCCGTGCTTCGTCAGGCGAGCCCTCTCAAGGGCCAGACCGTAAAGAGAGAATTGAGCTGGATCTTCGTGAAGAATCGGGCCTTCCTGGAGAAGATCCCTGTGAGGGGGGGGAGGAGGCAAAGGGGACTCTCCACGAGAAGCCTCTGCATACCATAGACGCCTAAGCCAGTCCAGGGCCACCAGGACTAACCCTCTGTGGTGTTCGATCTTGCCCAGAAGAGGCCATGGGGAAAGATGTACAGTAATTCATCCTCTGGCCAGGTCTGGGCAAGGGCGTCAAACCCTTGGGAGTGCTGATCTCGCCTGCGGCTGAAGAACCGGGGAACCTTCGCATTGTGAGATGTAGCCAGCAGGTCGAAGGATAGAAGGCCCCAGCAATCTACTAGGAGCTGGAAGGCTCTGGTTGACATCATCCATTCTCCCAGGTCCAGGCTTTCTCTGCTGAGAAAGTCTGCTCTGGCGTCTTTTCCCGCAATGTGGGAGGCCAAGATCCCTTGTAGGTTTAACTCTGCCCATTTCATAAGGGGTCCATTTCCAGAAACACTTGGTGGCTCCTGGTTCCTCCCTGGTGGTTGATGTAGACCACCGTTGTTGCGTTGTCAGACATCATGTGGATTGCTTGCCCCTGGAGCCTGTGGCTGAACTGCAGGCATGCTAATCTGACCACCCACGCTTCCAGGCCATTTATGCTCCAGTTCGCCTCTTCCTTGGTCAATCAACCCTGGGTTGTCAGTTCCTGACAGTGAGCGACCCACCTCCGGAGGCTCGCGTCCGTCGTGAGGACAATCCAGCTAAGTGGGGAGAGATTTACACCCTTGCTTAGGTGAATTTCCTGTAACCACCTCTGGAGCCGAAAGCATACTTCCATCAGTAGGTGGAGGTGAATTGAGTAGTCTTGAGACAGTGGGTTCCAGCGTGACAGAAGGGAGTGTTAGAGAGGCCGCATGTGTGCCCTCGTCCACAGTACTACTTCCAGGGTTGATGCCATGAGGCTGAGGACTTGAAGATAGTCCCACACCTTGGGGCGAATTGTGTTCGTCAACCAACATGTTTGGTTCATCAGTTTCCTCCTCCTGAAGGGAGGGAGGAAGACCTTGTCCTGCTTGGGTTTGAATTGGGCCCCCGGGTACTCTAAGGACTGGGAGGGCTTGAGACTGCTCTTTATCCATGTTCACGACCCAACCAAGCTCCTGCAGGAGGGACCTGACCCTGCTGGTCACCTGGAAGCTCTCTTCCATCGACTTCGCCCGGATCAGCCAGTCCAAGTAAGGGTGCACCAGAATCTCTTCTTTCCTCAGAGCCACCATAATTTTGGAGAATGTACTGGGGGCAGTTGCAGACCGAAGGGTAAGGCCCGTAACTGGTAATGTTGGCCCAGTACTGCAAAGCTGGTGGTCTTGACGAATTGGAATATGGAGGTAGGCCTGCGAGAGGTCCAGGGAGGTTAGGAACTCTTCCAATTGCACTGCCATGACGACAGATCGAAGAGTTTCCATGCAGAAGCAAAATTATCCGCAGGTGACAGGGGATGCTCTTGAGATCCAGGATGGGTTGGTATGAGTCCTCTTTCTTGGGCACGATGAAATAGATGGAATAGTACCCCATATTTACTTGGGTTGAAAGTACCGGAGTTATAGCCCTCAGACTGAGGAACCTTATCAGTGTGGATTCCACTGCCAGTTTCTTGTGCTGGGAATGGCAAGGTGACACCATAAATCTGTCCTGAGGGATGCTGTGGAATTCGAGAGCATAACCTTCTCGTATGATGTCTAGTACCCATTTGTCTGACGTGATCTCAACCCATCGCTGATAGAAGGAGAGAGTTGGCCATCTATCTCCTCTTCCCAAGTATGGGTCGGCCCAACTTCATTAGGGAGTTAGGGTTGAACCTGAGCCCGAGCCTGTTCCGAAAGGACTGAGACCTTCCCGAGGGCCAAGTTGACTGAAATGACTAGTTTCTGTAGGGCTGGAAGCGCTGGGATCCCCTGGCCCGACCCCTCATGGATGAGGGGCACTGTGACCTCTTTCTTATCTTCCGATAGCCTAGGCACTGGAGATTTGCCCCACTTACTGGCTAGCTTCTCCAATTCACTTCTAATAGGAGGGATCCCTTAAAGGGCATCTTTGTGAGGTTCGCCTTAGAAGTTGCATCAGCCGACCAGTTTTGCAACCATAGCAGTCTTCTGGCCACCATCATTGAGGCTGCTACTCTGGCTGAATTACAAACTAGGTCTGAGCTTCCATCCACCAGGAAGGCTGCGGCAGATTCAATCACCTCTCTGGCATGTGCCCCAGAGCTATCTGCCTCTATAGAGAGGAGCAGACAGGAGCAAGCCTTCATCCTTCAAGGTCACCCTTCCCTCAACAGGGATAGTAGTTCGCTTCAAGATGGCACAGACCATGGCTTCCACTTTCAGGAAATGCAAGCATTCCTTGACCGCTGGGTCCAGAGGATACAAAGCCTCCAAGGACAGACTTCCCTTAAAAATCTTACCTCTGGGGCATCCCATTCCAGGTCAATCAACTCCTGGATGGCTTCCAGCATCGGGAAATAGCAAGAGGCTTTCCATAGAGATTTCAGGATGGGGTTCTCCTTTGCCTCTGACATAGGGTCCGTGCCCAGTACTACCAGAATCTTCAGGGTCTGGGAGACTAGGGCCAGTAATTCATCTCTGTGGAAAAAATCGAAGCATGGTCTGGTATGGCTCCAGGCCTGGGGGAGGGTGGGGGGGGATTTCCCTGTCCTCTAAGGAATCATCATCGTCCATGGTGTCTGGATCCCTATCAGGGATACCCCTTGGTGAGGCATGTCCTGAGGCCTGTGGTCAGTTTGGGAGGACGAGGCCTGCCCAGATGGAGTATTACCCGGTCTGGGACAGGGGCTGACTGTGCCTGAACAAAGGCTTGAAGGCCCTGGAAAAATCCCAACCAAGAGAAGGCTGCCAGGTCCATATTTGGCCCTGGAGGAACTGGGGTAGGGGCCATTGAACTGCCCTCTCCCAGGGAGGATGCCGTCCCGGAATTGCTCAGGTCCTGTGTGCTGTCAGACAAGGTCTTGGCTGACCCATATTTGGAAAAGTTCTGGGAGTCTAGTCCTCCCTGGGCTTCCTTATTGCTGACACAGGCAGGATTCCAGGTCAGACCATACAGTTCTAATATGGCAGGCAGTGCAAAGGGAATGTCATCTGAGCTCCTTTGCTGCTGGGGCCATAACCTCTGTAGCTTGTGCGTTTAGCTGGTTAATGCTTCTCGAGCGCGCACAAGACTTGCTTCGGCACGCATAGAACTAAGCAGCTGGTTGTACATGCGCTCACGCATACCGTTATACTCACAGCTATGTGCGCATGTATGCGCGTGTTAGGTGCACAGGAGGCCAGTCCACACCACATGTACCGACGGCTGAAGGGGAAAAATGGTGCCGCACCAAACTGCGCGCAAGATGGTGGTGCTCCGGATCGCCATGTGGAGAGTCCATTGAGCCTGAACCGGGGCCTAGCCCACCGGGGGGCCGCTCTGAAACCCCCTTCCCTCGATATCGGTATAGGGTGCCGAGCAAGGAGACCGGAGGAAAGATTTACCGAAGTCCTTCCACATCTCTAGATTGGAGAAGTTCTTCTCAATACTTACCGGCTGAGTACAGAGATGGTCTCCGGCTGCGGGGGGGAAGAGGGTTTAGGCCTTCACAGCCGTGCTCCGCTTCTGCACCTGCTGCCTTTCAGCTGCTTCAGCAGCAAAGTCCACGTCGGGAGCCAGCTACCGGACCAAGGTACACCTCTGAGGGATCTCAGAAATCACCTCAGGAATTCTCAACTGGGAGAGTGATCCTTAGGTATCACCGCAGGACAGTGGGGCTCGATCTTTTCAATTTGAAGGTAAAATTTTCTCCTTTGATTAGTGCTGCAATCCCGATAGACATCGCTGCTGGTGTGGGGATAGTGTCCACATTTTCTAGGAGACTGAGAGATACTGGATGGCTGAGGTCACTGCAGGAGTATATCTAGGGTGATGTCAGTTTTGAAACCTGACTCAGTCTCCATCTGCTAGCAGGGGAACACATAATCCCACTGGCCCTGAGTCCATCTGGCTACACGCTAGGAAATAGTTTCTTCTTTTAATCGATAAAAATACTGTTACAGAATTGGTGGTTCTTTTTTTTTTTTTGCAATCTCCCAATAGTAGCTGAATGTAAGTCTTATTAATCCAGTTATAGTCTGTTATGATGTTGAAAACCCTTCTGAATTAGCCTATCACTGGGAGAAAGAAATGCATTCAAGATCTTGATAAGATGGCCCCTGACAAAATCTAGAGCATTACCAAAAAGGAAGAATTTGGCCCCTTTGTATACTCATGAAGCCTGAAACAAATCTATAAGGCAGAGGAGTATGGTGTAAAGCCAGAACAAAATTTGGGTTTGGCTGAATATAGTTAACTGTATTCTAAAGCTATTAAAGGGGCAAAAAAAAGGTATTTTTATGTAAGCATTAAAAGGTAGCGAGTAATCGTCCTAAGATGTTTGCTATTTTTAACTCATTGATGATGGTGAAAATAGCTTCAACTGTTATTGAAGCTTCTGCTGATCTCTGTGATGATTTTGTTTAGTTTTTCCAAAGAAAGATCTTTCAATTGAGAGAAGGAACTATTCCTTCAATCTAGCATTTTAGGGAAGGTGGGAAAATGCCTATTGGTGCTACTAGGAATCAAGGTTTGGTTTTTTTTCTGTTAGATTGTTGAAAAGGGGATTTCTAGTACGATATCTGCGGGTACCTGAATGAGAGATAATTCTAGTGAGTATTCAAATTGTTTAGATTAAAAAAACAAAAACCTGGATAATGGAATGATTTTAAATCTGTTAGTATAGCTTCTTTATTTTAAAATCAATGAAGCCGTTACATGCACTGCAGGATATCTACCCAGCTTCATACTTTACAGGAACAGATGATGCAATTCATCTTTACTTTGTGGATTGTTTCAAAATGACTATTGTGAAGCCTCTTCTAAAAAAGGAGAGAATTTAGATCCTTTGGAAAAGAATAATTATCACCAGTATCCAATCTGGCATTTATTAGTAAACTGTTATTAGATTCAAGTACAATTAAATGGAGCTGTTCATCTCTTTTTAATGGATTATATGATTTTCAATCTGGTTGTAAAAATATTTTGGTACTGAGACTTTGGATAACGCTCCCTGCTGAATGATTTGCATAGTTGTTTGATAAGAGGAAAGGGGCTTTTATTGTCTTTTAGGATTTTACTATGGTTTTCAATATGGTTGAGGAACACAAAAGGCACCACCAAATCACTTCAGGCGTGCAAAAGGAATTTCAACTGTGTAAGATGAAAATTATTAATGAAGTAAGAGCCGCATCTGCAAGCCTGTCAACGTGTTCAAACTCACCAGGTTGAACAGTCCGGTCTTTTCTTCATTTGCGACTCTTACCTGGCTCAAAAGCCTATTGTAGTTATTGTGGCTGGTAAGCCTAAAGAGAGTATTTTGAATTGGATAACTTTTGTCAATAGCTTATGAGATGCTGGATAGCTTTTATCAATAGCTTATGAAATGCATAACAAGTGTCACATTGTTTATTTACAGAAACGGGACAATCTCAGGGGAGATTTACAAATGTATGCAGACGAAATGGCTTCTCTCAACCATCGTGCAATCGTCTTAGATGCCTTGTGACCCTTCCTGGGACCGCTCCATAGGACAAACAAATGAGCTGAGAGTCTGAAAGAATTTGTGACTTCCAGGTAACGCAACAAGGAACGCCGAACATCAAGCAGATGCAGCTCTCATGCGTGTTGTACATCATTTGACAAACTAGGAAAGGCCGGAAGCTCAACTGACTGGCTTAAATGAAAAGATGAGACCACTTTGGGTAAAAAGGACAGAATCGTTTGAAGAGAAACCCCCGAGTCAGAGATCCTCAAAAAAGGTTCCCTACAGGAGAGTGCCAGCAACTCAGATATCTGGCGAGCCGAGCATGTAGCCACCAAAAACACAGTTTCAAGGTGAGATCCTTCAATGTTACTGCTTTAAGCGGTTCAAATGGCGGATCACACAACACTCGAAGAACCAAATTAAGACTCCATGACGGACATACCGGACAGACAGGGGGCTTCAAATACCTTACTCCTCTAAGGAAATGCACCACATCTGGATGTGACACCACCTAGCTACAAACCAGCGTGCCTAGGACCACCAACTGTACCCGGAAGTTAAAAGGACAAGCCCTTGGCTAATCCATTTTGCAAAAAGTTTAACATCTGAGAAATTGTAGCTTGTCTGGGAAGAATCTCTCTCACAACACCACGTCTCAAAAACTCTCCATACCCTAATGTATGAGAGGGAAGTAGACATTTTCCTGGCTTGTAGCAATGTAGTGATGACCTCCTCAGAATAGCCCTTCTTCCTCAATCTCCTCCTTTCAAAAGCCAAGCCGCTAGACAGAAGCGAGCTGCCTGGTCAAAATATACAGGCCCTTGATGGAGAAGTTGTGGAAGATGCCTGAGTCGTAGGGGCCATTCACGGTCAGACTGATGAGATCCGCAAACCACGGACATCGGGGCCACCCGGATTACCCTCCCTGGGTGGACCTCTATCCTACGAAGCACCTTGCCCACCAGAGGCCAAGGAGGAAACACGTACAGGAGAACTAAAGTTGGCCAGGGAAGTACTAGTGCATCAATCCCTATTGCGCCATGATCCCTCTTACGACTGAAGCAGCAAGGGGCTTTGGCATTGTTCCGCGCTGCCATTAAGTCCATGTGGGGAGTCCCCCCCATCTGCGAGAAATGAGATCCATTGCTCCGTCCGAGAGTTCCCATTCTCCGGGATCTGTGTGCCTTCGACTGAGGAAGTCCGCTTGTATGTTGTCCTTCCCGGCGATGTGAGATGCCACTAGCATCCTAAATTCCTCTCCGCCCAAGCCATAAGCAGCTCCGCTTCATTGGCTACTGCTTGACTTCTGGTTCCTCCTTGACGGTTGATATAGGCCACAGTTGTCGCATTGTCGGAGAGTATGCGAACCGCCTGATGGCATAAATGGGGAAGAAAGTTCTGCAAGGCCAAGCGAACCACTCTGGTCTCCAGGCGATTGATCGACCATTCGGACTCCTCCGGGGACCAACTGCCCTGTACTGAAAGAGGCTGGCGGAATGCTACCCAGCCAGAGAGGCTGGCATCTGTGGTCACCACTGTCCAGTGCGGAACTTCCAGATCCACTCTGAGACAGGTTGAGTGGGCAAAGCCACCACCCAAGACGGGATCTGGCGTGTTGAGTGAGTGGCATAGGGAATTGGAAATTCTCCGACTTGGGATCCCACTGGGAAAGTAATGCTTGTTGTGACGTTCTCATATGAGCAAATGCCCAAGGAACCACCTCCAGCATGGATGCCATTGAACTGAGAACTTGAAGGTAGTCCCAAGGCCTTGGGCAGTGGAAGAACCAACAAGCGATAAATTTGTCCCATCAGCTTGTTCTTTCAATCCGTCGGAAGAAAAACGTTCCTGACCGAAGTGTCGAACTTGGCTCCCAGAAATGCCAATGTCTGAGAGGGAACCAGGTTGCTCTTGGCCTGATTGATTACCCATCCAAGGGATTTCAACAGAGCGCAGAATTGGTAATGCATTCCCAAGACCATAAAGCGAAGGAACTTCTGATGATCCTGGCGAATGGGAATGTGTAAGTATGCCTCCATCAGATCCAGAGAAGCCAGGAATTCTCCCTTATGTACCGCCACGATGACTGAACGCAGAGACTCCATGCGAAAATGTGACACCTTGAGAGCCTTATTTACCTTTTTGAGGTCCAAAATTGGCCAGGAGGACATAAGAACATGCCATACTGGGTCAGACCAAGGGCCCATCAAGCCCAGCATCCTGTTTCCAACAGTGGCCAATCCAAGCTATAAGAACCTGGCAAGTACCCAAAAACTAAGTCTATTCCATGTTACCATTGCTAGTAATAGCAGTGGCTATTTTCTAAGTCACCTTAATTAATAGCAGGTAATGGACTTCTCCTCCAAGAACTTATCCAATCCTTTTTTAAACACAGCTATACTAACTGCACTAATCACATCCTCTGGCAACAAATTCCAGAGTTTAATTGTGCATTGAATGAAAAATAACTTTCTCCGATTAGTTTTAAAATGTGCCATATGCTAACTTCTTTCTTTGGAATTACAAAGTAAATGGAGTACCTTCCTGTCTTCCAGTGTTCTGGAGGGACCTGCTTTACCGTTCCCAGAGCCAAAAGACATTCAAGAGTCTGACAAACAATCTGCCATTCGACCTGTGGACCGCATGGAGATATTAAGTAAATGTCTCTGAGAGGCCGAGCAAATTCCAAAGTGTAGCCTCTATCTATTATGCTTAGCACCCACTGATCGGAAGTAATTCTGGCCCATGCCTCGTAAAATCGGGACAGGTGACCCCCTACCCGAGGGATAGGCCCGCCCCGTCTCATTGTGCAATCTTGGAGGCAAAAGAGGATGAAGAACTACCTTCTCGGGCGTTTCTGCGTCCCCGAAAGGGCTAGGACCAGGTTTGGTTCCTGGCCACTGGTTGGCGCTGTACGGCCGCTTGTTGCCTGTTCTGCCGAAACCTCCACTGTCCCCGAAAAAGAGAGCGGAATGATGGGAACCCTCTGGAGGGTCTCAGTTTGTCCTCTGGTAACTTGTGAACTTTGTTCTCCCCCAGGGACTTTATCAATTGCTCCAAATCCTCTCCGAATAAAAAAAAAAAAACAACCACAAAAAAACACCTTTAAATGGAATAGCACCAAGCTGAGCCTTGGATGAAACATCCGCTGACCAGTTGCGAAGCCACAAAAGCCATCTTGCAGACTCTGCCGATGACATGCTGTGATAGGAAGTACGGAGTAGGTCATACAGCGCATACGCCCCATATGCCACCACAGCTTCCAAATGCTGCGCCTGCTCCAATTCATCCGGAGGAAGATCTTCTCTGGACGTCAGCAACTGTTGTACCCAGTGCAGGCTCGCACGCAGCATATAGCTGCTACACATCGCCACCCAGATACCCAGGGCCGACACCTCAAAAATGTGTTTAAGCATTACTTCCAGCTTGTGGTCCTGAAGGTCCTTGAGAGCCGCCGAGCCTGCAACTGGAATAGTTGTCCGCTTGACAACAGCCGAAACTTAAGCATCTATCTTAGGGGACCACAGGAGTTCCAGGAACTCATCCACTAGCGGGTAAAGCTTATCCATAGCTCGACCAAACCGCAAACCAGCATCCGGCGCATCCCACTCCCTGGTCATCAGCTGCTGAAGCATGTGATAGAAGGGAAAAGCCTGGGTTGGCGTTCGGAATCTTGCCAGGACTGGATCCACAGAGATCTGCGGCAGAGCATGCGGGGGTCTGTTTCCCTGGTTCATCATCCCAACCCCCCCCTCAGTGGAGGGGGGGGGGGAGGAGAGGCCCCTGCAACTGCAGCCGCACGCCTGGCACCACCGGAGGGGCTGAGCCTCCTGAAGCCATAGCGCCTTTTAACTTCGTGACCCGGGCACATCCGTGCACTTGGCTGCCTTGGGGGGCGGTTCCTGCGCGGGTCTCATGGGTAAAGCACCACCTTGTAGAGGCCAAAAATGCTTTATGCATAAGGAGGACAAAACCTAAAGAAAAAGAATCAGAATCCACATCCTGTCCCCTGGGAAAACAGGATCCTCCTGCAAAAAATCCTGGTCCGGATCTAAAGTATCATCAGGCCTCGCAGGGACCAGAGTCAGTGCTGGCGGAAGCTCCCCCTCCCCCATAGCCTTTGCCTGAGCTGCAGAAAATGTGCTTAAGATGGCCGCCGTCCCTGCACTGAGGGAGAAAGTATCAGATCGTTTTGAAGCCCCCTCGAGGCTTGGTTACTGCTGCAGACCCTGTAAAATAACTGCCTTCCCCTCCAGGGAGGTAGCGGGAGCACACACCAGCCCTAGAAAACCGCGCAGCTGGTTCTCAACATGCAACACATACAGATGGCCGTGGCATCGGGGGGGGGGGGGGGGAACGGCCCAAAAAAAACCACGAAAAACGTGGCGAACTAGTCAAAAATGTGGTGATTCCAATGGGGAGGGGTCCTGGATTGCAGCAGACCAAAAGAAAAATTTTCAAAAATTTGGAATTTTTTTTTTTTTTTACACAATGCTCAGGAATAGCATGAGGTAATAGAGGGACTGGACCACCAGTAATCTCTTCCCCTGCTCCTTACCTGTTACAGGTTAAAATGGCCTGTTACAGGTTGAAAGGCATCCATAGTTAAGCTGGCATACCAACCCCAGCTCCAATAACCTGCCACCAGAGAGGATGACCCCGCAGGATCTAACAACCCCCTGGGAGGATAGGGAACTCTGCAGAAGAACTTTTTTCTGTCTTTTTTTTTTTTTTTTAAACCTACTTGATTCACAACTTATAGCTAGTTTATTCTTAGTTACTTTTAAGGGATAGCCTAAACCCCAGAAATAGGGCAAGACTGCAGGGTTTGCACAACCTCCATCTACTTGCAACAGAGAAATACTGAAGGGATGCAGGAGATACACCAGCTTAACTATGGGTGCCTTTCAAGTTTTTCTCCCTCTCCACCTGCTGGAAGGGAGGCATAACCCATGGTCTGGACTGATCCGGGTACGTACAGGGAATATGGTTTTAAACTTAACCCTCTTAAACTAGAAATTCTGTGGGTGGGCAATCCTGATCGAATGCAGATTTTACAATTTCTTTCCTCTCATCAGCTGATACCTGCAGGGTAGTCTGATTTGGGGCTTTGGTTCTCTTTCAATTTGTCAATCTTTGAATATGTATCTGCTAATAAAATTGCTAATTTTTTCTTGTGGGTAATCCAACAGATTCAATTTCATCTACCACCTCAAGATTTTAAATTATTTGTTCAGGCTTTAGTGATTTCAAGATTAAACTATTTAATTTGGTCTTTTTAGGAGGCATCAAAAAGGCTGTTGGCTCAACTACAATTTATTCAGAACATAGTGGCTAGATTAATTGTAAGCTTTAAAATAAATGACTATGTTTGCGATGATTCAGGAGCTGCATTGGCTTCCAGTATAGTACAGTGTTCATTTTAACCTGTAAGTCCTGCTATTTAAAGTGCACCATAAACAGGCATCACAGCAGTTAAGGAAAATTGAGAATATATTCTAAACCACCCACTTTGCTCCTTTTAATTAGGGTTTTTCGGGGTTCCCGCATTTAAAGAAGTTAAATTGGAACCCACCCCCCAGTTTTAAGAGAAATGAAGAATCTTTTAGGTTTTTGAAAATTGCAAAAAATTTGGTTATTTACACAGGCCTTTGGGGATTAGGATGTAGAACAGCTGTTTTATTTTATCTAGTGTGATCTTTTAGTGAGTAGGTTGCAGATTTTTTTTTTAAAAGGAAGGCCATTTAGTAGCGAGTATCTTTGTTTTAATTTGTTACTTATTTTTTGAGTTTATATTTGATGATGTAAAATGCTGACAGCCACTGCAAGACATTTTAATAACTAATCAAAATACCACCACTTGATATTCTATCATAAACTGCCATCTTTTAAAATATTCACAACTAGGAAAAAAAAATCATAATTAAAAAAAAAAAGTAAACAATACCCAAGAGTATTTACAAATACAAAAAAGAAAACTAATTAACCCATGCATACCTTGAATAAAGAACACACAGCAAGAACAGAACAAGTCCCACAATTCCTTGCGCATCCCACCACTGCACAACCTGGGATTGACCTGGGACACTTGTATGGTTGTAACCAATAATGCTTAGTAGGCTTGGGTTGCATTTCTTTTCTATAAAGAGAAAGCACAATTAATCAAAACTACATTTCATAATAATCTGTACTAGTGGTACTGGAAAAACCAGACATTTCCAAAGCATTTAACATGCTCAATAAGCCCAGCATCTGAAGGGACCTCTGTGCTCTCAAATGCTTTTTTTACATCTTTGTATAATGTTCATCACAGTGAATTTAAATCAAGCAAAGAGCCTTAAATTGTTCCATTTGTACTTTTTAATATAAAGATGTGCATACATTGGTAGAACATTTAGGCAATTTACAAGTAAATCACTCTTCCACTAAATTTGATACCTTTCTTTTACCTAAAAGGTATTCTCTACTATTTAAGCAGTGATATAATTTAATATCTTCTTCTTAGTTGTAGAGGATATTAGAAAATTGTTAAATAGCATGGTAACAATGTAAATAAACACCAAAAATATGTCATTTAATTAACAGCCTTAAATAAATCTGTATGTGTATGTGTGTCTAGGGAACAAGACAAATGGAGAAATTACTTACCTGATAATTTCGTTTTCTTTAGTGTAGCCAGATGACTCAGGACCAGTGGGTTATGTGCTCTCCTGCTAGCAGATGGGAGACTGAATCAGATTTCAAAGCTGACGTCACACTAGATATACCCCTGCAGTAACCTCAGCTCTTCAGTATTCTCTTCGAAAAGCCACTGTGGATATACCTTTGCTTAAATAACTTTATTAAAACTTGAACTGGTTCAACTGATTTCAAAACTGGAGACCGCCAGTGCACTCAACCAATTAATGCAGACACCGGACAAACTGTGGGTGTCTTGAACTAGGGGTAGGTAGCAGCTTACCCATATTTGCTTAATCTCTAGGTTCGCTTTCCGAGGTCCTCCTTCTCTGGGGTGGCCGTGGGTGGGATGCTGAGTCCATCTGTCTACAATAAGGCGTACAGTAAGTCTTCCTCTGGCCAAATCTGGATGAGTGTCGATCCCTTGGGAGTGTGGCTCTCGTCTGCGGCTGAAGAACCTGGGCACTTGGGAGGCCCCAGCGATTTACTATCAGTTGGAAGGCTGTGGTCGACAGCATCCATTCCCATGGGGGTTCAAGCTCTCTCTGCTGATGAAGTCTGCTGAGGCGTTGTCTTTTCCTATTATGTGGGAGACAGAGATCCCTTGTAGGTTTATCTCCGCCCATGCCATGAGAGAGAGAGAATCTATCTCCAGAGACACCTGCTGGCTCCTGGTTCCTCCCTGGCGGTTGATGTAAGCAACCGTTGTAGCGTTGCCTGACATTACTTGAATCGTTCTGCCTCTGAGTCTGTGGCTGAATCACAGGCACGCTAGTCTGACTGCTCTAGCTTCCAGGCGGTTCCATTCCGCCTCTTCCTTTGTCCCTGCTCCTGACAGTGGGCTCCCCACCCTCGCAGGCTTACATCCATGGTGAGCAAGATCTAGTTCGGTGGGGATAGGCTTACTCCTCTGCTTAGGTGGTCTTCCTGTAGCCACCACTGAAGCTGAGAATGTACATCTGCTGGTAGTTGGAGACGACTTGAGTAGTCCTGGGACAGTGGGTTCCATCGTGACAGTAAGCAGCGCTGGAGTGGTCACATGTGGGCCCTTGCCCACGGGATGACCTCCAGGGTTGATGCCATGAGGCAGAGGACTTGAAGATAGTCCCATACCTTGGGGCGTGCATTGGTCATCAATCGTCTTAATTGTTCCATCAGTTTCCTTCTCCTCAGGGGAGGGAGGAAGACTGTTCTGTTTGGTGTCGAAACGGGCCCCCAGGTATTCTAGAGATTGAGAGGGCTGCAGACTGCTCTTTCCCGTGTTCACAACCCAACTGAGTTCCTGCAGTAGGCTCTTGACTCTGCTGGTCACCTGCTGGTTCTCTTCCGAAGACTTTGCCCTGATCAGCCAGTCGTCCAGGTAAGAGTTTACCAAAATCCCTTCCTTCCTCAGTGTTGCCGCTACGACCACCATAATTTTGGAGAATGTTCTGGGGGCAGTTGCTAGGTCGAAAGGTAGCGTTCGGAACTGGTAATAGTGACCCAGTATCACAGAGCATAGAAAACACTGGTGATCTTGATGGACTGGAATGTGAAGGTAGGCTTCGGAGAGGTCCAGGGAGGTTAGAAACTCTCCTGGTTGTACTGCCATTATTATGGAGTGAAGAGTCTCCATGCGGAAGTGTAGTATCCGCAGATGACTGTTGACATTGAGATCCAAGATGGGTCGGAATGATCCTTCCTTCTTGGGAACGATAAAATAGCTGGAATAGTGCCCTGTATTTTGTTAGGGTGTGGGAACCGGAGTTATTGCCTTCAGACTGAGTAGTCTTGTCAGAGTGTCTTCCACGGCCAGTCTCTTGGTGTGGGAGTGGCAGGGTGACATCATAAATTTGTCTCAAGGGATGCTGCGGAACTCCAGAGAGTAACCTTCTCGAATGATTTAGTACCCATTTGTCTGATATGATCTCGACCCATCTTTGGTAGAAGAGGGCAAGTCAACCCCCTATTTTCCTCTTCCTGTGGATGGGTCGGCCCATTCTCATTGGGGAGCACGGCTGGAGCCTGCCCCCGGGCCTGTTCCTCTCTTGGTCTGTTCCCAAAGGGCTGGGACCTTCTGGAGGGACGAGGTGCCTGGAACTGCGAGTTCCTGTAGGGTCTAAAGCGTTGCGAGCCTCTGCTCTTGGTTTTTCTGGGGGAGGGGTGCTGAGATCTTTTACTCCTGTCTTCCAGTAGCCGAGGCACTGGGCATTCGCTCCATTTGCTGGTTAACTTCTCCAATTCGCTTCCGAACAAGAGAGATCCTTTAAAGGGCATTCTTGTGAGATTCGCTTTAGAAGTCGCGTCAGACCAATTCCGTTGCCATAGTTGTCTTCTAGCTGCCACTACAGAGGCTATGCCTCTGGCTGAGGTATGCACCAGATCTGAGCTTGCGTCCATCAGGAAAGTTGCTGCAGGTTCCATCGTCTCACTGGTATACGTTCCGGAGTTATTTGCCTCTCTCGAGAGGAGCAAGCAGGAACGTGCCACCAGTGTGCAGCAGGAAGCAATCTGCAGTGTCATTGCTGTTATGTCAAAGGCCTGCTTAAGGATGGATTCCAATCGTCTAGCCTGAGTTTCCTTCAATGCAGCCCCTCCCCTCAATGGGAATAGTTGTTCGCTTTGAGACGGCACAGACCATGGCGTCTATTTTCGGGAAATCAGGTGTTCCTTGGTCGCTGGTTCCAGAGGGTATAGGGCTTTCAAAGCCCGACCGAAGCTGACCTCCAGGGCATCCCACTCCAGGTCAATCAGTTCCTGGATGGCTTCCATCATTGGGAAGTAGCATGAGGCTTTACGAAGGGACACCAGGATGGGGTTCTTCTTTGGTTCCTTGCTGTAATTCTTAACACTATTCTAATGTGTGAGATAGTGTCCGCATCTGCTAGGAGACAGAGAGATACTGGAGAGCTGAGGTTACTGCAGGGCTATATCTAGAGTGACGTCAGCTTTGAAATCTGACTCCGTCTCCCATCTGCTAGCAGAAGAGCACATAACCCACTGGTCCTGAGTCCATCTAACTACATGGTAGGAAAACAAGGCTGTTTATGTGAAATGGTCACACCATACCTAAACTAGGGCTGGTAGTTATTAAAAAAGTTATTTCTGGCAGATTCCAACTCAGGCAGCAACAGCATAAGTACTAAGATGGGGAAAAAAAAATCTGATACAACTATTAGCTTATAAGTATCATCAAGCTACCCTAAGGAAAACATGGAGGCAAATCCTAGAGGAATGCAGACAAGGATAGGAAAACGAGAAGATCCAGCATATGTCACTACTCCTTCCCTCAGCAGAAAAGATGTCGAGCCATGCCTGCTCAACCTCTTGATGTTCATCAACAATTATCTTAGTCAATAAGGAGGAATAGGGAAGTGGCTTTTTGTTTTGTTTCATTAGTACTGACAATTTCAAGCATTTACAAAAATCAAAGAATCTTTAGTTCATCCAGTGGAGGTGAACTGCTGCTTTTACTTTGGCATCGTGGTTGATTAGGGTTGGCAGCTGATTGATCCAGTCTTATTGTACTTCCTGGATGCATGGATCCAATTTTTCTAACAGTAGCAAGTCGACAACTCTACATATGCACCAGAGTAAAAGCAGGACTGGATCAAACTGTCCAGAAAAAATGAAGCTACTTGATAATTCTATTCTATGCACTGATCAAAGACCAAACGGCACACTGGTAATTCCAACAAGATCAAAGATCAATATGCCAAGGAAAAAAAATCATTACCTCTAGATTTATAGCTCCAATTTATAGAGGAGAATGCAATACATGTGTTTTCTGGGTATCAAAACAGTCAACAGCAGTCAAACATTAAATGGTTGATTTTAAAAGAAATGGGCATGCACAAATAGTACATATTTGCGAAAGTGTTGTTTTATAAACCTCACACATACATGCGCAAGTACAGGTGCACAAATAAATTTGCTCGTGTCAAAAAGGGTCAGGCCAGGGGCATTCCTGGGGGGCTGTTTACTCACATAAGCTGCTATTTTATAATCTGCGAAAACACATGTACATATTTACACCGGCTAATTATTTGGAGTAATCATAATAAAACGCTTTTTACAGCCAAATACTGACAGGGTGAAGGGTTTGAGTAAACTGGGAGGAGTTCAGGATAAAGAACTAGGGAGGTCTTGATGACCTAGAGATAGACTGAACAAACTGGTGGACTAATTAGTAAAACTGGTAATTTCCTTCACGTGCGATTGTTATAAAACTGGATGATTTAACCAACGACCTTACTTATCCGGCTAAGTAGCGCTTTCTTTTGCTTATTCAGCCATCTTACTTAGCTGGATAAGTCTTGAACAGCGCTACATAGCCGGATAAGTAGCACTGTAAGTCCTATCCGGCTAAATAGCATCTTTGATGCTATTTAACCAGATAAATAAAGCTGGATAAGTTATGATCTAACACACATGCTGCGTATCTTTTAGATAGACAGCGAACATGTTTGGTAGATTTACACATTTTATATGGTGTGCATGTACAGGCGCATCCATATACCTGGGTATATTGGCGCACACACAGTCTTTTAAAGTTATCCACTAAGTGTCCTGGCCAAAAAAAAAATACTAGATGTAATTCCTCTAATTTCCCTTCCAGGATTGATCCGGAAATACAGATCCATCTGGAAGGCCGTTAATGTATGTTGTTGCATTTACCAAGGTTTGTGTAGTTTAAATGTCACCGAGCATCAACCAGCACTGATCGCAGTACCCAGACAGAAGTTCTGTATGGTGTCTGGGTTACAAAACAGCACACTATAGGAAAAATAGGATTTCCCCTTCTATTTTTTTTTTTTTTAATTTTTTATTTGTGCGTTTTACAAAAGAAAGGAAATTCCATTACAGATATTTTAAACTTTGATTTGTAAGAATTTACTATTTTAATTACTTAATTATCTGTATTAAGAAAACAATAAAAGGCAAACCTCGAGAAGTAAAGAAGAATCTAAAGCGGTTAAAGGTAATCTATTTGGATACCCAATTAAACTATTGAAAATAAGATTGACACCTAATTTATTTTCTATTTACTTTGCCTCTGTTTCCAAGACTAAGGACACCTGGGCTATTGAATCCAAAAACATTCTTAATTGTGAGACTTCGAATAAAATAAGTTTCTGGTGCAGTAACTCGCATCTACATGGAAATTTCAAGATCCTTCCCCCCCCACTTTTTCAATTTTAGCTTTTAAAGCTAGACATTTCCTCCTCCTCAGTTGTGTTAATCTGGAAAGATCAGGGTATATCCAAATTGGGGCCCCATGAAAATTTTCCAATCTTTTCCTCATGTAGAGGCGAAATACTGCATCTCTATCAGAGGCAAAAACAAATGTTATATGCAATGTTGCCCTAGTTGTAATTATGGTTTCTGCAGTAGCTTCTAAAACTGCGGTCAAGTTTAATTGTGGCTCCTCTGATTTATCATCTAAAGTTGCTTTACTCCATTTGGATGAAATATAATAAATTTTTGAGATTGGTGGAACAGATTCTTGAGGCATCTGCAAAATCTGACTCAGATATTCTTTAATCAGGTAATAATATGAAGTACGTACACCTCTGTTATTAAGTACATATATACAACCTGTAACAGATGCTCAAGGACATCACATATTAAAACCATCAACGACGCATCATCACTCTATCATCATACATTCCATCCATTCATACCCCCATACCCCAATACCCTAAAATTATACCAATAACTTTTGAGTACTCTGATTACCAAACAATGTTGACATGCCCAACATATAGCTTATTAATGATATAACATATATGTTTAACAAATTATTACAAAATGGCTAAAATAGCCTACATACAGGGTATCATTAATTATGCAATAATATACTATATGTGATTGTATATGATCGTTGTTATACACCCAACAGGATACCTGTTTCGCCCAAAATTAGGGCTTCCTCAGGGAGAAAAATATATGTTAATTCAACAGGGCTGTGCTGTCGTCACTTGATTGTCACTTGCGTGATGTAGACACTTTATAACATTGATGGCACCCCATCCCAAATTTATCAATTGCACATGATTCCGGTCTCTGTATCATTCCGTTAACTTTATTTATATGCAAGATCATGTTCAATTTAAAAACTTCCAGAACTTCAATGGAAACCTTTCAAGTGGTTCCGCTCCGCCACCAGTCATGAACAAAATCAGCCGTGGTTGTAATCTTCAAACTTATCCTTCAATATCGACATAAGTCAAATGGCCTTGAATATAAGAATATTCTGATCCGCTTTTCTTCCTGGAACACGCATTTTCACCAGTACTATACAAACGCCTCCAACTGCGTGAACTTCCTGTCTGAATGTCCTTGAGCACATGTTGGTACTAATTAAAGGTGATTAAATGGTTGAATAAAAGTTATTGGAATATTTACTGGCATTACATTTGTGCCGAGTCCTCTGTTACAGGTTGTATATATCAGATATTCTTTAAACATTTCTAATGGTGAAATTAAGTCCTGTCTGGGAAAGTTCAAAATTCTTAAATATTTCAAAATAATTTCAATGGCTTCAAGCCTTTTATCATAGAGTATCTCAGTTTTGGTAAATATTTGGTAGCAACTTTCCATCTTGTTCAATCTTTCTTCCAGCAAATGTTTTTCCCCTTCTGACTTTTGTCATTGCGGTCTCAATATTAGTAAAGCGTTGATTAGATACTTCTGTTACTTTGGTTAATTTTACAATTGCTGATTCAAGTGCTTTTATAGCAGACCAGATGGAGTCCATTGTAACCTCTGCAGGTTTAACTATCATTTAGAATGCTGGATTGTTGTTGCCCTTCCTTAGTCAAGTCTCCTTCTCCCATCCTTTCTTTAGAAGAAGTAATTTGTAGGAAATCAGGAGGAATTGGTAGAGGTGGAGGAGGAGTACTTGGGGCACCGGGACTTAGAGATGCTTCAGCTAGAAGAGTAGGCATCCGCTCCATGCCTAACTCTTCAATGGCCCTATTCACCGGCTAATTATTAGGTGCAGGTGAAAACAAAGCATGAATCTGAGGTTGTGAAGGCTCAGATATGGGAGATGAAGTGATAACCTCCCTGATCTTTGCTTTCCTTTTTGGGTGAGGCATATTTTTATAAAGAAATTACTAGCCAAAAAAATCCTTCAGGTCCTAAACACTTCCTCTCCACAATCTTAATTAAAACAGCTTGCTTCTCGAGTGAGGTATAGTTTTGTCGGGGGACGGGACCTCTGCCTCACCCCTTGATGTTCCAGGTAGGAAGAATTAATGGAAATAAAGTCCTTCTTCTCTCCTCCGCCTCCTTCCCCTTCTATTTTAATTCTTCCCATATGCTGAAACTGTAAAGGTGCATTACCTCCTGCAAATCTAAGAATCTGCTTGGAATGGAGTACTCATTTGCAGTCTATGGCCCCTGGCTGAAGAATTTCACTGCAATGTTTGGAGATTAAAAATGGAAGAAAAGTCTCAGATGGTTTCAAAGAAAGGCTCATATGTCAAAGCCTCAAAAGGGGCTGAATGATTTAGCCAGGTCAAAAAAATATATATATATAAAAAGAAAAAAAAAAGTGTAAAAAACCCTGCAAAACAGATCCTCTAATAAATGCTAAAGACAGAAAAACCACATCACATATAAAATCCCATCCTAAATACCTCAGTCATTACTCCTCAAGGTGTCATTCAAGTATCAAGCTGGTTAGAAAAGTAGTTTTCACTTACACAGCAGCCTCTGCTGCTTCCAAAATCTGAAGCTAGCCCATGTCATCCAGTGTACATACCTGGTTCATTGGTCATAGCAGACCAAGTCAAATACATTGTGTAAACCGTGATCACAGATGACTGCAGAAGACCAGATCGTGGCTGTGACTCCTATATAATATTGACAGAGAGACAATGGAGGAGAACACTGTCAGTGAAAATGTTTAAAAAAAAGTCAAGTACAAAAAAAAATAAAAAAAAATACTTGTGGCAGGGTGGGGGAATCTCCAAAAAAAAACCCAATTTTTAAAATGCCCAGTAGATTGGAAAATCATACCTGGATTTTAGGCAGAATTGACATTACAGATGCACCAAGGCACAACAGCATGTTGACACTGATGAATGCTTTATTTTCATAGCAGCCCTCAGGGTGAGTGTAGTAAACATAAAATAGGACAATGGCAATCAGAGATAGCACATAATTGATACCAGTAGCAGACAGCAGAGCTGAAAAATAAGATTACAAAAAGGTTAGGACACTATTATATCTATATATAAATATAAAGCAGCCTTAGTAATCCTTCAGTGGATTTTAATTTCTCCGTGTGTATTCAAAGAGCAGTATTACATCAGGCAACATCAGAAAAGGAACAGACTAAAAGACAAGAGATCATCACCTTCAGAGGAAGACACCTTTCATACAAGAGTGTGGTAAAATGGATGAACTATTTTGCCAGCAGAATTATGAATACACATTTAAAGGCCTATATACTAGGCATTTTTCCCATTGATGGGAAAAACCCTTTAGTATATCACTTTAAATTTATTTGAAAGTAAATTGGAACACTTTTAAAAAAGGAAGATGTTAGTGGGTATAGGAAAGTAACTAATGTATCTCATCTTGAACTACCAATGAAAACGCGTGAGCTAAATCAAAAGAGATATCTGTAACAATTTAATCCCACCAAGTGACCAAGAAAGTGTATAAAAGTTATAATTCTCATAAGCTGTGCATTTCTATTTAATTCATTTAACATGCATCTTCCAGATCAGTGCAAATTAGCCTGTGTACTCACAGCTGAAGGATCAAAGAACATAAGAAATTGCCATACTGGGTCAGACCAAGGGTCCATCAAGCCCAGCAACCTGTTTCCAACAGCAGCCAATCCAGGCTACAAGTACCTGGCAAGTCCCCAAAAACTAAGTATAGCCCACACATTTCTGATGCCAGTAATAGCAGTGGTTATTCCAAGTCAACTTGATTAATAGCAGTTAATGGACTTCTACTCCAAGAACTTATCCAAACTTTTTTTAAACCCAGCTAACACTATCTGCACTAACCACATCCTCTGGCAACAAAATCCAGAGTTTAATTGTGCATTGAGTGAAAAAGAATTTTCTCCAATTAGCAAGTAGCACATTTAAAACTAACTTCATGGAGTGCCTCCTAGTCCCATTCTGGTACCTCTTTACTGCATTAGCAAGTCAGACTGTGTGGCATATATCTCTTGTACAAAGGTTTGAAAAACATAAGCAAGGAAAATAGATGGAAAGTAGTCAGACTCTTACCTGCATACCAACATCTTGAGTTTCCTTCTTCCATTTTTTCTACCCAAGATTCGTTCCAAGAGTGAGCAAAGTCAATGAGCAAGACCAACTGAATCAGGATAAAGCAGAAGGCACCAGCCATGCCCACATAAAACCACACTGAAAATCAACAAAGAAAGTAGCAGATCATGGTCCAAGTACCACTCTCCAAATGAACTGGCCCTCCATCCTCCAAAAAAAAGAACCAATGCACCCCTTTGTAAAGAATAAAGAATTTGTATTATGTCTTTTTCCTTCAGGAAGCCTCCACAGTGTGGATCTGTTTATGCACCACAGGCTAGAGAGGAACATCTCAATCTGTTCTGCAGCATTACAAGACACATTTCAGCTGGATTTTGGTAAAATTACCCCTTTAAATATGCAAATGAATGTGAACCTGAGAGATCATGCTTCTAAAGGCAAATGTTAATTCCACCATTGATAGTATAGGTAACTGCTGAAAAAGGAAGAATTAACTTTAAAAAAACAAACAAAAAACTGCTTCCCTTTTCTAATGCACATTCACGTTTATATTGAAATGCTACACATATTTTTGACCAGTTAAGATAAAATACAGTTCAGTTTGGCACTCTTATTTGTGCCAAAAATTGAGCAGGAATGAAAACTGAATTACCCCTAACACCCTCTGAACCTCTGCACTGTTGATGCCCATGCTGTATCTGTTCTAATGGTCAACTTTTGTTTCTAGAAACACTAAATGGAACAAACTTGTTCCTTAAGAACTCAAATCATTGTAAGGTACTTAAGGTGAAATTACTACTTACCTGATAATTTCCTTTCCTCTAGAACAGTCAGATTAGACCACCCAAGTGGGTTATTCACTCCTACCAGCAGATGGAGATGGCAATCAAGAGCTTGAGATGTCACTCCTCCCACTTCTGAGCTGACATCAGCCTGCCATTAAATTCTCCAGGAAGCTAAAACAATGGACAATATTAAAAAACAGCAACAATCCTTCAGTAATGTCTCTTCTCTCACTTTTTATTTTTTTATATATACGGTAAGCAAAAAATCTAAACAGAGAATGGAAACAAAGCTAATACAGAGAAACTAATATCCTTCAAAATTACCAATATCCAAGGAATCCACTTCCTTCCAAGTCCATCCTGAAATAATGAAAAACAGCACTGGGAGGGATTCTGGACTAGGCTGACTGTTCTAGAGGAAAGGAAATCATCAGGTAAGTAGAAATTTCATCCTCCCCTTCATCCAGTCAGGTTCATCCACACAAATGGGATGCACCAAAGCTACCACCTCATAAGGTGGGAGGTTGCTCTAGCCCCCCACAACACATCTGAGGCAAAGCTGTCATCCTCCTTAATCTGTATATCAAAAATGGAAATGTTTGGGAGAGAAGCAACAACGATCAACTTCTGTTCATCAAAGCCCGCGATGGAGACACTCACCATGGCAGCTCCGTTCAAGAAGCGGCCAACGCTCATGGAATAAGAGCAAATTACTGTCCCCTTGCCAAAAAGAATGTCCTTATAGGCTTTCTTGACCACCTCTATAAGCTAATGGGATGTGGAGCACCAATTGTAACTGCATGCATGATATAACCTGAAGACTCAGAATGAGCCTTAATCTGGTTTGGTAATGGCACCCCAAAAACCACAGACCACCACAATCACTTCCTGAAACTGATCTACCAATGTTACATGAATAGCTGCTTCTCCATTCTTTATGCCATCCTAGAGAAAACAGGGATGAACCAAGCCCAGAAGGGCAGTGCTACTCTTAAGATGTGGAAAAAGACCAAAGAAGCACTCACTGTTAAAGCTTCTGTCACTTGACCAAAGTCAAAGAAGACCAACTGATGCTGATGGAATGTGATGACGAACAAAGAAAAGGAAGGCACTGTATGAAATTGAAGAATTGGAGCCAACCTCAATTGCAATCTCCACAGTAAAATAAAGCCACCACGTGTATTTCAGTTTATCAAGAGCCAGTACTTTAACCTGATCATCTTATTTAAGGTTTTTATATACCGGCATTCATGATACAATCACATCATGCTGGTTTACAGTTAAACAGGGGTGCAAAATAGACTTCAAACTGGAACTATAGTGCAGACGAAAGCAGTTACAAATAACAAGGACTGTTTAACTAGGAGAAGAGGGAAAATAAAGGAAAAGGTTAATAACGGCTAACATTATTTACAAAGAGATGAAATTGAGCTGACTGTGTTATGTATGTTGATGGTGAAGGGCATTAATTGGAGTCCGAGAATGCTTGCTTAAACAGCCAAGTCTTAAGTCTTTTCCTAAAGGTTGGGAGGCAGGGCTCTTGTCTGAGATCGGGAGGGGGGGGGGGGGGGGGATGGAGTTCCATAACCGGTGGACCAGCTGTACAGAGGGCTCGATCTCTTAAGGTAATATGTCTGGTGGTTTTGTTAGGAGGTACCTGGAGAGATCCTCTGTATGCGTCTCTGGTAGGTCTTGAGGAGTTGTGTAAGTGGAGAAGGATTTGTAGGTCAATTGTAGTGTGTTGATGGATGGTTTTGTATATAATGGAGATTGATTTGTAGATGATTCTGAAGTGAATTGGTAACCAATGTAGATCTTTTAGGATTGGAGAGATGTGGTCTCTTTTCCTGGTGTTTGTCAGTAAACGTGCTGCTGCATTTTGTACCATCTGAAGCGGTTTGGTGTAGGAGGAAGGGAGACCTAGTAAGATAGAGTTACAGTAATCTATCTTTGAGAAAATAATTGCTTGGAGGATCGTTCTGAAATCTTGAGCGTGGAAGAGAGGCCTTATCCTTTTTAGCACTTGGAGTTTGTGGAAACAGTCTTTGGTAGTTCTGTTAATGGAAGCTTTAAGGTTCAACAGATTGTCAATTATCACTCCTAAGTCTCTCACTTGAGTGGTTGTTGGGTTGGCTGGATGCGTAGAGGTGGAATTACTGTTCTCAGGAGAGATGAGTAGTAGTTCGGTCTTGGAGGAGTTTAATACTAGGTTTAGGCTGTTGAGGAGGCGTTTGATGTCTTGGTGGCAGATTTCCCAATGATCAATGATCTTGTAGAAAATCTATGATTAGAGGTACTAAGGCTTGACTCAGAATGTACCGCTGCGCCAAGCACCAAATTGCACACACTCTCCAAAGACAGAGGCAAACACAAACAGGGAAGGTTCCACACCTTCAAGAGTGGCCACTATGGTCATGGAACAAATGCTCTTCACCGAACATACCCTTACAAAGACCAGACCATAAGACAAAAAGGATCCGACGTCTCATGAAATATAGATACCCAAGAAACAAAACCTTCTCGCCCCAAGACACAAAGATGACTACCCATTAACCAATGCCAAAAATCCACATATAGCCTCTGGGAAATCCCATTCCCGGTTTACCAGCTTCTTGATCTTCTTCAGGAACGGAAAAGCTGTCTGTGGACCCCGAAGGCCATCCAACACCAGATCTACCCCTTCATTATCAGACTCCTCCTGGACCAATTTAATACCCAGCTCTTTCAAGATATGGGGAATAAGTGGTCTCAACTCCTCCTTGCGGAACAGCCGAACCACATGTGGTCATCCCCCTCAACTACTGGAACCTCTTCTGGATCTGCTATGTTCTTATCCATGCCCTGGTTGATATTTGCCGTGGAATCCACTGAACCAACAGGATCCACCCCCGCAATGTCTCCAAGATCATCCCCGGGTCATCCAGGTATGAGTCATCCGAACTGCCAGCCCCTCTAGAGTGGTCCAGGCGACACAGGTGGCCTCCTGACCCCCTGACCAAAGAAGTACTTTGCTCTTCACAGCGGGACAAGACTGCTGGCTGGCGGACTGCTTAGAACCCGTGCACCTCGTGGCTAAAAAGGCTTTATGCATTAGCAAGACAAATTTTGTGGAAAATTCATCATCCTCTCCCACATCAACCTAGGACGTGCCCCAAGATCCTCCTCCATCTCTTCCCTGATGGAATCTCTGGAGACAATGGAGGAAGGGAGTCCCTGGGTTCACGGAGGATCAAGTCATTCTCCTGGTTGTCACTTTCTTCCTGCTTGAGAGGCTCTCCAGACCAATTGCAGAGTCTGGCACAGGGCTCCAAGACCACGTGGTCCTCCTATTGGTCTCTGTCCCCCCTCCCCAGTGAACACACAATTGCTGCATAATGCCGCTGAATTAAAGTGACCCCAAGTCAAGCCCCAGGACCAGCACACTTTCTTGCACTGGGAACCTGCAGCCATCACCCATCTTGCCGGTATACAATTGTGTCTGCCTAAGAGCTGTGAAAATGGTGCAGTTGCAGGACACAGACAAGGGGGGGGGGGGGGGGGGGGTGTATACTGCCAAATGCAGCTTCAGCTCCCGGAGCAGCCCACAGCTACTCACTGCCGAAAATACAGCTTCCTTCTGAGCCTGGGCCTGTCCTGAAACATTGAAGAAAAGCAAGTTTCCTTACCATAAATGGCGTTTTCCATAAATAGCAGGATGAATTAGCCATGCTGTCTGGGATGTCCCTCTGGTGCGGCCAGGCAGAGCTTCTTAAAGAAGACAGAGCTTTGCTCTATGTGCAGCTGTGCGTACTTTCCTGCTTGGCTCCATCTTTCTCCTCAGTCTATTTGAAAGCGTGTCTGCGAAGCATGAACTGAAGACTGTCTGTGAGGCAGGCGGATCAGCTTGGCTTATTCAGTCTATCATCTATGGAAAACACCGTTTACGGGAAGCAAATTTGCTTTTTTCCCTACAGATAAACAGGCTGAATTAGCCATGCTGTATGGGAGTCCCCAGCTGAAGGCTGTGAGCGCAGTCTGAAGGGCCCCTGTGGGAACATAGTGCAGTTCCCGAGGCTCAATATGAGGTGTTGCACCCAACCTGGTCCAGTGTAGCTCCCGAGGCTCAATATGAGGTGTTGCACCCAACCTGGTCCAGTGTAGCAGACAGTCTCTTTACGTGGTTACGGACTGGAGTACGGTCCTGCCCATCACCGCATCTGAAACGGCTTGATGGTTGAGACAGTAAGGGGAAGTGAAAGTGTGCAGTGAAGACCACGTAGTGGCTTTACAGATGTCCATTATATGAATTTCATGTAGATGAGCTACCGACGCTGCCTTTGCTCTCACTTTATGAGCCTTTGGTACACTAGGTAGAGA
Organism: Rhinatrema bivittatum; assembly: GCF_901001135.1. Classification (NCBI taxonomy): domain Eukaryota; kingdom Metazoa; phylum Chordata; class Amphibia; order Gymnophiona; family Rhinatrematidae; genus Rhinatrema; species Rhinatrema bivittatum. Next base: position 542,980,311 of record NC_042617.1, on the reverse strand, counting down.
CTCTGAACTTATATGGTAACAAGTGAATGCACTGTGAAATCCAAGTGGAAAGAGTCCTTTTGGAGATCAGCAGTCCAGGGGTATTTGGGTTAAAGGAAACTAATAGCTATGAAGCTCTAGATTCAGAATGTGTTTTACGCTTATACTATGCCAAGGCTTGCTTGCAGTCTAGTGTGTGGAGCCGCCACTCAACCCGTGCGGCTTCAGAAAGAAGGTCAGCAGTGTGATGGTTTGGTTAATGTGGAAAGCCGAAACCACCTTGGGTAAGAATGAGGGGTGTGTCCGTAACGTTACTTTGTTGTGATGAAATTCAAGGTATGGAGAATAGTGAACCAAAGCCTGCAACTTGCTGACTCTTCTTGCAGAAGTCAGGGTAACCATTGAAGGGACGATAAGCCACAATGGCACTGACGTGGACCCTCAACTTAAGCTGTCGCTAGTCCCGCTTGATACAGGGAATGGAGATACTCCAGCAGGAGTTCCGATAAGCAGGAAAAGGGATCTACACCCTTGCTGCTGCACAGGCCGAGTACCTGAGCCACTTGCTCTGATAATTCCTTCTGGTAGAAGATTTTCTGGACGATACCAGGACCGCTTGGATTTCTGATGGCAAGTGTAAGTGACTAATACTGTCCTTTCAACATCCACGCAGTGAAATGCAGCGAGGAGTGCATGAGGTGAAGCAGGGTGCCGCTGTCCTGCATCAGCAGATCCGCACTGTTGCAGAGGGAAATAGGCAATTCAATGGAGTGTTGCACTAGATAAGTGTACCACGGTTGTCTGGGCCAAGCCGGAACTATCAGAATGAGATTGGCGACATCCGCGATACACTTCTGTATTATTCTAGATGAGTGGGACTGGGGGGTAAATGTAGAGGAGCCCTTCCATCCACAACACAAGAAACGTATCCTGCGTGAGTCGTTCCCTGCTGGGGTAGACTGAGCAGAACATCTCCACCTTTTTGTTGCGTTCCGTGGCAAAGAGGTCCATGCATGGAAGGCCCCCATGTCCTGGAAAAGTTCCCATTCGAGTGGCTGGAAGATCCTGCTTAGCCTGTCAGCTTTGGCGATCTCCATCCCTGGTAGATAGGTCGCCTGATGAGTGCTCCTCTGCCCATTCCAGGATGAGCACCACTTCCTTGTACAACATCCAGGATCCAGACCCTCCTTCCTTGTTTATGTAAAATATCGTGACCTGATTGTCTGTGTGGACCATTACGGTTCGGCCCCACAGGAATCTCTCAAACGTGCGTATGGCATTTCCAATCGCTCTGTGCTCTAGGAGGTTTATTTGCTGGACTCTCTCCCAGCCAGACCAGAGCCTTGGTGTTCGTACCTAGTCCAAGTGAACTTCCCACCCCCTGCTTGAGGCATCTCTGGCAAGGATAACCTGATATGTCGGGGGTGGGGTGGGGCAAAATGGTGCCCCTCCTGTAAGAGCTGTGGGGCGCAACCACCAATCCAAGTCCGCTTTCATGATCTGGGTCAGATTCACTCGACGGGACAGTGGATGTGAGAATTATGTCCATTGCACCTTCAGCCCCCATTGCAAATGCCTATGTATAAGCGGGTATGCAGCACCATATATATGGCTGCTGCCACATGGCCGAGCAGGGTCAAGATCTGGTGGGCCGAGGCGTGAGCACAGTCCTTCAAGTTAGATGGCCAGGGTGTGCAGCGTGTGGGCCCTGTCCACCGGCAGGAACGCTCTGCCCAGTGTGGTACTTATACAGGCCCCAATGAACTGTAGGTTCTGTGTTGGCTGTAGACTGCATTTCCCATAGTTGATAACAAACCTGAGGCCCTCCAGGCAATGGACTGTAGCCTCCAAGCTGCTCAGTTGAGTTGCAGGTTGCGGCGCCACTATCAACCAGTTGTCAAGTTAGGGAAACAGTTGGATTCTCTGCTTCATGAGGTGGGCCACTGCTACCGCTGAACACTTCGAGAGACCAAAGGGGAGCACCTTGTACTGAAAGTGATGCCTGCTGACCTAGAAACAGGTACCGCCAAGAAGAACAGTGCGTCGGGATGTGAGAGTATATATCTTTCAGGTCCAGTGAACACATCCAAGCATTGGGTTGTAGAAAGGGAAGAATGGTCTTGAGAGATGTCATCTTGAATTTCTCCCTTTTTAGGAATTTGTTGAGAACTCGTAAGTCCAAGATTGGGCGGAGCCCCCACTATTTTTTGTGAATGAGGAAGTACTGGGAATAGAATCCCTGGTTCAACTGGCAACTAGGAACACGCTGGATAGAATGTTAGAGCAATTTGGTGACTTCCTCTTGCAGCCAGCGTTGGTTCTCTAAAGTGGGTTGATGCGGCTGTACCTGATGGGGGAAACTTGGGATTTTCTTGAAGTTCAATGGGAATCCCTCTCTGATAATGTTCAGCACCCAACGACAGGAGGAGATAGACTCCCAAGAATGGTAGAAAAGGGGAAATCTGCCCCCTACTGTCAGTGGTAAGAGTGGCCCAGATACCTCTAAAAACCCTGCCAAGGATGTGTGTTGTTATTCGGGGGCGGACATTCTTGTCTCTGGTTCTGCTGCGACCTTATTGTTGTTAACTGTGGCTGGGTTTGCGGATAAGGGGGCGGATGGTATGATGAATATGACGTGCACGGCTGCTGCTGGTAAAAGGCCTTCCTGTAGGTCAGGTAATACTTCTTAGCGAGAGGACTGTTAGTCAGTGGGAGATGACAGGGACAAGACCGCTATGTTCTACTCTTTCAACTGGGCTACAGTTCTGGGCAACTTGTCTCCAAACAGGTTGTCCGGGAAGTCAGCCAATTTTTCATGAACGTCCTCCCGAATGGCATTGGCCTGAAGCTACGCCATCCTCCGAGCAGCTATGGTCCCTGCTGTAGTCTGGGCGGACATCTCAAAGGTGTCTTAGCCCCTCCTCCAGGTCATGAAACTGCTGTGGTGGGGCTTCAGTAACTGTAGGTATTCATACAGGTACTGCAGAATCTTTGCATTCAGCGTACCCGCCTGGAATGCTTTTCTGCCAAAGTCGTCTAGGTACTTGCAGTCGCGTCCTGGAGGAGTATTTGAATGGAGGCGTGATTTTTGGCTCTCTTCATGGCCGACTCAACCTCCATAGAGGAGTGCGGGAGTTGGACCATGCTGTAGAATAGAGATTTACACATCTGGAATTTGAGATCTGTTTATGTGAGATTGCTTGACCGGAAAAGGGGGGACTCCCAAGCTTTCATCATGACAGTGGGATAGCGTGGGATAGCAAAAGCAGTCGGCTCAGCTGGCACTTTGAAGATCTTCAGGATCCCAGCACCTCAGCGCGTGGGTCTGGTACCTTCCGTGTTTCAATGTTAAGTCTCATGCTCACCTTCTCTACAAATTTCGAATAGGAGAGGTCCTCTGGTGGCGAAGCAGGCTCAGGCTGCTCCTCCAACCGGTCAGGATGGGTACCCCGTCGAGAAACCTGACAAAGTAGGTGGTGAGAGCTGCGGGGAGATGTCTAGTTGTGGAGAGTGCTAAGGGGCCGGGCTGCTAGGCCGAGGCTCCGGACTATTATCCCTTTGCCGAGGTAAAGTTGGTCTGCCTGGGGGGGTGGATGGAGTCCTCACATGAAGTAGGGAGAGTCTTGCTACCTCCTTGATCCTCCACCGAGGAGAGGAACTGGGTTAAGATTCTGGAAATCTGGGAGAATGCTTCTGAGGCATGACGAGATGTTGAGCCATTCACAGAGGAATTCCCTGGGGGCAGTGCTGCCAGCAGAATGTCAGTCAAGACCTCTGGGCCAGACTCGAGACCGTTACATTGTAGTAGACCTCGTGTCTCTTTCGGCGTGGTTCCTGCAATTGCAGTGAAGTCTTCTTCCGCTTGGATACTGAGGACAGATCAGAGTAGACTCACTGGAGGAGCTGGTGAACATGAACTCAAATGCTGGCTCCACATCAGAAAACCTGAGCTCCACCAATTAATCAGGGGTGAAGACCACCTGCGGGTCCACAGCCGGAAGAGGCTTCTGGGTAATCTTCCCAGTTGATTCCCGGTGACTCTTGGATGCTTTTTGCGTCAAAGTCTTCGATGTTATGTGCCCCTGCTCGGTGATTGTGCGATGAGCCGAGCGGCGACGCCTCCTTCCGGTTTGGCTTCGATGCATGCGTTGACTGTGCACCTCATGCGCAGCGCTTCATGGTTTGTGTTGCGTTGGTGTGGAGCCGCGCTCTCACCGGCTGCGTCGAGGCCTCAACGAGAGACAAGCTGTCCAGGGATCACCAACCCCCTCCCCCACCCCCCACCGTGCTTGCCAGGATCAATTTGAAGAATGGCCCACAAAGAAACCTAGCACCTCTGGGAGCATCTCCCAATTTCTCTTTTTTTTTTTTTTAAACTCCAGACTGCAGGTTTGCACCTCTTCCATCTGCTGGAGACAGAGAAATACTAAGGGACTGCTGGAGGCACTCTCTGTTATGTAGCAGTGCTTCAATGTCTTTGGTTCTCTGCCTCCATCTCCTGGTAGGGATGCAAAACCTGCTTGTCTGGATTGATTTGGGGTATGAACAGGAACTTTAATTTTTTTGAAACCTCTCCTGCCATTGCAGCTGTGGCACCCGGAACTCAAAAATAAAAAAAACCTCTCACTTGTAAGCAGCCATAATATCCCCCACAACTGGTCCCCTTAGCCTCTCACTATCATGGCACAGTGCCGCTAAGCAAAACAGAGAAAGATGGAGTCTTGCCAGGAGTTTACACATTTTTTTTTTTAAATATAAACTTTACTAAAAAATGACAGTGGGGAAGGGAGAGCATAGGAAGGAGAACCAAGTCACTCAATGCCAGAGACTCTCACCGGCAGTACTGAGATCCCAAACACTGCCCATCTTTGGGGGAGGCAAGGATCCCTGTGCTGCTGAGAGAGGGAAAACCATTTGTCTGCAGTTCTAAACAATAACTCCTCCTCATCCAAGAAAATCTGTAGGATGGAGGACAACACCGAGCATTCGCCTACCAGCAGTGCCCCCCGAACCTCAAATCTGCTCCGATGAGGGAGGGAATTCATATTGTCACCTCAGGAGCTGCCTCAACGAACAGGATCGGGTTCTGCAGAATTGAGGGAGTGAGCATTATCTATCACTTCATGAGCCATATGTTAAGAGTCCAATAGTCCACTGGGTTATGCTCAACTGAGAAAGGTGAAAACATCCTTTCACACCTGGAACCACCTGCTAGCCTCTTTTCATGATCATCTAGCCTAGCTAGGCCACACGTCCACAGAATGGAATGCATGTCCACCATCTGCTGGATATAGAGAATATTGGCAGGTTGATGTCAGCACACGGGTATATGAGGGGCAACATCAGTGAGCTCTTGATTACTGTCTCCATCTGCTGGAAGAAGTGTATAACACCCACTTGTGTGGACTAGCCTGACTGGATGAAACAAACCACTACATCACTAGTGGCAGAAAGTTAAGCTCCGTTCTAACTTACCAGTAGTAAACGGCCCTTCTGGTATGAAGAAGGCTCCAACGGTAATTGCCACGGCTGCAGCAAATTTAAAGAACCAAAATCTAGACATGGAAAGAACCACAAAAGGTGTCAGCATTATAGGATGAAAAAGTTATTTAATGCAAGATCTACAGTAGATGTTCCTAGTCACATATTACTGAAGCTTGAACAAAATCCTACATATTCTCCCTCAGTCTGGCATCTTACCCATTATGTACTGCGGCTCGAGGATCTTGGCTGCTTTTCACTTTTATCATGAGTAAGGAGAAGAGCAGGAAGAACATGGCCATGCCAAAGCATACACGGTACACTGCCTTGTATCCAACGATCACGTCACAGTTCACATGACCATGCACGCCAGGAAGGGATGTCCCAATTCCTCCCTCGCAAAAGCCAGGAATCTGCAATGGAATTGTATACACTAGTTTATTAATCTGTAGAATTCATTATGCACAAACATATTTCATAGAGTCAGACACTTAAGGCATAATTTACTAGCAAGTATCACCTCTTTGTGCAACATTTTGCAAGATTGATATGCAGTGATTGGTTTTGATAATTTGTTATACATAATTGCTTTTGTTTAGGATATTTAATATTGGGATATGCCTCAAAGCTTTGTCAATTTCTATTACAAATGATGGCCATTACAAGCATCATCATAGGCCATTTAATTGCCTATCAATTGCTTGACTCCTCATCTGTCGCTTGAATTTGATTTGATTTATCTTTACTAAATGCTTGGTCTATATGGAAGGAGGTTAGTGTTTTGGCAGATTTGTTGAATTCTCTACATATACTTTATATAACAGAATCTTGGTGGTTATAGTCAGAAATCATCCTCAATTCTGGGAATCCAGTAGGATACTCTTATATAGACTACCCTAGGCAAAAGAAAAAAGGGTGGGAGGTGTTCTAATAGTGAATAGAGAAACTGTAGGAATAAGCCAAAAATTTCCTCTCTCTCAACTTCACAATGTGGATGCTGACCACTTGCTAATCAGTTCGTTATCACTGCCCTTCGAACATCTGAAGAGGGACACTTTGCAGTTTTATACCTGCAACACTCTCGGAAGCGCTGAGTCCTGAAACGCCATGCCCTATGCAAAGCCTAACCTCAGGAAGTTTGAGGTTTTGATTCCCTTAGGTCCTTTATCGGTTTTTCTAAATCCTCTCCAAAAAGGATTACGTTTGAAAGGTAATTTACAAAGGCACAACTTTGATACTGAATCTGTTGTTCAACTGCAGAGCCATAGAAGCCTTCTGGCCCCTACTATGAAGCCCAAGCCTAGATGGCATTTTCACTATGTTGTAAGTATGATCAGCCAAAACTGCTATGGCTGATTCCAGGCGGGCTAATTCTAGGCTGTCTGGGAGTTGCTGGATCCAACATAGGGCGGCTCAGGTCATATAGCCCCCCCACAAATGGAGGCCTGCAGGGCCATTGCATTTGTTGTAAAGGCTTTTTAAAAATCTCTTTATTATTCATTATATAAACATGAAAAAAAGCAAGTTTGCTTACTGTAACGTGTTTTCCGTGGGTAGCAGGATGAATTAGTCATGCTGTCAGGGAGCACCCCCTGGTGGCCCGGAGCGGAACTTCTCATAGAATGTTAGAAAAAAAGCTTTCCTTCCTTGCTCCTGTGCGCCTGCGTGGTGGATTCCCGCATGATTGACTCTCTCCCTCAGTCAATAAGAAAGCAAAGGACAGGAGCAAAGATAAGAATTAGATGTGGAATGTAGTCAAAAAACTGTCCAGTGTGGTGGGTGGGAACACATGGCTAATTCATCCTGCTATGCATGGAAAACACCGCTTACGGTAAAGCAAACTTGCTTTTTTCCCCCCCACAGATAAGCAGGCTGAATTAGCCATATTGTCTGGGAGTTCCTAGATGTGACAGATGAAGCATAGGATACCTTTATTAAAATTGTAATTTGTATATCCTTGCAAAGTGTGGGCAGTTTTGTTTTTTTTAAACACGATTTTGTTGCATGACATAGGATTTCCTGTCCCATCAATGCATCAGACTTTGTATGGTACTGGAGGCAATAATGGTACATAAAAGTATGAAGGGAAGACCACGTCGCTGCTTTGCAAATGTCTTCAAACTGGAACTTGTCGAAGGTGCATTATCAAAGTAAACATCGCTCTTATTGGGTGACCTTTGGCTGTCAAAGCTAGTTGTTGAGACTTTGATGAGTAACAGAAGTTAATGCATTGAGTAAGCCAGTTGGAAAGTTTTCACTTTGATACTGGTAGTCCTGGAGCGTTCAGACTGAAGGAGAGAAAAAGTATCTTGTTCGTCCTTTGTTTATAATAGGCCGGCACTCTTTTACAATCCAGCATGTGCAGTAGGGTCTCCTGGCTGTCGGAATGAGGCTTTGGAAAAAAAGGTAGGTAGTGTGATGATCTGATTCAGATGGAATGCTGAAACTACCTTTGGAAGGAAGGATGGATGAATGTGCAAGGTCACGGTCATGGAAAAATTGACGATAAGGGGGGGTACTGAACTAACGCTTGGAGCTCGCCAACTCGTCGAGCTAAGGTTATTGCTGCTAGAAAATACTTTTCAAGTGAGAAATTTTAGCTCTGAAGAAGTTTGCATTGGTTCAAATGGTGGGAGCATTAATGCTTCCAGTACCACATTTAAGATCCAAGGTATCGCAGGTTCTGTGATAAAAGGCCTGAGATTCAAGACTCCCTTCATGAAACAAATCACGAGCGGGTGAGCGGATACAGATGTTCCTTGAATTGAAGAATGATAAGCTGCAATGGTGTTAAGATGTACCCTCATGGAAGAAACTGCTAGACCAGAAGTATATAGTACTTGCAGGTATTCAAGTAAATGTTCCACTGAAGAATGAAAGGGGTTAAGTTTTAAAGAAGCACACCAGTGGTGATATCTTTTCCATTTTGATGTGTAGATTTTCCTAGTGGATAATTTCCTGGAGGAGAGTAGAATGTCTTTAGTTTTTGGTGGAACTTGGAGATGGTTTAGTATCTCCCTTTCAACCTCCATGCTGTTAGGTGAATGGAGCCTTGAATGGGATGGATCAGTGATCCCTTGTCTTGTGTTAGGAGATCTGGCTTCTGTGGAAGAAGAATTGGTGGTTGTATGGAAAGGTGTATGAGGTACGCATACCATAGCTGTCTCGGCCAAGCTGGGGCTATTAGGATGACGTCCGATTTGTCTGCTATGCATTTTTGTATGATTTGAGATAGTAATGGGATTAGTGGAAAGGCATACAGCAGTTTGTCCGACCACTTGAGTAGAAAGGCATCTTGTAATATTCGTCTGCATGGGTACAGTGAACAAAAGTTTTGTAGTTTTGCTCGGTTACGAAAAGGTCTATTTGCGGAAGACTCCATTGTCAGAAAAGTGATAGAGCTACTTGTTGGTGAAGTTCACATTCGTGAGGGTGAAATATTCTGCTGAGGTGGTCTGCTGCAGTCTTTGTTATTCCCAGAAGATATGTAGCTTGGAGACGTATGGAACATGTTAGGGCCCATTCCAGCATAGAATCCTGGAACCTGTCCCTCCTTCCTTGTTTATGTAGAACATTGCTACTTGATTATCTGTATATACCCACGACTGTCTTGGAGAATATGGGAGAATGTTTGAATTGCCAAATGAATGGGTAGTAGTTCTAGGAGATTGATGTGTAGGGATTTTTCCCTGTGGGACCAGAGACTTTGTGTTTTGAAATGTAGCACATGTGCTCCCCATCCCTTTGTTGAGGCATCTGTGGTCATTACTATTTGGTGATTCGGGTTTCGAAACAGAGTTCCCGACCGTGGTGTTCTGGGTCTTAGCTACCAGTCCAGATCATCTAACATTGGTTGTGTTAGGGTTAGTTGTCTTGACATGGGGTGTAAGTGCTGTATCCATTGAGACTTTAGGCCCCCACTATAAAACTTTGAATGTGGAGGAGAGTGTGGAGTACTATGTAAATTGCTGCGGCCATGTGTCCTAAAACTTCTAAGACTTGATGGGCTGTGGGCTATGAGTGTAGTTTTAGGGATGATGTCAGTTCTCGGAACGTGCAAATTCGTTCGCTTGGAAAAAAGCTTTGCAAAGGTGTGTGTTTAATATTGCTCTTATGAATTGTAGAGTTTGAGATGGAACGAGATTGGAATTTTTGTAATTTACTGAGAAATCCAACCCTTCTAAAAAAAAGTAATGATTTGAATTTGGGGTAATTTTAGAAGCTCTGGGCTTTTCGCCACAATTAGCCAGTCGTCTAAGTAAGAAAACAGTTTTATTTCTTGCTTCTGAAGGCAGGCCACAGCTACCGCTATACATTTGGTAAATACCCTGGGAGCTGATGAGAGGCCAAATGGGAGGACTTTGTATTGATGATGGACATTGACTTGGAAACAAAAGTATCACCAGGAAGCTGGGTGTATTGGTATGTGAGTATATGCATCTTTGAGGACCAGAGAACACAGCCCAATAGTTGGGTTATAGAAAAAGCAAAATGGTTTTCAGAGAAGACATTTTGAATTTCTCCCGTAGGATGAATTGTTCAGAGCCCAAAGATCCAGGATTGGATCTCCAGTTTTCTTGGGGATGAGGAAGTATTGGGAATAAAATCCCCAGCACTGCTGATGAGGTGGTAAAACTTGAATCGCACGTTGTTTGAGTAGCGAATGAATTTCTTGTTGCAAGATTTGAACTTCCTCTGTTTTCTGCTTGGACGGGATTAAGTGTGGGAGTATTGGCACTGTGTGGAATTTTAGTTGGTAACCATTTTTTTAAAATTATACTTAAGACCCAACAATCTGTTGTGATTTGGCTCCACTCTTGAAAAAAATGATTGGAGACCGACTCCTAAGGGTATTTGTAGCCGTGGCCTGGATTGGTTCAAAAAGACTGTTGGGACTTTGGAACCACTTGTGGTTGCTTCGTTGTTCTCTGTTTCTACCCAGAGATGGAGATACAGGGGGCTGCGATCTTGGTTGATATGGCGGAGGTTTGTAAGAACCATATGGCCTAATTTGGAGTCTAGGATAGAAAGGTCTCCTATATGGAGGGTAATAACGCCCTATCGTTGTTTGCGCCTGAGGTGATGTTAATGAGGTCACTGCCACACTTCGTTCTTTTAGTTACCAAACAGTTTCTTTTAACTTTTCTCCGACCAGGGTATCCCCTTTCCATGGGAGGTCAGCCAACTTGTCATGGACTTCTTCTCTAATTGCACTTGCTCTGAGCCACACTATTCTATCGACTGTAATTGCTGAAGCCGAAGTCCTGGCCGAGGTATCAAACCCTTCATAGATTGTTTGGAAAAGATGACAGATTGCTTTTGGAAAAGATGACAGATTGCTTTTGGATATCAGCATCCAATTGTGGAGAATCATGATGACAGATTGCTGTTTGGAAAAGATGACAGATTGCTTTTGGATATCAGCATCCAATTGTGGAGAATCATGTTTTATTTTATGCAGACATTCATATAAATTCTGCACAATATAAAACTGATGTTGCTGGATCTTTGCATTAAGCATGGATCCCTGAAAACCTCTCTTCTCGAAGTCATCAAGATGTCGGCTGTCCTTATTTGGAGGAGTGTTGGAGTATAGTCTTGATCTTCTAGCCTTCTTCATGGCTGACGCCACAACAATAGATGCATGTGACAAGTTGGTTGAAATATATTTTGATTTTTGCATCTTAAATTTTAGATCCATCTTTTTTTGAGGTAACTGGACCAGAGAAGGGGGGGGGGATTCTCAAACCTTGCCCATCACTCTGTCCAAAACAGAGTGGGAGGGTAAAGCTGTTGGTTCCATAGGCATAATCGAAGATTTTCAATAGGCCACGGACCTCCACTCTTGGATCTGGGAGCTTCTTTGTTTCCAAGTTTAAGGTAGCAACAAATTTTTCAATGAATTTCTGGTAGGAAAGATCTTCTGGAGATGAAGATAGATCCAGTTGTTCTTCCAGAGGATCAGAAGGTATGCTTATGGAGGATTCTGGGGAAGATGGAGGGGAATGAGTTGGCCTTTCCTCTGGTACTGGGAATGGGCTCGTAAATTGTTTGTGGTCATCCTTCTTGGCGTGGACAACAGGTGAAGGTGATTTAACAAATTCAACCATGTCTTCTCCCGATGGACTGGACAGAGGAGGTAGATTTTGAGAAGACATTAAAGTCTCAAAGAAAGTTTGAAGGATACCACTGATTTGGGACAGAGATTGGAAGCTGCTTTATGTAAAATCTTGCTGGTAGAATTAGAATCTTTTTTCCTTTGTTTTGCAGGAGTATCATCAGTGTTTCCGTATGTTGAGACGGACGTTTGGTCGAGGATGAAGAAGGTGGACGGTGTGGAGTATCAGGTATGTCTTCTGCTGATGAATCCGTAAATGTTATCTCCGAATGAGATAGTGATCTAGAATTTTGGTGCTAGAGTCGTGTGCGTCAGTTTTTTTGATGTTATGCATCAAGTGCGTTGTTTACTCGATGCTGAATGCGGAGTCAAACAGACTGTTTTCGACACAGGGGTCGACTCAGTGTGTGTCGTATGACCCACCATCTTGTGAGTCGGCTTCAGGCAACTTTGATTGTTCGACAGAGTGGGTGTCCAATAATGTTTAGACACGTTGATCGGTGCAACAGACGTGGAGTCTCGCTAATGCTTTGGTGCTTTGCTCGACGCTATCGACGCAGTCTCAGGGCTTAGATGATGCTTTGGCGCATTGGTAGATGAATGGGAGTAAGAATGTTTCCTGGGCACTTTTGCTCCTTTTTTTACCTTTTTTGCTGGGTTCTAATGAGGTTGCCCACTTCCAGTGAGAAGGTTTATGGGCCTGTTTACCCAGCGAAAAGTGAGTCTGGCTTGGTGCCTATGATCCCGAAGTGCCCTCACCCAGGTCCCTGAGTGTAGCGATCTTAACAGCTCTTTGCTTGTAAAAATTGTTGTGCTCGAGGAGACATCCACACTCAATACGACAGACCCCCTTGGTTGTGGTCGGGGCCTAAACAATATAGCATAGTGAATGCCCATCAACAAGTGATATTTTGACATTTTGCCACACCAAAAAGTGCCTTTGGGGGCTCACCTAAGTGAGGAATAGGAGAATAATAATTAGAAAAAAGTCTGAGGAGAGAGAAGAACCGCGACTGTTGCAGGAAAAAAATTAGACTGAGGCGCACAGGAGCAAGGAAGGAAAGTTTCTAACATTCTATGAGAAGTTCCGCTCCAAGCTGCCAGGGGGTGCTCCCAGACAGCATGGCTAATTTAGTCTGCTTATCTGCAGAAATAATAGTATTCCAGTTGATAAGCAAAAACAAAAGGTAAAATATACAATATATGCTATGTTTAACTACCAGATTCAAGCCCATGTCTTGGGGGAATATTAAGAAAATTATTTAAGAAAGCAAAACACTGCAATTCCTGGAAAGCTGTGAGACAAAATATTCTTAAACGGCTCCTATATATATATTATACAATGGAAGATCAAACAGGAATGTTTCCAAGTGCGATGGATCAAGAAACACATAGGTGTTCCCTTTGTAGGTTACTATACATCTGCAGGAACAATTAAGGAAAAAAAGCAGCCCCAAGAAGTGATAGAGAGAAAATGAGAGAGAGAAAATGAAAGAAAAAACATGGCAAAAAAAGTTAATATGAAATATTATAAGTCCTAGCAGTTACCTAGGCATCTACATGGCCATGTCCTATGCAGACTGCAATGGTAGAACTGACAGAGTCCTCTGTCTGGCAGGCCTCAAGGTCTGTAATTAACTAGAAATCCTAGCAGAAACCAGATGGAACCAGGTCTGTGCGATAGGCTCCACGGGGGACCTAGGAAGCTGGCGGTTTGGGGGAATAATCACATTAATATTGTTGACTACAAGAGAGACATGGGATGTTGGGTGCTAGAGGGAATTAGGTGGGAGGATCTTACATGATCTTCTATCCAAGATGTTAAGAATATAAAGGACAACGAGAAACCCTGTAGCTTGTTATACTCTCTGCTTGACAGTTGGGACATATCCTTAGCAGTGTGGACAGTATAAATGGCAAAACTGGACAGGTTAGATGGTCTTTTTCTGCGATCATTTACTATGTAACCCCTGAAAGCTAATGTATTAAATTAGTGCAATATAATTTGATACCTTGTTGTATGTTTTTTGTCAACCTTTATTCCTGCACAAAGTTCTGAAACTTTTTATTGAAAGCATAGAAAAGTGTTAAATATCCATATGCAAGCAACTACTGGAGCATTTGTGTTAACATAACAAGAAAATCACAAGCTTTTATGGTCTTAGCTTCTATTATTGTGCAAGACTAGTAAGAAAAATAAGGATCCAAATTAAGTAAATCAGACCTTCTTCAACTGTCCTTCCATTCCTGGAATTAACATCACACCGGCAACAGCAACACCAAGGAGCAAGAAGGCAGCATAGATCAGCCGAGTCACTGTGGAGTTGTTCCCACTTGGGCAGCATCGGGACAGCAAACATGGTGCACTGCCACACAAACATGAGAGCTGGGAAAGACAGAAAGATTGTAAATTACTGACCCATTCCCTGGCTACTTAAGTATTCTGTTCTACTGGCAAAAAGAAAACCTAGAGCAAGAAACAAAGTAAGGATTTGAATGTTTAAAAAACAAAAAAAAAACCTACAACACAACCCCTCATGGGTCGGGTCAGTGCCACATGGAAAGTTCTCAGTTCAGTCGGGGCAGAGGATGCTGCCTCTGCAGCATTCACAGCACCCATGAGGGAACAGAATCATGGTCATTAGGGGCGACACCTGGAAGCTGTATTTACAGCCCAGGGTACAAGGTTCTGGAAAGTGCCCCCAGCGCATACTTCAGTCTCGGGACTGGAGATATTAAATTTCTGGAAATTAAGCGATTGGAAAAAAACCCCCAAAAAACCCAACCTTACTGCATAATAAAAACCATACTACAAAAACTAATTAAACAATGATCAGACATCAGAACAAAATGTCCTTGAAGACTACTGGACATAATATTATCTGACTGACACTCAAAGATTTATTTGGGAATCCTGCCAGGTACTTGTGACCTGGATTGGTGACAGTTGGAAACACGAGACTAGGCTTGACAGAAACTTGGTCTGACCCAATATGGCAGTTCTTATATTTTTATGAGCCTAATCTAAGGTGTTTTCAAATACTTATCCTGCCCTCTCATTCCCCATTTATTTTATTACCAACTACACAGGGATATACTATGACAACTAATACTTTGAGAATGTAGCAAAGATGAAATAAAAAATTGAGGCAGAGGACGCTTTAGGAGGCAATACAACTACAACAGCCATCTGGTTGGTCCCTTTGAAATAAACAAAGTCGATTTATAGGGCATGAAGATGATAATTTTTACAAGCCCTGAATCAGTTTCAATGATCAGCAGCATGCACATCACAATATATTAAACACCAAATAAGACATTAAATGTAAGTCATTTCAACATACTCAATGATATATATTTTTTTATTCTTCATAATGATGCCTGGATTAAATCATTTGTGCAGATTCCTTAAATATGGTCATTCAGGTTGCAATCAGGTCAGATTTTAAAGGTAACAAAAACAGAAAGCAACCAGTATGCAAACATACATTATGAATATTCATTGTGGGTAACCTGAAAACCAGATTAGTTTGTGATCCCTGAGGTCTGGATCTGAATATAACTGACCTAAGCTCTCCCAAACAAGGACAACATGAACCATTCTGGGACTTTCCAAACATCTTTCTTGTAAGCAGAGCACAAAATTAGAGCTCTGAGATTCTAGCAGGAATAGCTAAAGCACATACTGAAAACCATCCTACTGAGCCTCTATGCAAAAAAGACGACCACTGAAAATGATATTCATATTGGTATAAGTCACAAGAAAGGATTTGTGGGCAAACTTTAAACACAATAACCGGGGAACTCACCTGCCAGAGAAGAAGTGATTAGTTACAGGGATCTGAGCATAACAGCTATCGATTTTTGACTGCTCTTTCCAGATCATTCAATATTTTTTCTACTTCTTTCTGGTGTATCCACCTTGTTGCAGATCTTAGTACCATCTGCAAAAATCAGTCAATTTCTTCTAGCACCTCTGCAGTACTGCTTATGGTATATGAAAATATTGAACAGAATCTGACCCGCGGGTAGAAAAAAGTCAGAATTTAGATGCCAAGGAAAATTCAGTTTTTGCTATAATTTGAAGAGCTATTTTTTTTTCTTTTTACTTTATTTTTGTTTTTCCCATGCTTTTATCTTATCTTCCCCATAAGTACTATCCCTCCTCACTTCTTCTCCTCCCACCACTCTTCCCCCATGGCCTAGCAACAGGACCCCATTGGCAGCAACAGCTGCACCTCACTCTCACATACCCTACTGGAGCCCAGCAAACCTCGCTTTTACAGCAGCTACCACAGCCCCCATTGGCTTCTCTTCAGTAGGGCACCATGCCCTGAATTTTTATGGCTAAGCAACTTGGTACCCTGGAATTTTCCAGCCCTGGTGTCTCAGAACAGGGATTTCAAACTTTGGTACCATAGGTCAATGTGCCAGCCACGATTCATTCAGGGACATTCTAGGCAGTTTTTATTGTAATCTTAATGATTAAAAAAATGTGGAAAAGCAAGTCAGTCTTCCTTTTCATTGAAAAATGCTTCCCTCCTGTGCATTTCAAATTTTGAGATAATTGAATATCTGTCTTATTTCCTCCTTTCGTCATTTCTCAATATCTTGATTTTAAGTCTCCTTTTACAAGGATTATTCTTTGATCTCTCTCCTGTTTGGTGCACATCAATTCTTTTGTAGGTTTTACACCCCAAATGGATGAGACTGTGGTTTTTTGCATTAAACTTTAAATACTAAATTCTCAACAGGACATTACAGTGTCTTAGTACAGACCCTCGCAAAACTGAAAGTGGGGCTAGATGGGATATATCCCAGAATACTAAAATTCTGAGAGGTTCTGGCAGCACCACGGACAGCTCCTTTTTAATTATTCTTTGGAGACAGGTGAACTTCCCAAGGCCTAGAGAAGGGTTGATGATATTCCTCTTCATAAAAGTGTGTGTGGGTGTGTGTGTGTGGGGGGGGGAGACACACGTGGTAATTATAGGTAAGTACTCCAATCTGACTAGTAGGAATCACTATTTAAAAAAGAAAGGAAAGGAAAGGAAAGTAGAATTATCTTCACTCTAGAAAAATTACAAGATCAGATCATAAGAAGTTGCCATACTGCGTCAGACCGAAAGTCCAAACCTAGAACATCCTGTTTCTAACAGTGGCCAATCCAGGATAGTACCTGGCAAGTACTCAAACATTAAACAGATCACATTCTACTAATGCTGGTAATAAGCAGTGGCTATTCCCTAAATCAATTTGGCTTATAGCACCTTGTGGACTTCTCCTCCAGGAACTTGTCCAAATTTTTAAACCCAGCTATGCTAACTGCCTTAACCACATCTTATGACAACAAATTCCAGAGTTTAATGGCATTGAGTGTAAAATAATTTTCTCTGATTTGTTTTAAATATGCTACCTTCATGGAATGCTCCTAGTCCTTTGTCCAAGGTGAACAGCCCTAACCTCTTTAACCTTTCATCATTGGGGAGCATTCCATTCCCTTTATCCACAACAGTATGGTTTTATCAAAGACCATGTCAAACAAATACAATCAATGTCTTTGACTAAAGAATGAAATCAGGAGTGGGTGCATTCAGAAATGCAAAACCAAAGCCACCAAGTTGGTCAACTAAACTAAAAGACTTATGATTGACCGTATAAGCCATTTACAAGAAGTAAAACTTCACACTGTCCCACTTTTTTTTTAATATATTTTGGAGGTCCTGCTTTTTAAGACTGAAAATAAATGGAGGATCTCTGTTCCTGGTCATTACCCAACAAATTAAGACTTGTCTCCAGGAATTAATTCCAGAAATAACACTATGATATGTATGCATATTAATCAGATTTCCAAACTGATAGATAATACCACCTACTTCTTATTTGGTGGCTGTGCAATCATATGCTTGGGAACTATAAATAAGCATTTCATTGCTTACAGCTAGTAAATACATGGGACCTTTATTAGTAGGTGCTGTACATATTTATGGTGGTTTATGACCTTCCACACTACCAGGACCACTAGTTTTATTCTATAACCTTCTCACACAAGTCAGTATGAGGAAATTGCTATACAACAGTTATTATTACTAAAAAAACGATATTAACCATAAAGATGTATTTAAGATGTCATATGGAATTTTTTTTTCTTCATAAAATTGCTCTGCCTGACCTCCTTCCTGCTAGGAAATATACATAGCTGTCTCATTAGTTAATGGAAGGTTGAAGTGATCAAGAGAAAGTTGCAACAACAAAAAAAAAGGGAAAATTCTAAGTCGAGGACGGGGCGGGCTAGAAACCGTCAAAAGCTCTGAAAACTGCTACATTGCTCTAAAAGAGTAGAACTCTCAACGTCATTGTTCAGGCACTTTTCCAGTGGTTCTTTCACATTTATTAATTTAAATTGTAGACTAAGAACAAATGGAACGCTTTGAAAATGTTCAAAGCAGCAATACAAGGGAGAGAGTCATGCACATACAGTTAATGCCCTGAAGAGCAAGAATTTGCACCGGGCCTTAATCCACAGGTGCATTCATGATTGCAAATCTATATAAATAAAAATGTTAAATAGTTTGTACAAAATCGCTAATCTCAGAAACCACTGCGATTGCTTTCAAATTTGGACACAACCTTACTTTCACATACAGGAAGGTTCTTCTGTACTTACATTACATATGTCACACCTGTGACAGGTAAAAAAGGTTTAAAAATTGGTTCCACAAAACAGCGACATCTGGTGGACGTCGGACGTCAGCGCAACCTCTTACACCTTTCACAAACACTCACACACCCCACACACATGACAAATGTATTTAATTCACACACCCTCCGAACACACAGAAATCCACACTCCTCACACACCCCCCCCTCCCACACACACACGCCAATTGGACTTACTTCACACACCCTCCCAAAACACACCAAATTCCAGGCTGCTACACCGGGGGGCCACGCACATGTCACATGTTGGCAATTCCCACACCCTCCGAACTCACACAAAAACACCCTCCTCACACCCCCCCGCACATGCCTGTTCTACTTACTGCCCACGCCCTCCGAACACACACAAAACCGGAAACAGGTCCGCGCTGCTCCAGCAGGGGGCCAAGAATGGTCCGGGACACAACGCGTACACTACGGCCGTCAGCTACCAGCAATCAAAATGGCGCCAACGGCCCTTTCCCTTACTATGCCACTCGGAGACAACAATGGCGGCAGTAGCCCATGTGACATAGTAAGGGCGAGGGCCCGTCGATGCCATTTTCAGGACTGGCAGCCAGCGGACCTTTGCCCTTACTATGTCAGGGAACCTAGCGCTCCCATTACTCCTCCACAGTGACAGTCAGGTCAAAGGGCCATCGGAGCCATTTTCATTGCTAGCAGCCGACGGCCTGAACCCAAGACTTTGATCCCGAACCGAACACCCGCTCCACCGACTGTTTGCACAGGTATCCGGGGGGCTGCACGGTGGGGGGCCGTAGTTATTTTCTTGCGCACGTGTTCGGGGGGGTGTTTCGGTCATTCTGCAACTCTCGTGGGTTACTGCATTTCGCCGGGGTGTGGGGTGCGTATTTAAACACTGCGTTTATGGTGGGGTTCTTTTGGGGTGCAAAGACTGAGGGCACACACAAACACAAAACGTCCCTGATTTCAGAAAGGCACCAAATTAGTCCTCTACAAAACAATTAACTAAATAGAGAGTGCTTACTTGGTTAGGCACTCCCCTACTTTGATACAGAACACGCACAACCTCCCACTGACGGACCACATTTACCACCACCAGTTTCTATTTAGGTGTTTTTTTTCTCAATCGGCATCCTAGCTGCTTCTTACAGTCTGGGTCCTCTTACCTAAGAAAGCATACATTTCTGGGGAGGGAGAATGAGGGGAGAGGTGAGTGTGAGGGGAGAGAGTTGGAGTGGGGTCAGGGGAGGAAAGGGGTGGGGGGGGGGGTGAGTGACCAAGGGGGAGGAGGATGAGTGACTGAGGTAAATGAGCAATGGGAAGGGGGAGGGAGGGTAAAGAACCTGACTCTGCCACTGCAACGCGTGGCCGGGTACCGCTAGTGCCTCATAAAAATCACAAAAGGCATTTTAAACCACAATCCGAGATTTTCTAATTTAAATGAGCTAAAACAAATCCGCTATATTTTCTTTTTCCAATTCACAATCCTCTTCAGAACTGCCATACTGAATGGCCCGTTTATCTTCCAGCTCCCAGGCTGGAAGGTCGCAGGGATAAGAACATAAGAAGAACATGCCATACTGGGTCAGACCAAGGGTCCATCAAGCCCAGCATCCTGTTTCCAACAGTGGCCAATCCAGGCCATAAGAACCTGGCATGGGGAACAAAATCCAGGCCATAAGAACCTGGATGGGGAACAAACTCCTCCTCTACCTAAAATCGTTCTCCTGTGGCTGACAAAATATAAAGCAGGACCTGCCTGGGCCCTTGGGAACGGAAAATTCAAACAGAAATGCCGGAAGCCTGCCCGGGGAATTCCGGTCAAGGCTTGAAATCTGAAACGCAGCGGACGGAGCAGAACGAGCGTATATGACGGGACGCGGCTATCCAACCCCCGGCCCAAGGGAACCTCCAAAACAGCGTCCAGAGCCACAGCCCTTCCTACGCATCTGCCCAGCTCAACCCATCCAAAGCCACATTACACTGGAACTAGCGCCAGTCGTCGCCATGAAAAGCGCTGCCTAGGAAACAGTAAGAAAGGCTGTCCCGTTACCCAGCTGGCGGCGGAACACAGTCCCAGCACAGCCCCCATCGCGGCTCCGGTTGCACTAAAATGGACGCAAGAACGGCGCCTCTCTCAGCTTCTTGTTTACAAGCTCAGCCAGCAACTTCCGGCCCCGCCTCTCCTCCTACGGACCAGTCGCAATGACGTCAGAATGCGCCACCGTCACCTGAGGGGGTACTGCGGGACGTTCGGCCGTACGGCGAAGAACCAAGCGACAGGAAGTGGGCGTGGCTTTATGCGCTGTGTCTCCGGGGCAGCTTCTCCATTTGGTTTGCTTTACGCACGCCTCATGATTGCTCCTCATTGGGGATGATCTCAGTCTGTCAGTTACTACTATTGCTCTTCCGGTATTTGCATTGTACCAAAGAGAGCCTCCTTCTGGAGTTTATAGTGTATACTCCTAACATGCACATATCAAGATACTCTTGAAAATTGTAGGTCCTTGTGGCTGTTGTTCCTTTATGCTTTCATTGCCCTCTTTCTGGCATGGCTATGCTATTACTGACTTCTGCATGTTTTTGCTGAAATTCCTAGTGTTTTTATTGGCTGCTGGGGCTTTTGACTTTACCTGCATCTAAGAAGCTGTCTTGTGTGACTTAGTGTCCTGTAGAATCAGTAGTTTTATCATGAAGTTGCTTACAGACGTGCAATGTATCAAAAATGCTCTTAGAATAGCCATTTCTCAAAAATAGAGGATAGTTGCATTTAGTGAATACTGATTTTTTTTAAATCAGATTTAGAGCAAATTCATAATAATATCTATAAAGGCTACCAGCACTAGGTATTGATATGTCTGTCCTTGACTAGTGTTATTTAGAACATTTTGCTCCTAAGGAAGTGAAAATAAACATCTTTGTATTCTGAAAAATTAAAGGAAATTTGAAATTTTGCTTTCACACTGTCCAATTCCAATATACTCTTCCTGTTTCTTCAAGCAGTGGTCAACAGAAAAAAATGCTAAAGGCACAGCACCAGAGATAAAGGAGCAACACACTGAAGATAATATCCAAGTTATATTACAAGTTATATTATATTATAAGGGAGCAACACACTGAAGATAATATCCCATTTCGTTGGATCCAAGTTTTGTTTTCCTGTTTAATATAATGCATCCTTTTCAATGGTTATTGTTATAATGTAAACCGAGGTGATTTGTAACTTGTTACATGAATATCGGTATATAAAAGTGCCAAATAAATAAATAAGTTCATAAGGTGTGTGCCAAAGTAATTAGAGGTCTGTAATTTAAGAACTCATCACATGCGGGAATGTTTGAAACTGAGTTTACTCAAAAGGCAGGCAAAAATCCAACGGATTCACTCATAGTATGTCCCCTAACGGTACTATTTTTTGTTTAACAGCTTAATCGGGAGGGACAGAGTATCGCATTAAGCATTGCACAATGAGTTGGTTCAGATCTGAAGATATAATCAGACTCTGCTGACTAGATTTGTACTGACCCGTTATGCAAGGCTTAATGTGATTCTCTGTCTCTCCCGATGAAGCTGTTAAGCGAAAAATAGTATTGTGTCATGGGACATACTATGATTGAATCCTTTGGATTTTTGGCGGGGCCACCTGTTTCGTGCATAACTCCATATTTTAAAACCAAAGGCCACAACGCACAGCGGCTTGATATCTGTGTAACTTTATTGGTGCTCCTGATGAGGAGTAAGTCTGTAGATCTCGTGTTTTAGGACTTACAGGACAGGGTGAATGCTCTGGGTCAACCGGGGAGCATGCAGGATGAAGAACCAGAAGGGGCTGGAAGACCTTGATATTGATTAGGCAAACTGTTGGACTAATTGGAAAAACTGGGAATGTCCCTTACACAAGCATGTTTTAAAATCTGCTTACATATGTGCTTTAAAGCTGGTAAAGTCCTAGGGAATATATGCAAAGTACATTTGCTTGAAGCTTGAAGCTCTTAAAATTAGGAGCATGCTTACAGTAGGTGTATTTCTAAATCATACATGCGCAAGTGCATGCATGCATGCGTATCGCGACTCTAACGATTTTTGACGATTTAAAAAAATATCTGATGATTTTTTTAAATTGTCAAAAAACGATTCACATCCCTAATAAAAAGGCTCGCCGCCCGGGCGTAGAACGGGTATAGTTGCTAGTAATATATATTTAAATATATTGCTATAGGAGATTTGGCAGACAATCATATAACTTTGTTGAAAGGTATTTTGTTGATATATTGTTGGGATCTATGTATACCTTCAATGATGTCAAAGCAATAACAAATATGGTGCTGTAGCTGGAGGACCCCACTTGAACCAATAACTAAAGCAATGTCCTCATCACTGATTTCCAACCATCCTTGTGGCCATAATTGGTTTTTCAGGCAGAAAATCACCTTTGTTTGCCTTACATTTAATCACAGGCCATTCAGTCATTTTTTATTAATTTTTATAATGCAGATAAAAAAGGTACTTATCTTTTTCTTTTTGAACAGAAGAAACTGGAGCCTGATCTTAGTGTTCTAACGTGCAATAAACAGCATATATATAGCATGATAGAGCACTGTCGCAGCAATATACATGATATTTTACATGGTCCTGCCCAGGATGCCTCCCCTATTACAACACACTATTTTGCATGTTATTTGCATGCATTTGCATGAATAATGCAGATGCATGCAAAGCAGCTCATTACTAGGTAATTTGATGCTAATGTTTTATTGCGGCCAACCAAGAAACTGGTCAGCTGTGATAAAATAACACCTCCTCCTAGGAATTCAATAAATGTAACTTTAGAGCTCTAGAACCCTAACGTGGATCCCGAGGCTCCTGTGTTACAGCAAAAAAAAAAAAAAAATGTTGAGCGAGGGTCACAACTGACTCCTGCTCAACCCATGGCAGCCACAGGTTTAAAAAAAGAAGTAAGTCTAGAGTGGTGATGGCCCCAGAGACCCCCCGCAACCCGTTTGACCAAAAAGTATATGTCACTCCCACCCCCTCTTCCATAGAGCCGCCAAGGTTCCCCCATCCCCCCTATTCCAATAAGACCCCTAAATCATTGAGGGTATATTGACCTCCACCCCTCCCCTCCCCTCCTCCTCCTCCAACCCCCAAATCTAATAACAAAATCACTGGGGTTCAATGTCTCCCCACCCCCAATCCTCGCAACTCCATGTACCCCAGCTGCCCCCCAAAGGTATCAACAATAATAAATAAGGTTCAGTGGGGTATCCCCTCCCTCTCCCTCCCTTTTCCCAAATGTATATAAAAAAAATAATTGGGGTTCAGGGAGCCCTCCACCCTGACCCTCACACCCCCAAGCCCTACTCTTGACCTCCCTCCCACACCTCCCTGAACATTTACAATTAGAATAAGGTCCTGTGATGGGGCCCAGGGTGTCTCCTAGCACTTGGTGCAGTTGACACCATTTTTAAAAATGGAGCTGACCTGCCCTTGTCCTTATCATGAGATAGGAGCAAGATCCAGGTACATGAAAGAGGCAAGGTCAGGTCAGAGCCATTTTGAAAAATCTGGCTAGGAGGTACCCCAGGCCCCATTGAGGGACCTTCTTGTAATTGTAAAGGTTCAGGGAGTGTGGGGCAGTGGGGGTGGTGGGCTCCATGAGTTTTTAATATACATTTGGAGAGAATGAGGAGGAGAGGGAGAAGGAGGGGGTGTCTCCCAACTGAACCCCAATGATTACTTTTGATACATTTGGTGGATAGGGGTGTGTGTGGAGGTGCAGGAGGTGGGGGTGTGGGCGACACTGCACCCACATGATTTCATTATTACGTTTGGGGCTGGGATGTGGCAGGTGAGGGGAGGGGCACTATACCCCCAATGATTTAGGGGTCCTATTGGGGTGGGGGGTAGGGGACAACCTTGGTGGCCCTATTCTCTATGGGAAGTGGGGGTTGGGGGGGAACATGAATTTATGGTTGACCTGGTTGGGGGAGGCCCCCAAGCTGTCACTGCACATGGATTTACATTTTTTTCTAAACTTGGGTGTCGGGACCACCTTGAGTGGCAGTCCCAGGGTCAGTGTGATCCACTCTCAGCTTTGTCTTTTTGTCATGGCAGTTTTTAAATTTTGCAAGTGACCCTTTAAATCGATGATGGGCCCTTGAGGTTGTGGCCACTATCGCACCTGAAGGGTCACTAGCCACGTTCTTTTATCCTGTGATGTTTGGCTGTGAGACAAAACAACACGCCTTAGAGCCGCAATGTTTTTTCTGTAGAGGAGCCCCACTATTGCAGCAACTTCCGCCCCCTCCCCCTCCCCCATGATAGTGGGACCCATCCTGTGAAAAATTATTGCGATTTAATGCATCTAGTTGTAAAATGGCTGCCCTAAGGACTACATTTCCCAGCTCACCTACTACCTAGCTTCATGGGGAATCTGAGTGGAGGAGCAGCTGAGACAGGGTGGACTTAGCATTACGACAGCATTAGACTTCTAGGTGCAATAAATGGGAAGTTTTTGTGCACTAGCTAGGCAGCAGCAGAGCAACAGCAAAATGCAAGAGGAGAACACAGCTTTCTACCTCATGAAAATCGGAGGTGACCTCTGAGGAGGAAGAGATAGAGTCTGGACCTAGGAACACCCCAATAGCTTATGTTAAACTAATCTTTAAAACTATTAACCCATTATGTCCTAGTGTCCTATTTAGAGAATAGCTTCTTAAAAAAAATTGGGATATAATGGGTTAAGAAGGAGATTTATTTTTTTTCCTATTTAATTAGGCTTTGGGATTCCTTGTTTGGGGAACAGAGATAAGCTCTGCAAAGGTTTTGTGGGAGGTCAACTGGGGAAACAAGTAGAGGGCAGAACTAAACTGTGCTGAGCCCTACTTTTGATTTTCAACGAACTAGACTGCTATGGTAGGTGTAAAGGCCGTATTCCTGCTTCTCAAAGAGTTAAAAATTGTTACAGGCTAAATTGAATTGGCAAGCTATGTATTTAAATTCCACAGAAAAGAAGTCCTCACTATTTGAAAATCAGCTTGTTTGAAACTGAATGGCTATAGCTGGTTTAAAGACGGTGTTTTGTCTGCCGAAGAACTAAAACATTTAGGTATTAGACGGAGAACTTCGTTTGTAAATACAAAGGAGTAGATATTCAGAATCTTAGATGCCAGTTATCCGGCTAAAAAAGTCACATAGCCTGTTAAGTAGTTCATAGCCAGATATCTAAAATTGTTAGCACTGGAGACATAGACGAATATAGCTAGTGAACGCTGGCATGTAGCTGGATAAAAAGAAAAGGCATTTGGGGGCGTGGCCAAGACATAGCCGGATAGATACAATTTTCATCAGTGTGGCGACATACAATGGATGACGTATATCCATCTATCCTTAGACCTGCTTTTTAGCCGGCTGGAGTTGTGGGCCTTTCAAAATAGGCAAATAACTTTTCCCGGTTAGCGTTTAATGCTGTTGTTTTTGCACTACAGCTGGTAGGTGCCAGGAGAAGAGTCCCTATGCTACCTTTTTTGGTGGTTTTTGCATCGCTGCCAATGAGAGAGAGATGGGCAGCAATAGGAAGAAAAGGAGATACAGGTCAGAAAGAGTATACAGGGCACAAATACATTATTTCGATCAATATTCCCTCAGTTTCGGTTCAACAAACAAATGTCTTGGATATCTGTGACCTATTAAAAGAAAAACTGGAGAGTCCCACAAACTACAGTTGCCAACTGGCTCCAGATTTTCAGGACAGGTTGATCCAGTCCTGGCTTTATCCCATTGCATGCTGGGACGTATTCTGATTTCAACTATTGCATTCCCTAACGAAAGGAAGACTATAAGTACCTGCATGCAGGTCAGTAAAAGCAGGACAGGTCAGTAAAACCTGTCTTGAAAATCTGGAGCCAGTTGGCAACCCTACCACAAACAGAAGCCATGCTTTGCCTGTGCGCATCAAAGTCATCATTTTTGGCCACAAGCAATTTCCAGACTACAGTAGGAGACACCACAGAATTACCCAGTCAGCTACATCACATTGTATAGACATATTTTTGAGGGCTCTTCTGCAGAGAGCAGCAAGAGCAAACAACGAGTGATTTTTATGCCATAGCTCGCTTTCCCTCAGCTCTGGGAGCTATAGATTACACACATGTAGCATTCAGGCCACCGTCTCTGCATGAAAAGAGTTATAGGAACCGGAAAAAAGTCCACTCAATGAACATGCAGATAGTCTGCAATGCCAGGTGCATAATCACAGACATCCTAGCCTCATACCCTGGAGTGGCAGAGAATTTTGAGTGTGGCCGAGTGGAAAAATGGTTGGCTTCTTGATAAGTAAAATCTTTCTCCCTACATCCTGCAATGCCTGAAGAGATGATGTGTTGTTTAATTGTATTGCTAATGCACTCTTTTTGACTTTGATGCTGTCATGTGCAAGGTGTAATCAGGATAGCATGGCCTCAGCCTGAGGGCTCATATATGTAAGGTATTCATGTCACATCACAGCTCTTCAGCCCAGAAGGGTAAGCTAGGAAATGTATCAGAGACAAACAAGCCACTTAGGATTATCATTTGTGTAGCACAGATATCCCACCCTTTTAACTTGCTAAGCAAAAGCTTTCTATGTCCTTGAAGAGCTGCTTTAAATGTTTAGATAAGAGTGGCAGGGTGTTACTTTATGCAGCAGACACGGTCTGCCATGTCTTCACAGCCTGCTGTATTCTCCATAACATAGCAACCATAAGAAGAATTCCTGCACCAGAGGACAACAGAGATGAGAGTGATGCAGAGCCAGACCCAGAGCCAGATGTACCCATTGGACAGGCATGCACACCAGCTGCTGCCTCGGATCAGATAAATAGATTGATTCAACAAGTTTTTTTCAAGGTGACGTGATTTATTTTCAGTGCAAGGAATATGCTAAGTGCACAGTTATGAATTCAAGTTAGCATGTTTTTTTTCCCACTTCTCCCACTCCCTAAATCCCATTCTCTCCATTTTACCACATTTGTACTTCTTCTTAATGGGTCAGGGTCAGAGGTGGCACTGCCCTCATGGAGGTTATTGACAACCAGTGTCATCTTCAGATGGTACTAGGATGGGAACCTCCACTGGAGCCCTGTGTGCTATAGATGAAGCAGGAGTTGTGAGAGTGGCAGAATGAGTCTGCAGATGGCTAGCAGCTACAGCAGCTCTTGGAGCCAGATGCTGGATCAGCTGCTGGAGGCAAGAAGCAATGTTTGAAAGATGGGCTGTTTGGCTCTCCATCAGAGTGGTCTGTTACTCCAGTGTTGCTATCTGATGCTGTTGTGTAGCCCGCGTGGCCTCCTGTGCCTCTAATATATGGCATGTATATGCCAGCATTTGTTGGTTGGGTGTCTATGTACCTCTGCCTCTCTCTCCTCCTCCTCCTAGCTGTAGTTATGGTGTCACATCCCTAGTATTATCATCACCTTCATCATGCTGGCTTACACTGGGGGACACTAGCAGGGCTTCCCCTCTGTTATCAATCTCCTGCTCCTGTAGCTGCTGCTGGTGATGTGTCCTTTCATCTGAGCAACCTCGTAGTTCATCATGGTGCATATCCTGATGGTTTGGGTGATCTAAAGGTATTCAAAGGTACAAAAACATAAGTTAGTGGAAAGGTCTTAGCCTTACCACATGCCATGTGCTTACAAGGGAGACATTATAGAGGACACAAGTATCTAGGTAGAGGCAAATATAAGGTAACACAAAGGGAAGTGGCATTAATGTTAGGTCCTCATAGCCTTTTTGACTTACCTGGAACAGGTAATTATGAATAGGTAACAATGAGAGAGTGCACAAAACAGCATGTAATAGGGTGCTTACTGGAAAAGGTAATGCACCTGATACATTTCTATCGTGGGTGTGTTAGCTAACGAAAGGCTCAGCATTGATAAAGTCGTACCATTCTAATGTCTATCTCTTTCAAGATGTGACTGGCCTTTATACATTCTGCATACTGTAAAGTCTATATGACAGTACAGTTAAAAATGCCCATAAATAGGTGGCCCTAGCATGGGTTATAGACAAACGTGTATTTTAAAAACTATTCATACTTGAGAATACAGACATGCCAGGTCATGTAAGCTAGGTCCTCTGTGTCCCAGCCTCCAACCTCCCATCCCTGTGTTTATCAAGTCATATATGCGCATAATCACAGGTCAGACCATCAGCTGGCAACTGTACAGGAATCCTTACTTTGTGATATGCAAGGCCATGAGCTGTCTACACACTACACTGCCCACACCAGTGATGTGGCTTCATTTATGGTGCCCAAAATGTCCTCCTCTGTTTGAGTCAGGAGTATCCTATCTGGGGCAGGCAGGAGTAGATTGGCTGCAGGTATCCTCTTTGCTTCTCTGCAGTGCAGCCTCCAGTGTGCTTTTAGATCTTCTGCCTCTCAGATGTGGTGGTATACAGCCGAGAAGTATATCAAGTTTGCATTTCAGCTAAGGCTGTATTACCTCCAAACAAGCTCCTTTCATTCTGTTTTATAAGCCTCACCAGCACATCACTCTCTGGATGGCTGAAATTGGCTTTTCTCAAGCTAGCTGCCATTGTGCCAAGCTCATAAAGAAAGCTGGGCTTTTAGCCGCATAATATTTAAATATAACCTTTTATGCTGTGATGTGCACATGACTGGTTAAATGCTTGCCGATTAACTGGATAAATGTTAGCCAGCTAGCAAATTAAAATGGCAGTTAGTTTCGGCTACAGCTGTTTTGGATTATTAAGAAATATAACAGTTTATAATAGAAAATTCTCTGGTCAGAATTTCAAACCAAATTTACTGCCATATGAACAGTTTTATTACACTATATAGGCACCCTCTAAGTGAAGTGTGCACTATCAGCAGACTTTTAATGCTATCACCAACAAATACATTACAATGAAAACCACTATACCATTAGAACAGGACATAGCTATATGCTGATAATAAGAGCTGTCATTTCTTACTTTCAGGTGGGATACTTAGCTTTGTAGTGGAGCCATTACTATAGCCAGCATGATTATTGGTGGATTCAAAACTGAGGAGTTGCTTGCTAGTTGAAGCCACCAGTTCAGAATACAGCTGGTTGCCATTGCTGATTACATTTCTGTTGCGAGCATGGACGGGTGCTTGTGAGCATGAGCCCTTGTGCCGTGACACGACCGACACAACCTCAGGGCTGGCTGTGGTCCACACCGCTGGCAGGCAAGTGCATCCGGGCATGGGTTGGCTGAAACAAGAAATTCTCGACTTAGAAACCGGAAAAGACATATTCCGTGGCGTTGTGAATTGCGCGGTACAGGGGAGCGGGCCTGCGATAGGCAGCAATCGCACCTCCTTGGTGCGATTGCTGCTTGCTTTCACACCCAATAGCACCATTGTAAAAGGTGATGCTATTGGGCGCGAAATTGGAAGTGAAAAGGCTCCTTATCTTTTTCGCTGTCATCGCTGTCTTCAAGGCGTATGCCCCAGTGCCACCCCAACTCCTCCCCTTCCGGTGGCTACTCCTCCCTGATCTAGCTATCACGTGCGAAAAGTTCCTTTTCTTGTGCACTTGCTTTAGAAAATAACCCCCTAAGTGACTTATTGAGCATGACTTTCAGGAATTCCCAGGACACCTGGACAGGCAGTTGAAGCTGACACCACTTATGATGCCTAATTATAGGGTCATAAAAGGAGAAGGCAACTGAGGGAACTTCAGGCTATATTGTCACAATAATAGTCACTATTCTCAGGAGTATCTGTAAACACAACCTCAGATGTGTTAATTGCCCTGACCAGCAAGATTCTAACAGAACAAAGGACTATCTAGAAAGTGATGGTAAATGGGCCCCACCTAGGAGAAGTAATCATGGCAGTTTAGGGATAATCACATCATGCTGTTGATATGACAACCAATGTAAATTATGTTCTAGGCAGTCACGCAACTCTAGAATCTTTTAACTCAGTACAATATTGTATGTTATGTATAAAAGAAGGATCACTTCCAGTATACAATGAGATGCTGGTAGTCAGTTTGTCAGAGAAATGGTATCAGCATCTCCCAAGAATACTTATATTAATCAATAAAAAATTATACTTTCTACAAAAATCTAAGTGTTCTTGTATCCCTGGATATATAAGCATAATAAAGAATGGTGTGGCTCTTAACAATCTATGTATGCCACATTACATCCATGCATTTTGTATACTCCATACTCTTTATGTACAAGCAAAGCAGTATTGTCCCACTCACATGCATGGCAATATGTATGTGCTGTCAGTTCAATAAAGACTATCCCATTCAATAAAGACTATCCCATTGCATGCCCTACTGTTAGCTTCCATAAAGATGCATACTGAGGAAAACATTGTGCACATCAGATAATGACTTACCCTCAGGAGGCTGCCAGTTTTCCCCTATAGCCTGAATATACTCAGGCTCTTAGTGCCGTAGGACCCGGTATCTTGCCTTCAGGGTCTCAAGGCCACGCCTTGTCCAGCTTTGTCTGCAGGAAAAAGGTAAGTTTCATAAATGTTCCTTCCCTGCATATCACCCTCTCTACAACCCTGGCTCCCTTTCAGGGCTCGCCTGTAGCATTGCATCCTCCATTCCATTATACAGAAAATATGATGGAACTACACCTAAATTTGAAACTGTACCTATGCCTGCTGATTATAATAGATGGAAAACATTCACAACATTCAGTATACCTGCACTCTCTAGGATTCAAGCTAGCAAACATCCTCCAGCCCTTCCCTCAATTGAAGTTTGATAAACCTGAAGAAAATTGTATCTTACCTGTATGAGTATGGGTCCTTACGTTTCCCCTCCTGTGGCCTGGAGGGTACAAAATGGACTCTTTGGTCAGGACTAGCCTGGCCAAAATAACTTTCTCTTCAGAGGAGAAATTTTGCGGCCTGCTGCGTTCTGCCATTGTTCAGGATATTTTCTGAAGCCCTTTGAGCCTGCTTCTTTCACACGAATTTTATAAACACAGCCTGCTAACACTTAAACATTTATTATAAAATGTATCAATTTAACATTCTTGTATGGCTATGTGATAATAATCAAAGAAAACAAGTTAGTCTGTGAGAATGGCTAACTTTATAACAACTTAGGCATTTAGCATGATTAACCAGACAATACATGAAAATCATATTTTAACCGGGTTGATGTGTTTAATGGTTTACTACAAATATAGTTATCTAGCTGGTTATATATAATATTTGGTTAAAACATGGTTTTCATACTTTAACCAGCCATCAATGTATCCAAATATCCATTTAATATTTTTGGACATTCATTTTCATCAGATATATCGGTGCTAGCTGGCTTATTCAATATGGACCCTCAAAGAATTAGAGCTACCATTAATTGATAATCAGCTGGGTTTCAGTTTTGATACTAGAGAACTCAGATGTCACAGCTTATTTAAAGGTTATATTTTTGTTTTCCAAAGAATTAGATCTAATGTAGATTAATTGGAAAAGTTAAGCCCTTGGAGGCTGATATTCATTGTCGCTTAGCCAGATAAGTACAGATAAGTGGCAGTGGTTGAATATCCGGTACTATTTAGCAGCTGCCACTTAGCTGGATAAGTTGTGGGCAGGATATGGGTGTTCTGGGAAGTAGCTACTTATCTGCTAATTTATTTGGTGTTAAGATCAGCAACCCACGAGTAGCCCTGTAAACCACAACACTCACCATCAAGGCTGCCTGGACTCAACGCGGCACGAACGCTGTCGGATCTGCTGCGCATGCCACCATGTTTCTGCAACCTGGCCTATCCCATAGGTGTGCGTGTGCCAAAACCGGGAGATATACACACACAAGTTGGGCCGGTGCACGCCGAGTGGATTTTAAAAGCTGCATGGACAAGTGTGTACTTGCCACTATGCACACAAATTACATTTTTTTAAAAAATGGGTGGGGTATGAGCGTGGTCTGGATGGGACATGGGTGCTCCTGGATTTTAACTTGAAATTAGTGTGCAAATATTTATGAATACAGGTGTAGGCTGGGGTCCCCTGTCGTGTAACTTTACTTCTGCTAAGGATTTATTTATTTATTTATTTATTTATTTATTTATTTAAGGCTTTTATATACCGACTTTCTTGATACAAATCAAATCAACTCGGTTTACATTGAACTAAGCAGAACTATAACCAACCAATCAACAAGTGACAATTTAAAGGAGCATAAAGTTACATTATAACAAGGATGCCTTAACTGGGAGAAGGAAAAAAAGAGGGGGAGAACGAAGATAAATTACTATATACAATGGAATATGGGAGGGAGGCAGGGAGCCAACCTCATGATGACTTGTGAGCATGATTAGTGTTTGATTATTTACATAAGCAATATGAAAGTTCTAAATCAGGCTGTTGGGCTAGTAGTGGGGAAGACTCGGCAGAATAGCCATGTCTTTAGTTTCTTTTTGAAAGTTAATAGACAAGTTTCCTGCCTGAGGTCCGGAGGCATGGTGTTCCAGATGGAGGGCCCTGTGATAGAGAATGTCCTGTCTCTGATATTTGAATGGTGTACAATTTTGTTTGGGGGAACATGTAAGGATCCCTTGTAGGCATCTCTTAAGGATCTGGTCGTCGAGTGCAGTTTGAGAGGGTGTGAAAGATCTAATGGGGTCTGATGGTGAATATTTTTGTGGATAATTGTCAGTAATTTATGAAGGATCCTGAAGTTTACTGGGAGCCAGTGAAGATCTTTTAGAATGGGGGAGATATGCGCTCTCCGATTAGTATTTGTTAAAATTCTCGCCGCTGCATTTTGGAGCAACTGGAGAGGTTTTGTAAGTAGAAGGATGACGTGTAAGTTGTAAAACAAAATATTCTAGGCAGATCAGTGGGGTTTAAAGGTCAGGGCTAACAGAGGAGAAGGGAGGCTAGTATACTAGGAGGGTTTGGAAGTCCTATACCTTATCTGGGCGAATAGGGAATGAACTGGGAAAACTGGTAAAGGCATCGGTGCGCGTGTCTTTTAAAATTCCTCCACTTATGCATGCAGAGTATCATGTCCACTGAAAATTGTGGACAGTCAGGCTACTTTATAACTTGTGCGCATATATGTGCATATGTTATAAAATGGCTAAGTCCCTGGGTGATAAACGTGTGCACATTTACGCCAGTGTGCCAGTTTAAAAGTTTCTATCATAGTTTCTATCATAATATGCACATAGTGTCAGAAAGACTCAGAGCAGTATCTCCTCTTGGCCTATTTAAGCCCAGGCCTCACAGCAGTTCCTTGCCTCAGCAACAGGTCTCCTGTTGTGCTTTGCCCATCAGTGTGTGTTGCTTGTTTCTGCATTCTTGTCTTCATGCCAGTCCTGCTCCTGTCTCCTGCTTTGTTCCTTTGTCCCTGCCTTTCTCTATCCTTGCCTTTGTTCAGTCTTGTCTTATCCTTCCTTGGCCTGATTTCCTGGATTCTGATCTTGGCTCTGGACCCTGACCATTCTTGTTTGTCTGCTGCCTACCCAGAACCTCTACCCCATCTACTGCTTCTCCTGGTCTGCTGCCTGCTCTGACTTCTGCCTGGCCTTGGATTCTTGTTCTTGCCACTGCCCTAGGGATCTTCCTAAGTCCTTACGGCTGCCAGAACCTAAGGGCTCAACCTGTGGGGAAGATTATTGGTATAGGTGAAGCTCCAGTCTGTCTTGTCACAGGACGTGTCCGCCTGCTGACGAAGTGGAGCTAGTGGGTTTCCCGTTAGGTTGCGCCAATCACTCCTCAGCATCAAGGATCCACCATCCAGATCTGTTACAGCCGGATAAGTAGCAATCTTAAAACTAATCTGGTAAAGTTAACTGGATAAGTTAGACTTGCTCAATAGCAGCTCTAAAGTTAGCCAGATAATATTTATCTGGCTAACTAGTGACCTATGTGGGGACTAGTCTTGCTGCTGAATATCCCTTATAAATTAGTCAGATAAGCCTTTTCTAGCAAACTTCCTTAACCATTTATCTTTGAATATCTACCCCTTGAATGTCAAAAAGACATGGAATATCAGCTACATTTTGATCCCAACAAATTGAACTCTTATAGTTTGTTTACGGGGCTGTATTCCTGCCTTCCAGAGAGCTGACACTGATGTACTTTAAGTGGAAAGCTACACAAGTGAGGTCCAAAGAACTAAAGCTATCTATGAGGGAGTATATAAGAAACTCCTTCAGAACACCTTAAAGAACTAATCACAACTATCTTGTCTGGTCCTTCTTAAGAGCCAACCCAGCAAGGGATTCTAGGCCAGGGATGATCCTTGCAGTGTTAGAAAGGAAGGCAGGGCTCATAAGTCTGGGGAAGCCCCAGAGAGAAGGCAGGATGCCAGCTTAAGCAAGGACTGCATGTATTTGATTGTTGTGATACTGCTGAGGTAAGCAGCCTCTATGCTGTACTTTGGTTTTACTTGTAAATAAAGTGTTTGAATGGAATCAGCTGGAGTTTGGCCTCCTTTTTGTACCCCTGGCTGCTTCCCAACTCTTGGCCACTCTCAAGCGACCACACTATCATTAATTAAATATCTACTCAGCTTTTGACCCTAAAGAACTGAAAGGTTGTGGATTATTTAGAAGATTGTTTAAAGGCTGTATTTTACTTTATGAAGAAGTGAAGCTGATATTGTCTAATTAGGACCAAACTACTGGGAATATCTAAAATGTTGGTTTCTGTCAGGGCCCAGCTTTCTGATTCAGGGCTGGCGGCCATGTTGGAACCACAGGAGTATTCAGGAGATATACATCCTCCTCCTCTCTCCCCATGGGGCAGGCAGCTGGGGGATCCTTGGGGAATTCCCTTGAAGAGCTGAGTTTCTTCCGAGCTTGTTCTCCTCTCCTCTCTTCCATTGGATTCATCCTTCTGCTTTTCCTGGGCAAGCAAATTCTTTAAATACATGCCGCAGGCTTTCGCTATGGGACGGAGTTCAGTCCCAGGATCTGCTTCAGATTTTCCAGTCCACTTTGGTTTGGGGAGTTTGAGTAGGAAGAGGCCCCAGGAAGCTGAAGAAAAGAGGTTAGAAGAGGATTCCCTTGATGGGTTTCAGACGCTGCTGTACACAGCATGGAGGAAGAATTTCTTCCAGAAGGGGGAGGATGCTTCTTCTATGGTTCACCTTTTCTATAAAGAAAAGCTAGTGTGCCCCCCACCCCCTCTTGGTCCAGACTATGAATTACTCCTATGCTTGAGGTGGGGAGTACCACATGAGAAATGATATTTACTAATATGATTTATTTTCAGGTTCATAGCCTGTGGGGGATGAGACAGGATTCCAGTCACCCTAATACCACAATTCTGTGCCCTTCCCAAACAACCTCCACTTGTGGTACCACAAGTCATATAAAATCATCACATCAGAATAAAACCGTAATTAACCTTTTTACTAGTTTTATCTAAGTAGACAGTAGAACCAAGCAGAATATTAAATGGAAAATGTACATCAGTAAAGTATAAGGTAAACTTACAGTTTTCTTGTTTTAAATCAAGTAATGCAAAAATAACACTGGGGCCTATTAGCCTGTTACTATAGATAGTAAAAAAATAAGGAATGCTAATAGAGTAAGGCTGGGGGGAAATTAGTGAATTACACGGTTTCTAAAAATTGTCTTTACCCTGAGTACTCAAGAAAAAAGGGGGGGGGGGGGGGGGGAAAGGAACAGATCCATCCCAATGTCACCAGTTTGTAAAGGGTGCACCTTGTCCCAAAAACAAAATTGTGTCCAAAAAAACAATCCGGAGAAGAACTGATTGCAGAGCTGCTAGATTCACTTCTCTCTTCCTTGCTCCTGGCTCCAACTCCTGGCCGTCCTCGCCCCCCCATACACAGACAGAGATAGCCAGTTTGTGCCTTTTCTTCCTTAAATGGTCTCCTAGCATTCCTTTGGCTTCCTCCTCTGCTGGCTATGTAGTACTGTTCTCTGGGCAGGCTAAACAGGACATCCCTTTTCCCAACCTGTTAACACTTGAGTGCTGGATGCTGGTTCTTGCAGTAGATTTGTCATTTACAAGAGATCACACAGTGGTTTTGATGTATTTTTATATTCCTTCACCTTGGCTGCAGTGGCTTGCAGTGTCTGCAGGGTTGAAAAACCCTTTCTGGCAGGTCCAAAACACCTCACTCAGATCCAGACGCAGTGTAGTCCATATTTGAAGGCTCTAACACATGATAAAACGAGATTCCTGCCCCACAGGGAGTAGGAACCTGGTTTATAGAGGCCTGATATGCTAGTGTCCTTGATTTTTCTGTCTTTGAGTATAGGAGAGTATAGGACGAAGGAGGCTCCTAGCTCAGCAGAAGATCCCATTATGATCAGTATTAAAAAGTCTTCTAGATCCTTTCTACTACATAAAGTGGTTAAGGATTTGATTGATCTGGAATGGGTATCCCCTGAGGTGAATTTCAGAGGTGATCAAGTGCTGGTCAAGCTATATCCTTTGGTACCTCAGGAGAGAGACAAACTAAGGTTTCCAAAAGTAGATATGCTGATCTTTTCAATGACCAAGTGGACTATTATTCCTGTGGAAGGTAATGCGACTCTGAAGAATGCTCAGGATAGTAGAATTGAACTGGTGTTGAAGCAGGCTTATGGGGCGGTACGCTTGACTTCACAGGTGGCTGCATGAATAGTGGCTAGGTCTGGCTTGCATCTGATACAGCAAGTGCAGGAGGTCATAGTAGATGAATCCCTGCAATTGGAACTGGGGGATGCATACCTAGCGGGTTCCTCCATTGATTTGGTAAGAATGACAGCCAGGGGTATGGTATCCATTGTTGTGGCCAGTTGACTTCTTTGGCTACAAAATTGGTTAGCAGATTCCATTTCTAAGTCCAATTTGACTAAGCTGCCTTTTAAAGGGCAGCTATTGTTTGAAGATAATCTTGAGAAGATGGCCAAGGTCTGAGACAACTAAAAGGTGCCTAGGCCTCCGGAGGATAGATCTAAGAATTCCTCTCAATCTCTTCCAGCCTGCAATAAGTTTCAGGATTCTAGAAAGTACAGGTAAGGGTCATCCCCTGAGTTCTCAGACAATCCGTTCATTTGGAAAGCACTAGTCCTTCCACTACTGTTAGAGAGGTAAGAACAGATCTTTTGGGGCAAAGTCCTCTAGATCTTCCCAATGAAGATTTGGAAGCTCAGTCCCTGTCTCAGAGACAGGCCATCACCTGCCAAGGTTTTATCTGAAATGTTCCCAGATTCCATTGAATCAGTGTGTTCTGGAGGTCATCTGGGATGGCTACACTCTTGTATTCTCCAATTTGCTTTCAGATGCTTTTATGGTTCCCCCGTTACTCAGTGACAAAGCGGGAAGTGATAAGAGTGATGCTCGAGTGACTCTTGCCTTAAAAGTAGTGGTGCAGGTGCTGAAGTTGCAAAAGGGCCTGGGATGTTACTCAGTTTACTTTGTGATTCCCAAGAATGGAGACATTTTCCACCCTATCCTGGATTTGAAGCAGATCAACAAGTTTCTGAGAGTGACTCATTTCAGGAAGGAATCTTTGATGTTCATCATTCTGGCAGTAAGGAAAGTGAATTTCTGACCTTTTTGGACATTACAGAGGTTATCTTTATGTCCTGATCAGGCAAGAACATCAGCACATCCTTTGTTTTGCAGTGCTGGGGGAGCCCTTCCAGTTTCAAGTTCTTCTCTTTTGGTTTGGCCACGACACCTCTGACCTTTTCTAGAGTGGGATCCTGCCAAACCCACGCTCAATACCTCAGAAACAAAATAGATCTCCTGCTTTGCCCCAACATCCAAATGGTAATGTTTTGAAAAAGTATGCAGAGAAGACCAGGACACCACTTTGCAGATAGCAAGCGGAGAAACCAACCTTATCTCTGCTCAGGAGGTTGCCTGAGCCCTAGTAGAATTTGCCTTTGGCCTTTGCCCAAGCAGTTTGGCCTTTGCCCAAGCAGTTGGCCTTTGCCCAAGCTTGCTTGGGCAAAGGCCAACTGCTTCTGACATATGCCGCTTGAATGACCTCTTTAATCCAACAGCTATCAAAGCAGCCTCTCCCTTCCAAACACCACCAAACAAAACAAAAAGATGATCCTTACTCCTGAAGGCATTAATAACCCAGACAATAAGCCCCACCATCCCATTAGGTTTGCATCCGTTTTTTAGGTCACTCAGACTGGGGACTCAAGATCTATGCTGACTACTCTTGTGGACTGAAAGAAACACTTTATACTGACACACCAACAACAAAAATCATTTATTGTGATATCCCAGAAGGAGAGTGCAATTACCAGCAAAGGCAATTCAGGAGCAGTCTCAGAGAATGTTAGTGATACAATAGGTTAAATAGGTCACCCTCTTTAATCTACATACCAATGAGTTAGCTATTTACTTAACAAAGAATTTTCTTAATTGGTTGACATAATTTTATCTCATATATACTAATTAGATTGGATTCTTGTAAGTCATGTAATTTCTTGTAAATTGAGCCCAGAAGGCAGAAACGAAACTCAATGCTGACTCTTAACATACTTTATTTGATAATTTCCTTTCCTTGAGTCCAGTCAGACCAGTTCAGTACCCTCCCTTTTGCTGCCAAAGATCTGTTCTTTCATATAATAGTGCAAGAAGGCATGCCGTGTTTCGGTGATGTTTCATTGCGCAGATGAGTTTCTCACAAGACTGTAAATACTGTTTCCAACTTTTTCCCATTTATCTTTATGGTTGGTTTGTATTTTAGAACTTCTCTAGTTTCAGAAAAAAAAAGTCTTATTATTTATTATGGGCCTGATTTTCAAAAGCATTTGCATACTTAAAACTGGGTTTTATATGTGTAAATGCACTTTAACTGATTAAGCTGTCTTTTGAAAATTGCTACTATTTATGCTATTGAATTGTCTATAGATTCACCTGTAAGGTTCTTAAAGTGCCCAGAGTTAGCTTGTTACAGGTAATACTTGCAAGCTGAGGTCAGCATAGATGCTTATAAGGGATGACATCAGTGAGCCTGTTATTCTATGTCTCAATCTGCTGGTCAATTGGCATAACCTATTCGTCTGGACTGGTCCTGACTGGACTCAAAGAAAGGAAATTTTCAGGTAAGAACTACTTTTACCTTTTCCACTGATTTTTCTCCTGTTTGTTATAATAAAGTCATTTTTCACTAATGTTTTTGTTATAGCATTGAAATTCCTAGGGAAATAAAATAAAAACTGAAAACGTATGTCCCTAATTAAGATATTCTAACTTCCCTGTTTTGCCAGTATTTTTGGAAGACACCTCTGTCCAAACCATGTGCTTCTGAATGACTATTGGCTTTCCTGCATGCTCTAGTTTAAAAGTTGCTCTATCTCCTTTTTAAATGTTAACACCATCATCCGTGTTCCACGCTGGTTAAGATGCAGCTCATTCCATCAGAATAGTTTTCTCCTTCCCCAAAATGTTCCCCAGTTCCTAACAAATTTAAAGTTGTCTTCCCTGCACCATTGAGACTTTGGAGCTCAGTGTGCCTCTGGGGTTCTGTGCATGGAATATCACTTCTGCCCTCCCAATTAGTGCAAGAGATAGAGCTCATAGGATCAGAGTGGAGCCAGCTACAGTATTTAGTTTTTTACATATTGCCCATATATATTTTAATACTGTAAGTCATATTTAAATCAAGTGCCATTTTCAATCTGAAGGTTGGCACCTACAGTGTGCCAATTCTATCTTTGCTCAGATTTCCTTTTTGTTTCACCAATATTTCCAGATACATGATCATTTTTAAACATTGTTGCTTCAGATTTCTCTTTATTTTTCTTTGTCTCTTTTGCTCTCTATCATGCCTTCCTCCACTAGATTAGCTACTTTGCTACTAGAACCTCTGAGCACATGACTAATACATTTTCCCTCTAGTCAGGTCTTCTACTGGGGTTCTTCCACATTCCATCATGAGCATGCATATTCCAGCTTTCTCTTCCAGAAAGTCATATTCTTGGACTGAAAGACATTATTCCCTTTCACCTATGGGTCACACAGGAAGGTCAGCATATAAGGATGTAGCTGTGAGGGGTTTGAGCCAGTTTGGGAGTTGCAACTGCAAAGAGGCTACGAGCACCATCCCCTCTGGTGGCAGTTCCTGTTCCTGTAGCTTCTCCAAGATATATTTTATGAGGATGACCTTGCCCAGGGTGGCTGTTGAATTCAGTGGTCCATGAAACCGTTGAAGGGCTCTAATTATGAATGTTATGTTTCACTAGTGAGACCATCAATAATGAATCACGTGGTCCCTAATATCTGGATAGAAAGAGCTAAAGTAACAAACAGATTTCCAGAAGTGCCCACAATATGTAGAAGACGCTTTCAATTATAGAAATTGACCAGTCATAATAGGCTTCATCGTGGGAGCAGTATCGCTTTATGACTCAGCCTTATTTTTAATCATTGGTCAGTTACCAGTTAACGTATATTTTTTTTATTTTTTGAATTTGCTTAGTGAATTTAACTTATCTTAAATTCACTGCTGTTTGTTAAATGACTCTGAAGCCTCTGATTCTTAACACGCCTGACATGGGTCCATGTTTGGAATGAAGCCGTTCTTTTTCAAGAGCTTAATAACAGCGTTATATTTG
Source organism: Rhinatrema bivittatum (assembly GCF_901001135.1). Classification (NCBI taxonomy): domain Eukaryota; kingdom Metazoa; phylum Chordata; class Amphibia; order Gymnophiona; family Rhinatrematidae; genus Rhinatrema; species Rhinatrema bivittatum. The sequence continues at coordinate 542,939,483 of NC_042617.1, read as the reverse complement.
TAGTCTTTCAGATCTTGGACATTTCCTGTATATGCAAATTTACTTTATTCATAGTCATTGTGGATATTCTGGAAATTCAGTTGGCTGCGGGGACCTCAGGACAGGTTGGGGACTCCCTGCTCTAAATAATTGTTGCACTGAGAGTTTGGAAACTATAGTATCTCTTCTTTACATTTCTACATTCCCAGACAGATTATATTATTATGTTTCTGATTTTACGGCACATAATTCTTAAGATTAAGAGGACTGCTGCAGCACTATTCCAAACCATTTGTAGATCCCTCAGCTTTTGTATGCTACCTGAAATGTCTAGGAGAAAAGAAATCCACCCAAAACACTAGGGGTGTGCATTCGTTCCCTATGAATTGGGAATCCGCAACGTATAGGGCCATATTCGTTGCATTCGTGGGGAAGCGAAACGTATCGCGATTCCCCACGAATACAACAAATCTTCGCTGAATTATTCAGCCATTTAAAGGAGCGAATTTAAACAAACCCCCACCCTCCTAACCCCCTGAAGACTTACCAAAACTCCCTGGTGGTCCACCCTCCTGACCCCCACAGTCTTAGGGGGGTCAGGAGGGTGGGGGGGTGTAGTTAATTTAATTTTAGCCAGTAAACAAATAAGAATTAACGTATAAACGTATCGGGGGGCCCCCTTGCCAAATGCAACGTATCTGCCCCCCGACGAATATGAATCCTGAATGCAACGTATGGCGTCCCTCTGCACATCCCTACAAAACACCATGCACTTTTGCAAAAAACACTGTAGGACTTTTGCCCAAAAATGCTAAACTTAAGAATAAAGTAAAAGTTTAATAGCTGTTATTGGAGGTTGCGGTAGGGGGTGGGGGAGAGGGCGTATTACAAGCTGTTGCAGGTTCTTTTTTTGTCTGCGGAATTTTTTTTCACTTGGACAAAAGAGGAACTGTTTTAAACCTATGCAAGCAAATTGCTTTGCTGGCTCTTTGCAATTGCTTTTTGGCCCTGCTTTTGCTCAGAACTTATATCTGGGCCATCATATGTTTGTTTTCTTTACATTATTAAGTATATTTAAAAAAAAAAAAGTCTAACAGTACTTTCAAATTGTGAAGCATATGAATATTCCTCCTCTACAATTAAACATTTGCTGACATTGTGCTTGTAGAATTTGGCTTGTATTGTGCCAGATTTGATAAGGAGTAGATGACAGTAGCTAGAGGAAGATTTTACAACAAAGAAAGGGGCTTGACATGGCTCCCTTTACCCCCTCACCCCTCTTCTTTTATATCCTTCTTGCCCCTGCTTCCTTATGACTCAGTAATTAACATGATAACTTTCTGTAACTGCTCGCTGATCATATCAGGCTAAAATTAAAGATTTCATGGGAGTTCAGACTGGAGTACAGCAGCTATCTCTAGAGGTCAGTACAGACTAAAGAATGTAGAAGAATGATAGCCTTATATGTGATAAATGCCTGCTCCTGTTCTGTCCTAGTATTTAGAACTCTACAGTGGCTATTATTATTATGGCAAATGACAGTATATTTTATTGAAGATAACAGTGCATTTTATTGGTTTTATATATGTTTTACTGTAAATCACCTAGCGTTATGGAAGTAGGTGATAAATAAATTTGTAATAAAAATAAAGATAATAAATTAGCATTTTCTTGCATTTAAAGCAAGTGATAGAAAATATTTCCTTCTTATTTTCCAGTTGTCTTTCAAAACAAATTAGTTTATTATACTCTTTCTATATCTTTTTGATCTGTATTTCACTCTTGTTACGTTTTTGAAAGTCCTACCTAGTTTGCTGCTTCCACCATAATGTAGTTGGGAGTTATCACCACTCCATACAGGTAGCCCACTGTTACCTGTAAGTTACTGAATACAGCACAAATGTCTGAGGTCAGGGCTGGATTTAAGATTTTGGCACTCATATAAGCCGATGCAGTGTCGGCACGCGTAAAACGGATGCTCGTGATTGAGCGCGCTCGCTCTCCTAACGTGTGCCGATGCACCTCTCTGGGATGCCTGATGTAATATTTAAATGGGATGCCTCGATAAAAAGAAGGCGCTCGGGGAAATTGTGTGTCCCAAGTGCATCCTTAGCAGCGGGCTCCTAGGAGAGGGGGCTGGCGGCAGGTTAGAAAAATAGATGTTCAAGTTTATGCGCGTCCATTTTCCTAACTTATGCACAGCCACGAGTTAGGAAAATGGATGACAGCACACTCTTTTTTTTACATTTTTTTCCTTTTTTCGCTTCCTCCGACAATATCACCATGATATGAAGTTGGAGGAACTACAGAAAAGCAGTATTTTCTGCTTTTCTGTAAACTCTTTGGGCTCCTCAAGAATTAACGCCTGCTCTGGGGCAGGTATTAATTTTTTAGGGTAAAAATGTGCATGTCAGGTGCACTTTTTTTTGTTTTTGCATAGGAGAGAAATAGCTAATAGCCTTATCAACATGAATTTACATGTGATGAGCGCTATTGGCTATGTGATCCGTTGGACGTGCGTTTTGGATGCCCTAACCCCTGTTTTGCATTGAGGGTTATGGACGCATGTCCAGTTGCGTGTTGAGCCTTGCGCTGCGGCCAGTGCACGGTATTGTATCGGCCTGATAGGCAGAATGCCATGGTGGTGCCCTATGAAGCAGTCCAGGCACATGGCCCTAAAGCAAGCAGACACAGGCTCTCCTCTTTGGCCTGGATATTTGTCATCTTCAGTTGCCTATGTTGCCTGTGCCTAAATCTGGGCTTGCCTGAGGTGCCATTTCAGGGAAAATGGTTTATAAAACTGAGATGTGACCATTATAACATGATTACCAATTTTAGACCACAGAAAACATTAAAAAAATACATGAAATATAATACCCCAAGACAATACAAATAGGAATAAGTCCAAGAAAGAACTTAATAGAGCTAAGAATCAAGCAAGTTGATATCTTTAAAAAATCTAGCTGCCTTAAAGACTTTAACACTAACATAAACTTACAAACTGAAAGCACAGAAAAGCACCTGTGATAAATTTTGTATACATCCCTAAATTTCAGTTAGCTACTGTTGAAAAAACATTGCATAGGAGATTGTTCCTTTTCTCCTTCTCCTGTTTAGGGATTATAGGGAAGTTTTAACACAGTCTGTGCAATGCCACTGTCATTGCCATAGCAACAGGAATCCAAGGTGATGTCCTCTCTTCACAGCTGGATGAAGAGGGAGGTAGAAATGGTTTGTACAGGGAAAAGGCTTTTTATTCTTAGAGATCAATGAAATGAAAAATTGATGCATCAGAAGTATAGAACTATAGCATAAATCCTTACCAGCCAGCAGCCACTATGGTTTCATTAATTTACTTTTCCTAACCATGAGTCACCTTTCTCTCAATTGACTTAAAAACATGAACATTCTCTGCAGTGTTTATTTTACCCCTTCTGGGTGCATTTGGCAGAATTCCACTGCTATAATGAATTAGCAGATTCAGTCACCTGATTTCTTTTTGCTCTTGTTAGAATGGTTACCAAAGTTTAAAACTGATTCTCTATTTTGCCTAATTTAGATTCATCAAAGAGGAAATAGTCTGCATTATGCGTATTGTAGGTGAAAGAATCTTTCACATTTATACCCATGTAGAACAAATAGAAGAGAGAAAGGTCTGAAAAAGAGAGGTGTATTTCTTTGAAACAAATGGGTAAAACACAACAAATGAGTCTGTATTTGTTTCATTCGTAGACCCCCAAAAAATGGAGTGAAATTATTAATTCATTTGTTTGTTTCCCATTAAAGTCTATGACACATTCAAGCCTATGGCTCTACTGAGCAAACAACAGGTGCAGGCAGGATCTAACTGCCAACCAACTCTTACCTGTGTGACATCATAGTCTCCTGGGAGCTGAGGTGGAACAAGTTGTCAAGGAAACCAGACAACAGACAAACCACATTGCAGCATCTTATTAAGTAGCCTATAGCTGCTATCTGGATCAAGTGACACGACATACTCCTTTTATACTACTGCTTATGGACTGGGCTGACTCTGCAGCAAATCCTCTACCCAAATTAAGGCTGCCATTACCTCCTCTTCCTTTTGCTTTCAATGATATGATGGGATTTGAGGTGCATTACCTACTAAGAGTTTGTAAATGACTAAGGAATGTATTTATTGATATTGTACCCCTGCTCAAAGGACCACTCTACTGTGGAGAACTGTTACACACACACACACACACACACAGTACATGTGTGCTGTGCACACCCAGTGCTGACTGTGACTGACTTCTTTTCCTCACATAAAAACTGTTTGTTAAATAGATCCAAGAAGTCTAGCAATCTGATAAGACTCTTCTTCATTTTAGTCTATCAGTGTGCTAAATTAATCTCACTACTGTCCTATCTCAGACACTCAGCCAGAGACAAAAAAAATAAAAAATAACTAGCACTGCTATAATCTGCACACTAACCCTGACCCTCCCCCAGTGAAGAAAAAAAGTTGCAATGCCACTGCTTCTCATATTCTGGTACAGTGAGTGAGACCACTTCAGCACAGAAGATCAGAAACAGTACCTTTACCAGTGTCAAATCCAACCTTTTATAACTTTATTTTTTTTTAAACTTTGAGAGATCTTCTCAAAACAGGTCCGTCACTAACAACTGTTAGAGAAGAAATGCAGAGCTTCATGCTGAGGTGGTTTCAATCACCGTGCCAGAACATAAGAAGCAGTGGCATTGCAACTTTTTCTCCTCACTGAGGGAGGGTCAGAGTGAGTGTACAGATTGTAGCAGTGCTAGTTATTGTTTTGCCTATGGCTGAGTGTCTGAGATAGGACAGCAGTGAGGATAACTTAGCACACTGACAGACTGAAAAGAAGAAAAGTCATACTAGACTGCCAGACTTCTTGGTTCTGTTTAAAGGTTTTTTTGTGTGTGGAAAAGGAGTCAGTTACAGTCAACACTGAGTGCACACAGCACACACATACCGGTACTTTGTATATGTGACTGCGTATGCATGCGTATGTGTGACTGTTCTCCACAAGGTAGAGTTGGTCCTTTGAGTAGGGGTACAGTATCAATAAATAAATTCCTTTGTCATATGAAAACTCCTAGTAGCCAATGTACTTCAAATTCATTCATATCATTGAAAGGGAAAGGAGAGGAGGGAATGGCAGCCTTGATAGGAGTAGAGGATTTGCTGCAGAGTCAGCCCAGTCCATAAGCAGTAATATAAAAGACCCTTAAATTGAAGAGAGACTTTTTTAGCTGCAGAATAGCAGGAAAGGAAGGCAGCTCAAGGCAAAAGCAATTGAAATTTGGAGGGTGTATGTTTGTTCCTCTCCCTCTTATTTTGGAGCAGAGGGAAAAGTTGGGAAAGCCATCCAAGGATGGCATTAGCAGGGGAGAGGCAGCAGATGTGCAACATCCAAAACCAACAGCATGTTCATCTATGGTTACTGCATCTGAGTCAGTGAAGGCAGTATTTTCATCAAATGATCCGGATGAAGGATCTGGTCTTGGATTCTCTGATTCAGAAATTGAAGAGCTAGTTGCTGGAGAAGATTTGAGAAGCTTATGCAGTAGCGTCTTAGTCTCCAGTGTGGTGATGGGGGAGATAGATACTGACAGTGTTAATAACACCCAGGAAGAGCAAGCAGTATAAGGAGAAAGTATGAGTGATGCCCCCTGGCATTTTTCTTTATATTCCACCCTCAGCCTCAACTCTAGTAACAGTATCAATCCCCAATGATGTAGTGAAGGGAGCGTAGAAGACATCTCTGATCTAGAGGTGCTTTAAAGTAAGGGAGGACCTCTGCTTTTCTCACTGTATTCACTGTATTCACTGCAAGGATATCAGCAGAGGGAAGCAAGTAGAGCACCTGACAAATGATGGTATGCCACATCACCTGCAGAAGCAGCACCCTTCAGCACTGGCATTAGGAAAAGGTGACAGTACTAGCATGGGAATCTATTTTACCACTCAAACTAAAAGCCAGAGGAAAGGGGTTGAAAAGAGGAAGACTTCTCCCCAAGCTGATCCCATGGCATCTTCTAGCAGTCATATAGCAGGCCAGCAGCCCCCTGCCAGGTATCCACAGTGGCAACCCACCATGGAGAAAATGGGGTGCTATTCCATATCACTGTCTTGAAGCAAGAGTTAGGCAGCATCAAAAGTAGTAACAAGCAACATAGGAAAAATAGTTGCCCTGGGTGACCAGGCCCAGCAAGTAGTAGAGAATGTGAGTTAAGCTTCTGCTACATATGGTAGCCCCAATTTACTAAATCTCCATCCAGGACTACATTTAGTAGGCAGGTTATTACTACCCTGTACAACCAGTGCCATAGTCACATGCAGGTGGAGCTGGCTAAGGCAGAGGGGAATAACTTGCATTTCACCAGTGATATCTGGAGTTGCAGTTGGGTACTGCTGTGGAATAGTGGACCCTTGGGCCGACCTACCACGAGAGGCGGGGTAGGCCGGGAGGCGGAGCCAAGGCTCAAAGTGTTCACCAGGTGATTGCCCGGAAACCAGGAACCCCCCAGGAGGAGCCCGTAGGGTCCTGGCTCCTTGGGACTTAGGTACCAGAGAGAGAGTCCAGTAACAGAGAACCAGGAAGTCCAATGGTAATTGAGTCTAGCACAAGATCTTCACCCGGGTACCCAGAACCCCCCAGGAGGGGCCCGTAGGGTTCTGGCACCTTGGGACTTGGGTACTAGAGAGAGAGTCCAGCAATAGAGAACCAGGAAGTCCAAAGATAATAGAGTCTCCAAGTGAGCAGACGTGAGTAGGAGCAAGTAGAAACCTGGAGCGGGGTCTGCAGCCAGCAGGTGAAGGCAAGGCTGAAGGCTGAAGCAGGAACAGAGACGAGCTGGGATCAAAGGCAGGCGGCAACAGAGCGTAGTCAGGGACGAACCGGGGTCGAGACAGGCAGCAGGCAGAGCGTAGTCAGGAACGAACCGGGGTCGAGGCAGGCAGAGCGTAGTCAGGAACGAACCGGGGTCGAGGCAGGCAGCAGGCAGAGCGTAGTCAGGGACGAACCGGGGTCGAGGCAGGCAGCAGGCAGAGCGTAGTCAGGAACTGCAAGGTCAGCGGCAGGAACTCAGCAAGACGAAGCGCAACTCAGAACTACAAGACTGTAGTGAACCTCGTTGCAAGGCGATGATGGAACGTCCGGACGCCGGTTATATCTGTCTCAGAGTGTGACGTCATCAGCGCAGGCGGGGCTTGACTTCCGGGTTCTGGGCGCTCAAAGTGGCCGTACTCGCGCGTGCGTGAGGCCGCGGTGAGAGAGACAGGCAAATGGCGGATGCCACATGGAACTGAGCGCGTCCTTGGGTCCTGGAGACCGCGGAGTGCGGCGTCCCCAGACGCGGAGGTAGGTGCTGGTCACGGGGAAGAGAGGGGAAGCGGTGCAGACCGCAACAATCTGGACCGGCATGAACACTGTGCATGCTTACCTGTACCTGATGGCACACTGGTGGGGCCTGGCCGAGGCAGGAGCAGGCAGGAGCTTTAGCAGGGACCAAGCATCAGAGTACAAGTGGGTTGTGCTGCTCACCCAGGTGACGGATAACCTCTGTATCTTGTACAATAGTCTATCAATCATAAGAAAGGAGAAGCACCAAAATAAAACATTTAAAGAGAACTCAAAGTGGTTTTGTAGGGAATTGGAGAAGAACATTAGTGCAGTTAAAATACTAGAAAGAAACAGAACAATTTTGGAGAAATTTGTATGAAAATCCTGTAGAGCATAACAGAAAAGCATAATGGTTGCCCAGCATACAGGGAAATATAGAACTGGCAAACATCAAAATTATGGAATGGCCTGAAGTTACAATGATTGAACTGGAAGCCAGGTTAAAATGTCCTAAATTGGAAGTGCCTTGGACCTGATGGCATGCCCAACCTTTGTCTCAAATATTTGATCTCTCTCCATCAAGATCTGGCTAACTGAAAAAAAACAATTGATCAGAAAACCAGAATAAACTCCACAATGGCTAATAACATGAGGAACACTCCTCCTGCCAAAGAGAGAGCCAAATAATGTTCCCAAAAACTATCGACCAATAATCTACTTGCCTACAATTTATAAACTGTTCACTGCAATTAATGCAGATAGAATATATCATCACATTGATTCTAATAAAATTTTGGCAACAGAACAGAAAGGTAACAAAAGAGCATATGAAATAAAAAACCAGTTGATGTTGAATAAAGCCATTATGACCTGCTGTATGCATATTAAAACTTCAGTATAGCATAGGTTGATTATATGAAAGCCTTTCATAGCATGCCATACTCATGGATAATACATTGCCTGAAAAATAGAAAGTGAATCCTGAACTGATAGAGTATATCAAGTTCACCATGAAAATTTGGTAGACTTAGACTACGCTCCACCTGAATTGAGGATGGACAATAGTCTATTTCCAATAATAAGGTGCAGTGAGGAAGATTTCAGGGAAATTCTCTGTCATTGCTTTTTTTGTATCTGATATTAAACCCAATGAGTGCTCCCATTAATTCCTTGGGTTATGGAATTTGCCTTAATCCTACTGAAGGTATCTCATTAACTATATGTTGATGATTTGAAACTCTATAATTCTTGTGACACTCATTTAGCAGAACAACTTCGTGTGGTGAAGAGTTTCTCAGAGGACATCAGAATGACATGTGGCTTGGATGAAAGTGCTAAGGCAACTTTCCTGAAAGGAAAATTAAGCAAAACTGAAAATATCTTCCTGACTGAAGATTGCAATATATAGGAACTGGAGCAGGAAGGCATATATATGCGTAGAGGAAGGTGGAAAATTTCAGCATAAAGTCCTGAGAGAAAAGATCAGTAAAGAGTACTATAGAAGAGTGAAGCTGATATTGAAGAGTGCCTTAACAACATAAAATAAGATACAAGCTATTAATCAACTTGTAATCCCTGCATTATCATGTAGTTTTGGAATAGTAGGCTGGCCTCATAAATATCTTGAACAATTGGATGTAAAAACAAGGAAGCTCCTCCATGCCCATCAGGTAATTTATAAGAAACAGTGAATGATGAGATTGTACATTCCTAGAGCAGAAGGTGGTATAGGTGTTATTGAAATTGATTACACCTATATAGGTACCATAATAGGCCTTTAGGCATACTTAATGGCATCAATGGACCCATATGCTAAAATAATAGAGAAGTACAAAAACGAGCAACTATTCTCAGTCTCAGTCCTTAAGCTAGGACAGTTGTTCCAGTGAATAGAGGGAATGATTGAAAATCCATCAATACAGAAAGGTAAAAAAGCTAAAGACTTAACAAAACAAGAGAAAAACTCTTTAAAGAATCAGATAAGAAAACAAGGAAGGATAATTGACAGAAGCATAAGTACAGTGGGAAGTACAGAGAGCTACTTCAGTAATCCCACATGGATCAAGGTTTGCCACAACAGTGGTTGAGGAGAGGTGAATTCAGACCTATGGATGAGAGCTTGGTAATTACAGCACAGGATAGTGGACTACAGATGAGATGGTTCACAGCCAGTATAGAAAAGATGGGTAAAATGGACAAATGCAGATTCTGCGGGAAAGAAATGGAAATGGTTACACATGTCGTTACTGGATGTGATGTTCTGATGTCGGAAGACCTATATACACAGAGGCACAACGAGGTAGCATGGCTCATTCATTGCAAGCTGCGTAAACATTATAACATTGACATACCAAACAAACACTGGGAACACAACCCTAATAGAATAGTGGAGAATGAAGAAGTTGTGATTATCTGGGACATTCCTATTCCCACAGAAAGGAAGATCAATGTGCAGAAACCAGATATTGTGGTGAAGGAGAAGAACACAAGAATAGCATTGCTGATAGAGGTGTCAGTATTCAGTGACTATTTTGTTGATTGCATAGAGAAAGCAAAGATACTTAAGTACCAAGACATGCAATCAGAGACCCAGAAAATGTGGCAAAAAGATATAGAAATAGTCCCAATCATATTGGGTGCCACTGGTCAGGTCTTAACAGGCAACATATCATGTTGATATGTTGCCTGTTAAGATTATACCCTATGAACCCCATATGGAGACTCTCTTTGGTACAATGCAAACATTAAGAAGGGTATTAGCAGTAAATTTGAGAGATTGAGATCATCTCCAACATGCCATGGCTTATGAATGAGGTTCATTCCTGACAAGATATGTGCAAAATAAACCCAATTGGAGAAATTGTCCTGCGAGACCTTTTGTATGTTTTGAATGTGGGAAAGTTTTCTTCAGAAAGAGAGAACTAATGCAATGCCAGAAAATCAACAAAGGGAAGTAACTACAGAATATGTGAAAAGCTTTTTTAATAAAACAAAATTGCCTTACAAATTACCAGGAAATCCACAAATATGAAAGACCATTTTCATGTTCTGATTATGGCAAAAGTTTGAATTGGAAAGCAAATTTTCACAAGAAACCCAAAATTCCACCCAGCAACAAAATCAATTTCAAGTAGGGAATTTAATAAAAGCTTACCCGGTATGTCACAAAAATGATACTAATTTAGAGAGCTCTACTGAGCCTCTGCTAGAAGGATCACACCAAGTAAGTGGGGAGAGAAAAGAAATAGTTTGGTTGAGTTATAGCTCTCCCATGTGGGAGAAAGTAATGGTGGAGTCCTAGTCTATAAATGCCCAAGGCACCATTTTGAGGTATGGATTTAGAATTAGCCCTTTTAGTGTTGCATTTGCTGCCCGCAGACAAGCCACGAGTGGCTCTCTCACCCTCAGTGCTGTGCTGCTGGGCGCTGGCGCCTTTCCCATCCAGTGTAGCCTGGAGAGGCCGCTGATGCTATCGAGCCTTTCCACTCCCATGCAGCCCCGAGCTACTGCTGCCGCCGCTTCCATCGTGGCAGGAAGCTGCTCTGCCAGCCTTTCTTTGTGGCCTGACTACCAGCCATGCCACTGCTCCTGTATGGACGAGGATTGCCGCATATCCCTGTTTCCATGTGGCCTGGACGCTACCAGCTTCCTCCTTCAGCACGGTGCTCTTCCTAGGCGTGCAAACAGAGCTCCTGTTGGAATTTAAAGGGCTCGCGATGGGAAAAGCCCATAGGTGCCATCAGATGACATCACACTTCCAGCCCTATATAAGGGCTCCGCGATAACTCCTAGGAGCCCTTGCATTGGGTCTTCTTGTTCCATGTTGCGTGTTACTGATCTTCATTGGATGTCCATCTCCTGTTCCTGGTCTCTCGTTGGGTTCCTGTTCCTGGTTCCAAGTCTCCAGCATCTTCCTGATTCTCAAGCATCTTCCAAGTCTCCAGCATCTTTGCCTCATCCAAGTCTTCCAAATCCTGGAAGCCCTGTGCTCAAGTTCTTTGAGTACGTGGACCATGAGCAGCCCGCAGCGGGCTGTGTAGGTCGCATTGCTTCCCACATCCTGGGGCCAAGTCGCCCTAGTCTTTTTTTTATTTATTTTATTTAAAAACGTTTCTATACCGTCGTTAAGTTAGGTACCATCACAACGGTTTACAATAAGGCACAAATATTAATGTTGGAAAAATATCTTGATTTCTATCCACTAAACAGGTGCCAACAATTTACAGTAACATAGGGGGTCATTTATCAAAATGCGATAAGGCGTTTTTGCATGGTTTAGGGGTTATCGCATGCGAAAAGCCCCGTTAACGCATGCGATAGGCTCTTACCGCATGCGAAAACGTGTTTAACGCATGCGATCGCACCATATCGTATGGTGTGATGCAAATTCAGAAAATAGGAAGAGTTAGGGGCGGAGAGTGGGCTGGGTTAGCCTGCCTGGGGAAAGCGAGAGAGAGAGAGAGAGACTCTCTACCTCTACCTGGGTAACATCAAGCTAGGTTGAGAGAACATTGCCCAAATCTCATCTTGGAGTGAGTTTCCTCACTGCAAAGGTCATCAAATCTTCATGAGACCACTGTTCTGTTCGTAGGTGTCACGTACAATGTCAAAGTGGCCCCTAACCCCCTACACTCTTACCTAATCCCCACTTCGAGTTACTAGGTGGGCCTACCATAGGGTTACAAATACCTACCTATGGGCCATGACATTATGGCCAGGCGCTCTCTCTCTCTCTCTCTCTCTCCCCCCCCCCCCCCCCCCCCGTGTCTGGGACCATTAGCAATGGTTGAATGCAGGAAATACAACAGGTCGGCACTTATCACAATTTGTGCTAACTTAGCTCTTCGCACAGGTAATTAGCGCAAATAGAGATAAATGCTATATTAGCATAAAACACGCCCCTTTTGCTATCGCATGCGGTACTTACCGCATTTTGATAAATCCAGGCCATAGTTTGTTATAATTACTCATTGGTGAGTGTGATACATCATGTCAATTCTTATCAGTGACAGATTTAAAATAGATAACTTATAGTATCTTATTCTTTGGTGGTGAGTGAAAATATATAAAAATAAAATACATACCCGTATAGATTAGAGTAGTGTGCATGGGTGTTCTGCAGATCACCTCCCATTTTCCTTGTGTTCTTATCTCCTTTCTCTTTGTTGTATGCTTGTTTAAATAACCATGTTTTTAAATTTTTTATGAAGGTTTTGATGTCTTTTTGTAAGCGGATCTCGACAGGCATGGTGTTCCAGAGTCCTGGTCTTCATCTCTTCTGTCTCAGTCCAAGTCTTCATTCCTAGTTGCAAGTCCCTGCGGGTGTGCCAGGGTTATGGTCCGTGACCAGCCCACGGACTGTTTAGGGCACCTTGTAGCACAAGGCCTGCTTCCAGGTTTCCAAGTCAGTTCCGTCCTGAAGCTTCAAGTCCTCAGAGGCCACTTTACCAATACTCTGGATTCCCGGGCTCGAAGATCTTGTCCAGCTAACTGACCTCCTTGCTCCTGTTCTTGAGTCCAGTCCATTCCCTCAGGTTCAACTCCTCGGAGGCCACCTTACCGATACTCCGGATTCCTGGCTTCACGGAGCTTGTTCAACCAATGGTCTCCATGTTCCTAGTTCCAAGCCATGTTCCTAGTTCCAAGTCCGTCTCTCTGGTTCAAGTCTTTGGAGACCATCTTCATTCCGATACTCTGGCTTCCTAGTTCCAGTCTCGTGGACCTTGTCCAGTCAGCGTATCCCCATGTTCCTCATTCCAAGTGATGGTCCAAGTTCCAAGTCATGTCCATGCTTTGAGTCATCTTCCATCCTTGACCTCCATCTGTCCTGACACACATGCCATTCCCAAGCGGCAGGTCTGAAAGGCCTTTCAAGTGGCCAAAGGGCTACCCCAGAGGCCAGCATTGCATTTTTGGGTCACACTCTTGGTGCATGCAGGATCTGCGAAGGCCTGAGTGATCTACGTTCAAAGTCCAAGCTATGTTCCAAGCCAGTCCATGCCTGGATATACTCGCCTCCCACAGCACATGCTTGGGAACCTCGCCTGAGGTAGTGCCGTAGTCTAAGGGCTCACTCTTGTCTTAGTAATCAGGACCTGACAATGATCATAACAGAATGCAAAGGCCATGAGCTCAGTGAATGTGTCCCCATGACGGGCCTCTGATCCCTGGATTTTTGCATCTTGTTCCAAGTCAAGAATTTTATCTAAGCCATATTTTGCTTCTGATTTTTTTTTCCTCTACAATTTGCAGGAGGTGCCTGCAGTCATTCCTGGAATTTTTCAACAACTCACAGGAGGCATCTTCATTGTGTTTCTGGGGTTTTACGACCTGCAGGAGATGCCTGCACCCAGGTTGCTCAAATTTTTCAGCATGTCCAACTCTTTTGGTTCTCTCTTCTCCTGCATCCAGTCTTCATTTAAGATCTTCAGTTGATTCAAGTGTCTGGTTTTCTTCATAGTGTTAGCTTCTAATCATCCTCCAAGCCACCAGTTTTGTTCCAAGTTTTTAGAAATGTCATCATTCAACTTGCTTCAACCTTTCGGCTTTGCTCCAATCTTTTGTCCTGCATTGAGCCAGCCATCAATTTTGTTCTAACTCATCAGCTTTGCCTTGCCAGTCCTCATCTCCTGATGAAGATAATTTTGAAAGTGATCCTCTGGATTTTTCCTTTCCGTTAATAGTCATTTGAAAGAAACACCTGTATTTAAAGGGGGTCTAAAATTGAGAGCTACCTTAACTGAAATGCAGCAAGTTAGCAACCAATTTTTTAAGATCCTGACGTGCAAAGAGCTGTTTTCAATTCTGAAGAACATCTGCCACAGCTATTTTTTGAAATTGCCATGCTCCAACACCATTCCCCTTGTGTAGTGCTCAAGTAAAATTTGCTGGTGACGATCTTGGGACTTTATCATATTGCTGATTCTTCTTCAGAAGAGCTTTAGGGCCACCCTCATGCCAATGAGTCTAATCAAAGTGCTAGGGAGCGCTAGGAGAGTGGTCCCATTTGAGGGAAATGTGTGTCCTTGGGCCATGGCACAACCCTAGAAAGCTCCAAGGTGGTACCGAGGCAGGCGAGACGTGTCCAAGCATGGGTGAAAAGTGAAGGTTTGAACTCTCCACTGGACCTGCATGTTTCAGGAAGACCAACAACGCAATTGTTGTCTTTGAACGGTCCTCCGACCGTTCCAAGCCCTTTCGGACCTGCCGCTGGGTAACAGAAATAAGCGGCAGGACGGACGGAGGCCATGGTCAGATGAAGGCCTTGGAACATGGAAGGCTCAGACGAGGAACTTGGAACGTGGAGACTCAGATGAGGAACTTGGAACTCTGAGTGCTAGGAAGACTCAGATGAGGACTCAAAATGAAGTTCAGGATCGAGGACTAGGTTGAGGCTGCAGTGCAGCGCACCCTACACAGTCCACCACAGGGCGGACCCACAAGACTGGTCGCGGACCACGCTTGATGTGAGGCAGATTCCAGACAAGTTCATGGGAGTTGAAGCTGGAGCATAGCGAAGATTCAGAAGAAGCCTGCACCGAGATGCGCCCTACACAGTCGCCCATGGCTGGTCACGGACCACGCTGGAGTGGAGCAGGTTCTAACAGAGTCTTAGGCATGGACGGAGCATCCTCAAGGAAATCCGAGGGTCAGAACAAGCCTCAGGGAACAGGACCAAGATGGGACTTGGCTACAGGGAAGAATGACCCTCCGGAGGCTTGTGCTGAAGACGAGGAGGCAGGCTTGTGCCAGGGCATGGCACGCCAGGAAAGGTGACGACAAGGAAACAAGGGCTCAGAACATCAAAGCAGGATCATCATGGAACATCAGGACAGGATCATGGAACATAAGAACATGCCATACTGGGTCAGACCAAGGGTCCATCAAGCCCAGCATCCTGTTTCCAACAGTGGCCAATCCAGGCCATAAGAACCTGGCCAGTACCCAAAAACTAAGTCTATTCCATGTTACCGTTGCTAGTAATAGCAGTGGCTATTTTCTAAGTCAACTTAATTAATAGCAGGTAATGGACTTCTCCAAGAACTTATCCAATCCTTTTTTAAACACAGCTATACTAACCGCACTAACCACATCCTCCGGCAACAAATTCCAGAGTTTAATTGTGCGTTGAGTAAAAAAGAACTTTCTCCGATTAGTTTTAAATGTGCCACATGCTAACATCATGGAGTGCCTCCTAGTCTTTCTATTATCCGAAAGAGTAAATACAGCATGGGTTATTTTTCCCTATATGCATCACCTTGCACTTATCCACATTAAATTTCATCTGCCATTTTGATGCCCTATTTTCCAGTCTCACAAGGTCTTCCTGCAATTTATCACAATCTGCTTGTGATTTAACTACTTTGAACAATTTTGTATCATCTGCAAATTTGATTATCTCACTCATCGTGTTTCTTTCCAGATCATTTATACATATATTGAAAAGTAAGGGTCCCAATACAAATCCCTGAGGCACTCCACTGCCCACTCCCTTCCACTGAGAAAATTGTCCATTTAATCCTACTCTCTGTTTCCTGTCTTTTAGGACTTTGGAATCTCTGAAACAGATACATTTGTGGACTGTTGGAAGTTCTGCAGGGAAATGAATCTCCATTCGTTCCTGGGGAGAAAGAAAAATGAGGAGTACAGAGAAGACTTGTGGCACCCATCTGGTGTTAACCATGATCATATCATCAGGATATTGAAGAAAAAGAGCGTGGCATTATCCTTCAGGTACTAACAGAGGTTTGAGGAGAAAGGGGAATGAGTAAGAACTGTGTTCTGAACAACTGGATTAAAGGTATGCCTTACGAGTCTTTAAAGTGTATCATCTAAACTGGATTAGAGAACCCTGTTTACCTTTTTCCACTGAGAAAAATGACTATTTAATCCTACTCTCTGTTTCTGGTCTTTTAACCAGCTTGCAATCCATGAAAGCGTATTGCCTCCTATCCCATGACTTTTTAGTTTTCTTAGAAGCCTCTCATGAGGGACTTTCTCAAACACCTTCTGAAAATCCAAATACACTATATCTACCAGTTCACCTTTATCCACATGTTTATTAACCTGTTAAAAAAAATGAAGCAGATTTGTGAGCAAGACTTCCCTTGGGTAAATCCATGCTGGCTGTTTCCCATTAAACCATGTCTATCTATATGTTCTGTGATTTTGTTCTTTATAATAGTTTCCATTATTTTTTCCGGCACTGAAGTCAGGCTCACCAGTCTATAGTTTCCTGGATCACCCCTGGAGCCCTTTTTAAATATTGGGGTTATATTGGCTGCCCTCCAGTTTTCAGATACAATGAATGATGTAAATGATAGGTTATGAATTTTTAGAAATAGGTCTGAAATTTCATTTTTTAGTTCTTTCAGAACCCTGGGGTATATACCATCTGGTCCAGTTTATTTACTAGTCTTCAGTCTGTCAATCTGGCCCAGTACATCTTCCAGGTTCACCATGATTTAGTTAAGTTCATCCAGATCTTCACCCTTGAAAACCATCTCCGGAACCTGTATCTCCCTAACATCCTCATTAGTAAACAAGGAAGCAAAGATTTCATTTAGTCTTACCTTTTCTTCAGGCTGGCCGGCCTGACCCCCGATGTCGGCCCCTATCACATGGTAGGAGCAATGGACGGCCGGCGCCATCTTGTGCTCCTACCATGTGGCACCGGTAGCCCCTGTGACATAGTGAGGGCAAAGGCTATCGGTGCCATTTTGAATACTGGCAGCAGACAGCCCGTGTGCAGGAGATCGCTCCAGGACCCCCGCTGGACCACCAGGGACTTTTGGTAAGTCTTGGGGGGGCCAGAAGGGTGGGGGGTTTATTCGTTAGATACATTGTATTCTTGGGGGTTCGCCATACGTTTCGTGACCCCATGAATACAATGAATAGGGACATATACGTTGCAGATTGCCAATATGTCGAAAACGAATGCACACCCCAAGCAGCTGCGCTGCACCCTATCGCCCCCATAGCGCTAGTGGAAAAGGTTTAGTTAATTCCGGCACTACTGCCGGTGATAATGTATAAAACATTATTGCCCGCAGCAGTACCAGCATCAAAATTTGTATTAATAATAACAATAATAATAATGATAATAATCGCTTCCTACTGCACATTTCTTTTCCTTAATGTCACTTTGTCTCATCCATTGACATTGGTTTTGCTAGTTTTCTTGTTATCCTGGCTTGTAATGTAATCTTTTTGGTTTGTTCTGTCACTAGCATGCTTTGGTTAAAAGCCCTTTGGAAACTGGCTAATGAACATAAAATCAAAAGCGCCAAGCTTTCAGGTGGGAAGGAGAAAAATTGATAATCTGCTCTTTGCTTCTGATCTTCTACTCCCTATCATATCTAACCAGCTGTGGCAAGTTTGATGTATGGATGCACTGGGTACTATTAACTGGGAAATTGCAGCATGTGAGGTATAAGCATCTGAGCAGCTTTTGTATTAAAGTTTTGTAAGGTAGTATATATGGTAAAATTATTAATAAAGGTTAATACGTAATTAGCTCCTGGTAATAATCTTATTTTGAACAGCATCTCAAATTTCTGGCAAAAACATTAAACATTCCTGCATTATTTTTGCAAGTGGCTTCAAACCAGTTTTTAAATGCATTCCATTAACTGTTGCAAACAATTCATTTTGCAGATTAAAACCAATGTGACACCTGATTCCAATCTCATTGGCAAGCAACATGGACAAGGACTTAATACTATTTGTTGTCTAGCATTGCAGAAACTATTGTGTGGCTTGCTGTTACATCACTAATAATCAAACATTCCTAATCTGCTACTACTGTAATACACTGCCAGATGATAAGGTTTCATCTGCAGAGCCTCAATTAGATACAGAGTGCTTTAGTTAAAAGTCATATGGTAATTATAGTGCAAATTTGCATTGGAATTTTAAACATGCCTAGAACAAGCACAGGGGATCATTAGCAGTGTGGAAGTGACTTTAAGTAGGGGCTATGGAATTGCTGTACTTAGAGAAAATATGCAGGGAAGATGGGCTTTGCACACTTCATCTGTTTTTATATTATTTTTTTCTGTATTATACATACAGGGCCGGATTTTAAAACCTACGCACGCGGGGTACATTTGTGCGCGCTACCCGGCACGCACAAATGTATGCCCGATTTTATAACATGCGCGCGCAGCTGTGCGCGCATGTTATAAAATCCAGGGTCAGCGCGCACAAGGGGGTGCACACTTGTGCACCTTACGCGCGCCGAGCCCTAGGATAGCCCCGATGGCTTTCCTCGTTCCCTCCGAGGCCGCTCCGAAACCAGAGCGGCCTCAGAGGGAACCTTCCTTCCACCCCCCCACCTTCCCCTTCTTTCCCCTACCTAACCCACCCCCCAGTCCTATCTAAACCCCCCCTAACCTTTGTTTAATAAGTTGCGCCTGCCTCTGGGCAGGCGTAGGTTGCACGAGCTGGCCGAGTGCCGGTGCGCGATCCCTCGGTACAGCCGCTGTGCCGGAAGCTTCGGTCCCGCCCCGCCCTGCCCCTTTCACAAAGCCCCGGAACATACGCGTGTCCCGGGGTTTGTGCGCGTCGCCGAGCCTATGCAAAATAGGCTCAGCACACACAGGAGCGGTTACGCGCGTAAATCCTGAGGATTTTCGCATGTAACCCTTTGAAAATCTGGCCCACATTCACTATGCTTAGGACATCCTTTTCCTTGTGGCCGTGGAATAAAAATATGAAATGAAAAATATCATGAATGTAACTTGCTTTGATCTTCCAATGAAAAGGCAGGAGCTAAATCTTTAAAAAAAACAAACACCCTCATTTTCAAAGGAGCACGCTCGTGCCCACATGCGAACATATGAGGGCATATGGCTACATATTACTACTACTACTGCTTAACATTTCTGTAGCACTAAATGACATACGCAGCGCTGTACAAACATAGAAAATGACAGTCCCTGCTCAATAGAGCTTACATACTCTGAAATTTTATAACCTGTGTGCAAGTTCTTGCAAGTTATAAAATAAGCCTGACGCACGTATCTGTGCTCCTAATTTTAAGTGTGTACATGAACAGCAGGGAAATATCAGCTTTGGCACTCACACGTGCGGGAATTTTTTTTAACATGCACGCATCAAGAAAATGACCAGTTTAACCAGTTTGTCCACCAGTTTGCCTAGTCTATAGCTAGGCCATCAAGACCTCCTGGTTCTTTAGCTTGCACTCCCACCAGTTAATCCAGAGCTCTCAAGCAGTTTACATTGGCTGGAAATTATTTTATTCAGACTTACACCTCATCTATAGCAGAAGTAAAGTTATACTGAAATGGACGTGGATACATGACTATGTGCCTATATACACACACGTGCATATCTCTTGGCCTCAGAATGCTCATGCCCTGCCCCCATTCCATGCCTTTTTTTTCCCCGATGCAAAATATTTGTGCATTAGTACTTGTGTGCATATATGACAGGTTTATAAAATCGTCCGGGCACGATACATGTGATTGCATCTCCTAGTTTTGGCACTTGTATCGCTTTTAAAATTCATCTTTTAATGTGCAAGGTAAAACACCACTTAACATGGTATGAAATAAATTCTTTTAAATGGAATTTGCCAGTAAGTCAGTTTTTTCGGCTGTGGTCTATCTGTTCTACCACATCAGAATGTAGGTTGAAGGATAAGGAAATGTGCAAGATTATCTGCCAGGGGATATTAGAGTCGTCGTATTTGGAAAACTTATAAAAAGCTTTATATTCTGACTGTGAATCTTTACTTCAATATAAGCCAATAAGGGACCTCAAGATGATCAACAGCCAATGTGTGTTCTTCCCTTTTCACCTTTGGCTTCCCATCCCCAAAAAATCTTTCTCAAATATTGGACTGTTTTGAACATACTACCCACATTAGTGCCATTTGTCATTGCCTATTCTTGTGGTTGGAATATTAAAGACATGGTACTTTCACCAGATTTGAAGCTCCATTCATATTTGTTGGATATTCATCAATTACCTGCTAATAATAGGGGCATCAGAAATGTGGAAATTGTTCCTTGTGTCTTTAAACCAGGGAACTTTGAAGCTGGTAGAGGTCTATATCTTAACAATCGAGCAATTGTTGGTTCACATGAAACTGGTTTTGAACCATCAAAAAACCAAGATTATATGGAATTTGCCAGTAAATCAGTTATTCAGTCTCTCAGATAACAGAAGGACCAGGGGGTACTCCATGAAGTTAGCAAGTAGCTCATTTAAAACAAATCAAAGAAAATTATTTTTCACTCAGTGCATAGTTAAGCTCTGGAATTCATTGCCAGAGGATATGGTTACTGCAGTTAGTGTAACTGGATTTAAAACAGGCTTGGTTAAGTTTCTAGAGGATAAATTCATAAACTGCTATGACGGTAAATAATAAGCAATAGTACTTTGTGATCTATCTAATGTTTGGGTACTTGCCAGGTACTTGTAACTTGGATTGGCCACTGTTGGAAACAG
Organism: Rhinatrema bivittatum; assembly: GCF_901001135.1. Classification (NCBI taxonomy): domain Eukaryota; kingdom Metazoa; phylum Chordata; class Amphibia; order Gymnophiona; family Rhinatrematidae; genus Rhinatrema; species Rhinatrema bivittatum. The sequence goes on along the minus strand of NC_042617.1, from coordinate 542,918,682 downwards.
GATACTGGGCTTGATGGACCCTTGGTCTGACCCAGTATGGCATATCTTATGTTCTTATGTTATGTTCTTATATTATTAAACAGAAAACCAACATCAAACATGCCCATTTATTTTAAAATAGATTCCATGCAAATTGAATTAACCAGTCATGCACGTGATCTGGGTATAATAATCGATGGTGAGCTCAACATGAAAAAACATATTAGTTATAAAATTTGAGATGGCTACAATAAATTACATATTTTACAGTGCCTGAAACCTCTCCTTATGCATGAAAAGTTTTGTTTAGTACTTCTCTAGCCTGGATTATTGTAATGCTTTTTTATTTAGCCTACCTGCAGGCAAATAAGACCATTGCAATTATTATAGAATGCTACAGCCAGGACCCTGACTGGCTGCAGAGATCACATCACTACAACTTTAATGGCCTTACATTGGTTACTGGTAAAATTTAGAATTTAGTTTAAAGTCCTGTGCCTATTACACAAATCCATCAATAATGATAAACAGAACTGCACATTTGAATGAGGTGAGGGAGAGAGCTGTATTGATTGCTGGACCCAACCTATGGAACTCTCTGCCCTCAGAAATAAGGTTGCAAAGAAACTTTTTGGGTTTTAAGAAAAACTTGAAAACATGGCTCTTTAAACAGGCTTTTGAGAGCTCTAAATTTGAGAGCTCTGAATTTCTGGTTTTATGCTGACATAACTGGGCAACACATTTGAATCAGCTCAAAATTAAGGAGAATGATGGTAATGGAATATTAATGAATGAGACATTTATTTCCTTTTTGTCTGTCTTTATGTTATTTTATGATTTGTATTGTTTATCTTTTATTGTAACTGTTAAGTTTAACTTTTATTTCTATTCCTTTTAATGTATTTTTATGATTTATCTTATTGTAATTTTAGGATTTTATTGATTTAATTATTTTATTATTGTTTGTAAATTCATAATTGGCAACAAGATAAATTAATAAATTGGTATTTCCTTAGATTTTAACCATCAAATTACCAAAATGAGGACTATCCAATGTAACTATTGTGGAGCCTTTATTCTGAGGGAAATAATCTGGAAACTTAGGGCTTGCCTAAGTTCAGAACTCTATTCCTTGAAAAAGGAGTTGGCTGAAGTTAAAGCTCAATTAGCTTCAATGAAGAAAGGCTCATCCTCTTTACAATATTCAGGAATTAATTCCCCATTACCACAGAAAAACCAAAAGTCAAGGGTAAAGAGATTTACAGTGGACTCAGGCAGGATAAGACCTGTGACCCACAGGCACCCATTCTTGACAGCTGTGTAACCCACAAGTCTACACTCTCATTCACACAGGGCATTAAGGAACTCAATAAACTCAATAAACAACAAGATTACAGAGGGCTCTGGTAGAATTGAACTTCTGATGCAGAGACACACACTGTATCAAGTGCAACAAGTACAAAAAGCCTTCTCTGTATTAAATACTGAAGAAGTTCTTGAGAAAAAGATTGAAGTGTTATCTGAAAAAGAAGAAACCCAATGCATACAGGAATTCCAGATCAGTAACCAAAGGAAAACGCTCATTGTGCTGGATGAATCTGTCATCAAAGGCACTAATCTGTTCCCTTGTACAAATGCAAAGGGAAAGGGAGAAATGGATAATAAAACTCAAGTAAAGTCACAAAAGGAGTCCAGGAACAGCAGTAACCTGAACGAGGAAATCTGGAAAGCTATGAGCACAAATGCTTGTAGTTTGGGCAATAAAATCCCAGATCTGCAAGCCCTAATGGTGGAGACGGACTTGGACATTGTTGCTGTCACGGAGACATGGTTCACGGAATCTCACGATTGGGATACGGTAATACCGGGGTATAACTTGTTAAGGAAGGACAGAGATGATAGGAAAGGGGGAGGAGTGGCTCTTTATATCAGAAACAATATCCAAGCATCTGAGCTGCAAGGAAGATGGGGCAATGAAGAAGCACTATGGGTCAACCTAAAAAAAGATGGAACATCCATTTTTATTGGAGTGGTTTACAGGCCTCCAAACCAAAAGGAAGAGCTTGACAGAGATCTGGTTGAAGACATCCAAAAGATGGGAAAGAAGGGAGAAGTGGTGATTGTTGGAGACTTTAATTTGCCAGATGTAGACTGGAGAATCCCATCTGCAGAATCTAATAATAGTAGAGAAATAGTGGATGCTCTGCAAGGAGCTTTGTTCAAACAAATGGTAATGGAACCCACAAGAGAGGGAGCTATACTCGATTTAGTGCTCACTAATGAAGATAATGTCTCTGATGTCCAGGTGGGCGCCCACCTCAGCACCAGTGATCATCAATCGGTATGGTTTAATATCACAAAAAGGATATGGAAAAGAAGCACACGGACCCGAGTTTTGTAGTTCAAAAACACAGACTTTGATGAAATGGGGAAGTACCTGGAGGAAGAACTAGTAGGCTGGGAGAACGAGAGAGATGTGGAACAACAGTGGACCAAACTAAAAGGAGCAATTACCAAGGCAACTAATCTTTATGTTAGAAAAGTAAAGAAAAGCAAAAGAAAAATGAAACCTATCTGGTTCTCCAAAGAGGTGGCTGACAAAATAAAGGCTAAAAGATCAGCGTTCAAGAAATATAAAGGATCCCAAAGGGAGGAGCACAAAGAAGAATATCTGGTAGAACTGAGGGAGACAAAGAAAGTAATCAAGACGGCAAAATGTCAAGCGGAAGAAAGGATTGCCAAAGAGGTAAAGAGAGGTGACAAAACATTTTTCAGATACATCAGTGAAAGGAGAAAAGTTCAAAGTGGTATAGTGAAATTGAAAGGTGAAAAGGATCAATGTGTGGAGAGAGACGAAGAAATGGCAGAAATATTAAATGAATACTTCAGTTCTGTGTTCACTAAAGAAGACCCTGGAGAAGGACCATCGCTAGTTAACAAGAAAATAGAGGGGAATGGAGTAGATGTAACTCCATTTATAGTAGAGAATGTATGGGAAGAGCTGGGGAAACTGAAAGTGGACAAAGCCATGGGGCCTGATGAGGTTCATCCCAGGATACTGAGGGAGCTCAGAGATGTGCTGGTGGGTCCACTGTGTGACCTGTTCAATAGATCCCTAGAAACGGGAGTGGTGCCAAGTGATTGGAGAAGAGTGGTGGTGATCCAGCTTCACAAGAGTAAAAACAGAGAAGAGGCTGGTAACTACAGACTAGTTAGCCTCACCTCGGTGGTGGGAAAAGTAATGGAGTCGCTGTTAAAAGAAGGAATAGTGAACTATCTACAGTTGAAAGAATTGCTGGACCAGAGGCAGCATGGATTCACCAGGGGAAGATCCTGTCAGACAAATGTGATAGATCTTTTTGACTGGGTAACCAAGGAATTGGATCAAGGAAGAGCACGTGATGTCATCTACTTGGACTTCAGCAAAGCTTTTGATACGGTTCCACACAGGAGACTGGTGAATAAAATAAGAAGCTTAGGAGTGAGTGCCAAGGTGGTGGCCTGGATTGCAAACTGGTTGATGGACAGAAGACAATGTGTGATCGTAAATGGAACTTACTCTGAAGAGAGAGCGGTGTTGAGTGGAGTTCCACAAGGGTCGGTGTTGGGTCCAGTCCTGTTCAATATCTTTGTGAGCAACATTGCAGATGAGATAGAAGGTAAAATTTGTCTTTTTGCGGATGACACTAAGATCTGCAACAGAGTGGACACGCTGGAAGGAGTGGAGAGAATGAGACGGGATTTAAGAAAACTGGAAGAGTGGTCGAAGATATGGCAGCTGAGATTCAATGCAAGAAGTGCAGAGTCATGCATATGGGGTGTGGAAATCTGAATGAACTGTATTCGATGGGGGGAGAAGGGCTGATGTGCACAGGGCAGGAAAGAGACCATGGGGTGATAGTGTCTAATGATCTGAAGTTGGCGAAACAATGTAACAAGGCGATAGTTAAAGCCAAAAGAATGCTGGGCTGCATAGAGAGAGGAATATCGAGTAAGAAAAAGGAAGTGATTATCCCCTCCTACAGGTCCTTGGTGAGGCCTCACCTGGAGTACTGTGTTCAATTCTGGAGACCGTATCTCCGAAGGGACAGAGTTGTGCTGCAAAGATTACAAAGGGAGAAAGGTACACCCTTGTTTTAGGCTTTCCATTGGCTTCCATTAGTGACCAGAATTAAATTCCAAATATTAATCCTAACTTTCTGAGTGGTAATGGGTCATGCTATTTAGGTGAGACCCTCAAGTGATATCTGAAATCAACCCAAGAACATCTATTGGAGATACCCATTGTAAAGATAATTCAGGGAGTATGTACAACATGAACTTTCTTGGTGATGGCTCCCAATTGATGGAATAGTCTACCAAGTGAGATTCCACTGGAGACCAGTTATTTAGTCCTATGGAAGAAACTTAAAGCATAACTGTTTCCTCCCACTAAATATTTATTGATTTGGTGACTATCTTACTATTAGATAATGATTTTGTTTGTTTAGATTTTTTATCTGAGGGTGTGTATTCATTGATCTAAAGGAAGATAATTCAGATTGAATATTGAGAATCATTCTGTTGTGATCTGGCTTTATCCTTTGTGTGACCTGGAGAGAGATTGTCATTTATATTATCTTTGTATTTGTTTAAAGTTTTAATTTTTTATGGAACTGAACTGCTGAATTATTAAGGTTGTATATCAACTTGGTCGTTCCTATGGGTTTGGAAAGTCTGTCTATAAGTAGTGAAATTAAATTAAAATCCCAACTCTAATTATTTATTTATTTTTATTTTATGTATTTTAAAATATGTATAGCCCACAACTATATATAATTCTAGGTGGAGTACCTCCATACATCCACAATTTTAAACAAACTAGACCAGTGCATGAATCATTTGCAACAATATTTCAAAAACAAGGCATACTTTAATATTTATTCACACTATGTTCCATAATAATAGCAGCCACTCTAATTAGACCAATCGCATACTTTTCCCTACATTCTCATGCCCACTGTCTGGTGCCAAATTAACTTGTTGCCCCAACAGCTTCAGCTTTTAGTTGTTTTCTGAAAGTACATGGTCATCATCTGCTCTCATTGCATCAAGCAGGAAGTTCCGTAATTGGGACTTGTAACCATAAAATGTCCTGGCTCAAGTTTCAGAATGTCAAGCCTCTCGCACAGATGGGATATCTAACCGATTTTGACTAGCAGACCTCAAAAAGCAAAGATATCTGCATATCTTTAATGCTGCACTGAGACAGGCAGGAGCATCCCTGCTCAAAGCCTTATGAATCAGCACTAGAATCTTAAATCTTGTACTCTACTAAACTTGGATCCAATATAATGAGCAGGAATATGATTCTCTTACCTGCATGCCTGTCAAAACATGAACAGACATAGTTTGCAAGGCTCTCAAAGTGGTTGTACGAAGCCCTATGTATAAAGTTACAATAATCAAAGGCAGGCAACACCAAAGTCTGAAATACCATATGAAATTCATCATAATCCATATACAGCTTTAGTTTGTGCAACATGCACAACTTAAAAAATGCACTCCTTCTTACAATAGCCTTCACTTGCAAATGCATTGAGAGTGTGGAATCTAAGATGATGCTCAAATATTGAACAGACATATTAACTGGAATTGATCAGTCTTCAAACTGGAAAAAATATTCATTTATGTGATTTTGGGGAAGTTGTTTATCCTCTCTGTGCTTAAACATCGTGATTATTTACCCTTTTAAATAGTACTAGATAAGTGGGAACACACCTTGAAACTAAATGGTAATAGACTTAAAATAAATTGAAGAAAGTATTTTTTCAATTAACATAAAATAAAACTGTGGAATTTGTTGTTTGAGGATGTGTTCAAAGGTAATAGCATACCTGGGTTTAAAAAATGGTTTGGGCAAGTTTCTAGAGGACAGACCCATTAGCACTTATTAGCCAGGCAGGCGTGGGGAATCACCACTACCTATGTCTGGGAATAGGCAACAAGGATGTGATCTACTGGGATAGTTGTTCATTTTGAGGTGGCACAAACCAGGGCATCCGCTTTTGGGAAACACAGACATTCCTTGACTGCTGGGTCCAGAGGATACAAGGCCTCCAAGGCCAGACCTCCTTTAAAACTTGCTTCCGGAGCATCCCATTCTAGGTCAATCAACTCCTCGATGGCTTCCAGCATCAGGAAATAGTAAGAGGCTTTCCATAGAGACACAAGACACCAGGATGGGGTTCTTCTTTGGCTCCAACATAGGGTCCTTGCCCAGAACTCCCAGAGAGTTCAGGGTCTGGGAGACTAGGACCACTAATTCATCTCTGTGGAAAAATCAAAGCATGGTCCAATATGGTTCCAGGCCTGGAGGGATTTCCCCGTCCTCCAATGAATCTGCATCCCCTTTGTCGTCGGGATATGCCTCGCCTTACCAAGGGTATCACTGATGGACCCAGACATCATGGACGACGAAGGGGATGCAGATTCATTGGAGGACGGGGAAATCCCTTCAGGCCTGGAACCATATTGGACCATGCTTTGATTTTTCCACAGAGATGAATTAGTGGTCCTAGTCTCCCAGACCCTGAAGACTCTGGGAGTTCTGGGCAAGGACCCTATGTCAGAGGCAAAGAAGAACCCCATCCTGGTGTCTCTGTGGAAGCCATTTAGGAGTTGATTGACCTAGAATGGGATGCTCCGGAAGCAAGTTTTAAAGGAGGCCTGGCCTTGGAGGCCTTGTACCCTCTGGTCCCAGCATTTGGACCCTGGCCTTTATTTCAGAAATACAGAGATGCTGAACTTCTGACAAAGCTACAATAAGTGACTGACTCATCTCCTGTCATTGTTTGTCTAAGTCTCTGTTAAAGAATGAAATCTTCTTTCAGCAATTAGAGAAGGGAAAAGACAATGCTGGCCTGCTGTGTGTATTGAGAGGAGATAGACATTAAGCTTCTGCTGGGTTTGTGGCATAGTGGACTCTTAGTCGCTGTGGAGATGACTCCTCCCACGGGGAGGGGCCCCGTGGGGAAACACAGCGATAGGCTAGACTCAGAGAGCAGACACTGGAGATGAAAAGTTTTATTGTATTGCTGTAGATAGATGGTAATTGTGCAGGAAAGAATGGCACTGAAGTCCAGCAAGGTGCCAATACATTCAGACAGCCTCAGATGTAGAAGTCTCACCCAGATGTACAAGGTTGGTAGTGTTCCGCAGAGTGGGATAAGCCGAACCTGGTGGTTGGTATGGAGAGCTGGATCATAAAGGTACTCACTGAGAGTAGTACTGGAACCCTCCTGGTTGATGGTGAAGGTGAACCCGAGGTCTATGATGCAGGATATACTGAGCTGGATAGGCCCTTGAGGAGCGAGTACCTGGAAGTGCAGAATCCTAAAAAAGAAGAAAGACCCCCGAGAAGCGGTTGTCTAGTTAGTTGAAAACCCCAGAGGGTAGTGGGAAGCAAGAGGCCCCCGAGGAGTGGGTGCCCAGAGCTTCTTCAGGAGTGAGATACCCCGGAGGATAGTGAGGAGTCTAAGCGTGCAGCTTAGAAGTGGTCAGAGTAGCTAAACCGAAGTCCTTGCTAACTCATTTGTTGGAAGTGGAGCGGAGGCTTAAATACCCAGAGGTATTGATGACATGTGGTTGGGACTCCCCCGAGGTTCCCACCATGACATGTAGATAAGCGTAGGCAGCGTGCATGCGTGCACCCTAGGAGGCCATGGGAAGGAGCATGGCAGACGGGGACACCCATGCTGAGTTGGAGACGCCGAGGGTTTCGGCACTCGGCACCAGAGGCAGCCATCTTACCCATGGAGGAGGAGAAAGGCAAAAAAGAGGTGAGGCAGAGCGGTCGCAGCCGTCTGCGACTGACGGACGCAACAGCTTCAGTAAGGCTCAGAAATAAACGGGAACCCAGCTTCCAATCCTGAGAGGGGCCCTTATCAGATCCAAGGTCTGCTACCACACAGCAGAAGATTGGCCCTCTGGGGGAGGGGGAGCCATGCTGGGGGGGGGGGGGGGCAACCAGTCAAACTGAAAAAAGAAGAACCAATCAGAATGTGACATCTTTCTCTGTTTTCCATATGCATGAAGCTACGGAATATGCATAAGCTATCTCTTTAAAGCAGCTGGGAAGAGGGGGTTTGGGGCTCAGTCAAGAAGATTTCATTTACACCAGCAAGAAGCTGTCTGAGTCATCACTCCTTGCCTCGCCCTGCAACCAAGCTGCTAGATGAAATCCAGGGTCCTGGAGCTTTGCTTGGAAGAGTGTCTGAAGCCCTGCTGCTTTAGCCAGAGTTGGACTTTCCTGGTTCTTCTCAAGGAACTTGGGGAATCCTCTGGCCTTAATCGAAGTACACCCACAGCCTACTTCCTAGAGACAGTCAGCATACATGATTTCCATCTTCCTACATAGCCCAAGTGTCAAGACTCTTCAAAGTGGTGAGATTGTCCAAAGACAAGATGGTGGCATGCTAGAGGCAGAGGTCGGCTGCTCTGCTTTACTTTTGATTTCTTCTGGCCATTGTGCTGTTTCTTCTTGTCTGAATGCCTTCTACGAGGAAGGGAAGGGCAAGGGTCTATCCCCCAGAAGCCTTCTTCCCTTTGAGCCAGCAGCTGATCACCTCTTTTGCCGTCCAGTCAACTTTATTTGAAGGAGCTGAGGACTCTGATGCTGTTTGCAGTATGGGAGCAAGGCAGGTATCCACAGCGGAGGCATCCTTAAACCCGCTGGATCAGTGGCTTCCACACACAGTGGCTCTTTTCTCCTACAGGCATGGCTGCACCCGATGACGACAGTATCAGCGCAACTATCTTGGAGGGGGCCCAGGGGATTTTGAAATTGATTCAACAGTGTTCAGCCCCGAAACCTGGAACTGGTCAGGGAGACTCATTGGAGCTAGTTCGACCCTCTTCGATTCTGGTTTCAGCTGAGGTGGCGATAACTATGGCAGTACCCTCTTCAGATTCAGTCCAGGGCTTTCCTTTTTCACCTAGCTGTCCTGTAGTGTTTAGTCGCCCAGCTGCTGTGACCCTGGACTCCCTTTGGGATCTTATGGTGAGTTTTGGATCTTCCTTAAATGCCTATTTCTTCAAAATGGACTCTCTTACTTCTTGATTAGATCAGATGGGCAATTCATATGACCAATTAGAAAAAGGGAAAACCAAATGATTATTTAGAAAAAATGCTCGCTTAAATATATTGTGTTTTTTTGTTTTTATTTTATAATTTTTAATTTTCAATTTTTGTTAAAAATTTTTTTGAAGAAAAAGTGAACTGCATCAGCAAGCCAGTTAGCGTATCTCCTGTAACCTGGAGATCGCTCAGTCTTCTCAATCACTTGCAGTCACTTATATGTACAGTTCATGTTACAAAATAAATTCAGAGGGTAGGACTCAATGTCAGATATTTATTAAACTCACCAACGAAGGTGATGGCAAGCCATAGTGCGATGTAGACAGCTTATACTTTAAAGGGAAGGCTCAACTACGGCCGAAGTTTCTCTCAACAGCTTCTTCAGGAGCCAAAACCTATCAGATTTCACATTGTCTACCGACAAGTAGAAATTCCAAACTGATTCCGTCTAGTGCGCAAATCAAAATTTGCAGCCTGTAGATGTTATCTTCTTTTCAATACTTTCATATTATTTTCTGTCAATTCTGAGACTGGCATAGAAACAAAAAACAAGTGTTAGAGATAATATAAAATACTTAGCTTGTCCGAAGGAGCAGAATGCAGAATCCTTACTTGGGACCCAAAGGTCTCCCGCTTGATTTCAAGATGGACAGAAACCACAAGAAGAGCAACAAGCTCTGTTTAAATCAAGCGGACCTTACTCTCACGTAACCAATGAGGAACAAGTGACGTCATCTCACGATGATTCCGAAATCAGTCACAAAAACTTCGGCCGTAGTTGAGCCTTCCCTTTAAAGTATAAGCCGTTTACATCGCACCGTGGCTTGCCATCACCTTCGTTGGCGAGTTTAATAAATATCTTACATTGAGTCTTACCCTCTGAATTTATTTTGTAACATGAACTGTACATATAAGTGACTGCAAGTGATTGAGAAGACCGAGTGATCTCCAGGTTACAGGAGATACGCTGACTGGCTTGCTGATGCAGTTTACTTTTTCTTCAAAAAATGTTTTAACAAAAATTGAAAATTAAAAATTATAAAATAAAAAAAAAACCCCACAATATATTTAAATGAGCATTTTTTCTAAATAATCATTTGGTTTTCCCTTTTTCTATCTGGATTTCATTTTTGTGGGATTACCCTGCTCTTTTGTTTTTCAATTCATATGACCAACAGTTTGTTCCTCTTTCTCAGAAGCTTTCTCAAATGGAGACGAAGATTCAGGACATTTAAGGTTTTCACTTTACTTTTGTTAAAGACCAGAATGCATTATACAGAAGGATTGAATTATTGGAAAATCAAACTAGGCATTTGAATCTGTGTTTCCTAAACTTCCCTAAGGTTATTGGAGAATTACCTGATACTACTCTTAAAAAATACATTCTGGCTCAGAAAGCGGAGTTAACTTTATCTGGGGAATGCCCTATTGGGTGAATTTGAAATCACCCGCGCACGTAAAATTACACGCACAAGAGCCGTGCCAAAGAAAAGGGGTGGGGAGGGGCAGGGCTTGAGGTGCCGGTATAGTGACCATTTGCCGCTGTGCTGGGGAAGCACGCACCGGCAGGGTGCTGGCGTGCGCAACTTGCTACTGCTCCTTTGGTGGAGCAACAGGTAAAATAAAAAAAAAAGGGGTAGGTAGGGTAGGGATAGGGGAAGGGAGGATGGGGTAGGGAACTGGGGAATGCTGCGATGCGTCACCGTGCGAAACTTGCAAAAATCTACCCCCCCCCTTGCGCGCACCGTGGATTGCAAAATCTGGTGCGCATGTGCACGTGGCCTGCTTTTATAACATACGCGCACCAGTGCGCGTATGTTATAAAATCAGCATATCCATGCGTGTGCCGGGAAGCGCGTGCTCATGGATCCGCACGCACATGTACTAAAATCTACCCCTAAGTGTGCAGAGAGGAAAGGGTCACTTACGCATATGTTTTGGCACTGCACCTTTGTGACTATATTTTGGAGAAAGGTACTTAGATATTTATGCAATACATTAAATGTCCGTCTACCCATGGCCATCGAGGCAGTTTTCTTTGGAGTGGGTTTCCCAGCAGCTGTGAGGAGGGAAGGTGACAGAATTTTTCTAAACAAGGCACTGCTACGGGGGGAAAGGTCCATTCTAATGCATTGGAGACAGAGGGAACCTCCGTCTTTCTGGCAGTGGTGGAACGCACTTCATAATATGGTGCATATGGAATCCCTCATAGCTACTAAATCCCCCTCTGCTAAAAAGAAATATTTTAATATTTGGGATAGTTATATTCAAAGCCTCTCAGGTAGGGCTAGGAGTCTACTTTTAAGCTACTTATAAAGCTTAGTGATCTGATTGCTATTTTAGTACTTTCGTTTTCCTTTTTTTCTTGCTTTAGGACATCACATCTGGCGCACTTATAGGGTTGAGGTGGGATGAGGGGGGAGGGCAGTCCAAGAATCTCATTGTAGATGTCTAATCTTGATTTCATGGGTCCTGGCTGGACCAGAACATGACAGCCAGGCTTCTTACTTCTTTGGGGTAGATATTCGGTATGTTACACATATCATCCTGATAAATGTTGTTTTCTGCCACTGTCCTATACCTGTATTATTGGGAGGGACGGAAGGTTAAAACTCAATCCTATAGTTTAAAAAAAAAATTCTTGTTACATGTAGCAATGATGGAAATGTTCATAATGGCTTGCAAGGCTTTTATTTATGTATTTATTTACAAGTTTTTGTATACTGTTATTTGGTGGGTTCCAACAAAATGGTTTACAACAATATCGTAAAAATCTAATACATTGTCCTTTGAATTTGATATAAATATGTCTAGTAACTATAACACTGTTTTTGGTTGCATGTATTCAATGTACCATCCCCAAGTTCTATTAAACAGATTTCTAACTAAAAAATACTTTGTTGAGGACTTGAAATTCCCACCTGATAGTCTTCTACCTACAAGTAAAATCCTTTTTCTTCTTTCTCTTTCTTCCTATAATCTTAATACTAATGTAGCATCTGGTTTTCCAAATTTGACCGATTTCCTTGAGAACTCTTCTGGTATTATTGATCATGCTACACTGTTAGTTACCTTCTTTATGTTGCAGGACCTAAGTTCAGTTATGTGTAATTACGTTCGAAATTTTGCATCCTTATTTTATGGTCAGCATGTTTCCAGATGTAGTATGTGTAACTCAAGAAAGAAGAAGAGCTTTTCTCACACTAAGGCAAGAGGCTATTTCCTTAGGTTGCTCTTTTTCTCTTAGGTATCCATGTAAACGTCATGTTAAATATAATAATGATGTCTTTATTTTTTTTTGCTTCTGAACAACTTAAGGCCTTTTTGTAGTCCAAACACCCTGTAACATCTTCTCCAACGTCACCTTAATATCAACGGAACTAAGAATTGTTAAGTTTGACTGCAAACCAAGTTATTTCTTTCCTTTCTTTTCCTTGATTTCTCCCTTTGATTGCAACCCCATTTTTCTTTCTCCTTTGTTGTTATTTAAATGGACTTAGGATTCATACATTTTGTTTCCTATTATTGTTTTATATTTGAAATTTACGATTTGCTTGAATTTCTGTTCATGTATTTCTATGCACAGGTGATTCAATGTTATAACAATTTACATAAATCAAAAGTTAAGAAAAAAAAGTGGTGAGACTGTGGTTTACTTCCTGGTTCATGTCTGGAGTCTAGTTAGAACTGTTTATAAATTATAAGCAAGTTCCAGCTAAGAAGATGTGTTATGCTTCTGCTAATTTATTTATACCTTTTGTGCTATTCATCATAATCCATTCTTTGTTAAAGATTCATTTTAAGTTTCCAAGAGAGTCATTTTTCAATTTGCATTAGGGCCTTATTGCATGATAATGCATGCAATAAATAACACATCGCGAAATGCGTATGCAAATTTGAAAAAATCTAGTTAAATGGGAGGAATAAATGAAAATGAGAAATAACTTTGCCTTTTTTCCTGGGAATATGCCTACAATAGCTGTATGTTACGGCCAAATTTGGATTCACAATATTTATATGAGAGAGAGAGAGAGTCTCTAGGGAGGCACACATAGTACTTAACTTTTTATACCACTTAAGAGGGGGCATTCTTAACTCGGAGTGAGGTTATGGTGGTGTGCTAGGTTTTGGGGGACAGTTTTACATGCACAGTCAGAAGTACAAACAGCACAGTTACCATCAGTAAAGATTGTATGTGATTTGGAGTAATGAAAGATATAAAAAAATGAGAATTGTACAATGTACTCTCGACCTAGCTTGATGTACTCTCTACCTAGCTGCTATCAAGCTAGGTCGCGAGTACAATGTGGAAATCTCATCTTTGTGTACCTTTCCTTACTCCAAATCACATCAAATCTTCACTGATGTCTAGTCTGCTGTTTGTACCTCAGACTGTACAGGTAAAACTGCCCCCAAAACCTAGGCCACCACCAAAACCTAGGCCACCACCAAAACCTCACCCTAAGTTACTAGTTTCCCCTCTTATAGTGGTATAAATAGTTTACTTATTTGCAAGCCTTATAAAGAGTTTCTCCTTCTCTCCCTCTCTCTCTTTCCAGCCCAAAATACAGTGCCCTTTTTTATTGCCGGTACTATTTTTCACAAATGTTATAGCAAACTGATAAATCTAGGTCTAAGATTGCTAAGTTGTTAGTGTTTTTTTTCTGGTAAAGCCTAATGTCATACAATAAATCTATTCTGAGATAAACAAGTGTGAGTTCCAGGGCTGATTGGATCACATACATAAGGTAAAATAAGTGTTAATTTCTGTGTACTGCTAGTTACCTTCGGGAGGGGGAAGAGGGCAGATTCCAGACAGCAGCCTAGGCTTAAAAATCCTTCAGAGTTATGAATACTTCTAACAAATGTAATTAAAAAGTGTTTAGAAGCATGTTGAGAAACCAGGGGAAGTAGTTTTCAAATGAATTACACGTATATATGTAACATGCTATCATGTAATTTTTAAAAGCCCAATTACTCGCATAATATGCACTTACATACAGTATTTAGAACCCAGTTTTAAGTGTGTAAATCCTTTTGAAAATTACCCTGAAAGTATTGAAAATGAAGACCTTTAATGTGGCTGTGGTTGAGGACAAAATAGCCCCACAGCGTAAGTTAGAACATCTGGAGAACTCTTCCAGGCATTTGAACCTTCATATTCTTAATTTCCCTAGGGTTTCCTTTTTGTCCCCATAGAGGATTTTAAGAATTACTATATCCTAAGGAAAATTAAAAAATATCACCAGATGCATTTCCACCAGTTTCCAAGATTGGCCGTTGGGGAAAAGAGGAAACGATCAAGGGGAATTTCATCAGAAGAGTCAACTCTCTGTAGATAGTGTGGATTTGAACTTAACTGGATTTCTGGAACATTTTAAGCAGGAGAAAGATAACAGAGCAATCTTGCTCATGACTTTTGGTTTTGAACAGGATTTAACTGTGGGGACGTATTTGTTCTTTAGGAACAGGCAACCACCTTTTATGGGACAACGAGTCTGAATTTTCTGGAAATCTGTAAAGCATTTTCTTTTAATGTGACAAGAGGCTACATCTCTTGGGGCGGATACATTTCTTCATTACAGTTGTAAGTGCAAAGTTAAATTAGAGAATGTCAAATATGTTTTCTATGATCCTACCCAACTAAGAAGTTGCTTCACCAACATTATCTCCAGCAGCAAGTTAAGAATTAGGCTCTATGTACAGTACTTTTAGTTGCCAGTTGTTGTTAGTAATATTGGTAGTTTTTTTTTTTTTCATTGCTCTCTTGGATACTCATCATCAACCCTTCTTGGGCTCTAAACTTTTATCTGGTCTATTATTGAGGTAATGTCTGATGTACTGTTAATATTTCTTCATGGAATAATTTGCATGGTTATTATATGTACCTAAATCAATTTCAGTAGTCCAGTGTTGCGGTCCTGGTTGCTAGACTCGAGGGAAACCATTTTAAAACTCAACTGCAGGAGGCACCAGTTGCTGTGTTTCTGATCCTGGTCCTGCTGTGTTTCTAATCTTGGTCCTGCTGTGTTCCTGATCCTGATCCTTCTGTGTTCCTGATCCCGCTCATCTTCTGGATTCTTCTCGGCTTGTCTCCTTGGTTCCTGATCCCGGTTCACCTCTGATACTCCATGTCTGTCGCCTGTCTTGATTCCTGCTCCGTCCTCGCTTTGGTCTCACTACTGCCGCCTAAGTCCCAGTGGTCCAGATCCTCAAGGGCTCCTCCCGGGGGGATCTCGGATCTCCAGGGTGAAGATTCCATCTTCTCTTCAGGACTCGCTTCTGCCAATTAAGTCCCAGCGGTCCGGATCCTCAAGGGCTCCTCCCGGGGGGATCTCGGATCTCCAGGGTGAAGATTCTGTTCCTGCGTTCATCTTGGTACCACCTCCTGGGCTGTCCCATCTCCGTGGAGCTATCTCTTCCAACCATCTTCCTCCACCAGGTCGGCCCAAGGGTCCACTGTCCAGTCCGCAACAGTTTGCAACAGTCCAGTGTGATCATTCAAACTAGGGAAACAGAGGTTCCTTAATGCATACCCTGAGATGATCAATATATTACATTATGAAGATCTCAAGCTATTATCAGTATTGTGGATAGGATCTTTTATAGCCAATGAGCATCTAATGTACGTGTTACTATACTTTAGTTTTTTATTTTCTGGGATTATAAACTGTGGTCCTAATAATTCTTTGGTTTCAAATGAAGGAAAATTTTGAAGTCAGCTATCATGGTGGAATTCAATGCCAGTGCTGGGTCAGCTCACTGTGAATGTGACTGAAATAACCTTCAGCCTGCATTATTTCCAGAAGAACAAATAAATACAATTCAGTAATGTATTGTTTTGTGCAAATCATTGTGCAGTTACAGAACAATAGGTTCCTACAGCAACACGAGTCAGACTCGTGATAAACAACCCTATTTACAAGAGTGTGTTACCACATTAATGCAGAAAACATGTATTATTAGTGAATAGGCCCCATTAGAAGTAACATGACCTGTGATAAATAACATTTTCATGCATTAATGCAGTATTACACCTTTGGCAATAGGCCTGGTGATGTCCAAAATATATGATAGAAAACCAGCTTGCATTTATGTTGTTTCTTTCTTGCTATGTGAAGAATAACACCATCATGAATGTTTCCAGTTTTATATGTATAGAGGACAGAACAAATCAAAAGACTTTGAAAATTCTCCATCTCACTCAGGAGTTATAGAGGCACTCCCCCTTCTCCCCCCTCCCCACTCATGGGAAATAGAACACTTTCTAATAGGTAACTATATTTTATCTTCGTTCTCGTCTACCTCTCATGTAAAATGATGTGAACAGTGCAAATTAAATAAATAAATGTGTGTTCTGTAATTTTTAACTTAAAATGAATATGCTCTGAAGTTTAAGATTTTACTCTGAGGTTATATCAGGGCATAAGATATTACAGCTACTCTGGGCTGAACATTATTTTATATGTTTGCCAGTTATAAGAGAAAGCTTTTATAGCAATAATTCAATACAGTTAACTGAAGAGCCTTATAGCTGAAATGGTGACTGGGCCCCTGCAAGTGTATATCACCAAAATATAGTCTCCATAGAAGAAGAAAATAACTTTTTATTCTAATTTTATTTTGAAAAGGTTTACCCTAACAACCTGCCTGACTTTTATGTTCTCCCAGGACAAGCAGGATGATGGTCCTCACATGTGTGTGATGTCACTGGATGGAGCCCTATAACGGAAAACTTTTCTGTCAAAGTTTCTAGAACTTTTGACTGGCAAACTGAGCATGCCCAGCATACCATAATCCCTGTAGCCACAGGGGTCTCCCTTCAGTCTCTTTTTTTCCACGCTGCAGTTTGCCTCGCGGTTAGGAGTTCTGTGAGACTTCTGTCACACAATTTTCCTCATGGAAAAAACTTGAAGATTACTTCATTAAAAAGTTCCCTCATAGGGGTCTCCCATCGCGATATTGTTTTTCATCGCTCGGTGAGTAAAGTTCACTGTTCCCGGTCGGTTCCTTTTTCGGTGTCCGCAGGCCATCAACAGTTTTTGGGCCTCACCCTCTGTCATCATGGCAACAGGTTTCCGAAAATGTCCGGAATGCCACGTCAATTACCGACCCACATAATGTCTGTGTGCTGTGCCTTGGCTCATCACACGACATTTCTCACTGTCCAAGTTGTTCCCAGATGACTCTGAAGGGTAGGCGGGCTCACCTCGACAAGATGGAGACCCTGTTTAAAATCAAGCTGACTCCATTGACGTCCACCCAATCGTCACTGGCAGGAACATCGAAGAAATTAGTCATCAAACCTCACCGGGAGCACCAGGGCAGTGGTGACCATCCTCACCGACTCTGTCTTAGGCATCTGTATCATCTTCCTCGGTGCTGGAGAAAGACCGGACCGAGCACCGAGGGAAGCACCGACACCGGCACTGACGCGAGTCTACTCCCGGTGTCGGCACCGACACCGCATCAGCCTCGATGGCTATCGAGCCGCTTGCAAAGAAGACACGTGTAGAGAAGCCTTTAACACCCTCTCCACCCAAAAAACCAAGGTGATCCCCACCGATATCGGTGCCGGGTACTGAGCCCCCACAAGTCCCTGAGGAGGTGTCAGTAGCGCCTAGCCTGCCTCCCCCTGTAGCTTTCAGGGAGGAACTGGATGGTTTCATCCGCCAGGCAGTGCTCGATGCTCTCTGAGACTTACAGCCATCAATGCTGGCCCCCATACCAACACCGATACCGGAGCCATCGATATTTCCACCGTTGCTAACCAGACTGGAATCACTCATCGGTGCCCTTCTGACACAGCCCGGGCCACCGATGCCAAAGCAACCCGCAAAGTCTCTGAAAGTCCCGATTCCCATTCCAGGATCCTCAGAGGATGAAGGCACGGACTTCAGTCCCTTTTCAACACCAATTCCACCAATGCCGGAACCGATGCCTAGTCCATCAGGGCTCTCGGGACCTCAAAGCCTTCGGTGTCACTGAAACCCACACTGGTGCCACTGCATCTTCCATCGAGGCCATTAAAAGATCCATCAGTGCCAACACGTCCAACAGTACCAACCTTCTTCCCTCCCTCAGGATCTCGACAAGAGACCTTTTCTGACACATGGGAAGATGTTGATACCGACACATCCACGGAGGACATCTTATCAGAACCATCTCCTGCGGAAGAAAGGAGAAAATCTCCCCCAGAAGATCTCTCCTTCGCTAATTTTGTAAGGGAGATTTTTATTTATTTATTTATTTATTTAATTTTATATACCGGCAACCATTTGCACATCGTGCCGGTTTACAGATAACTTACAACAAGGATATATAGGCAGAGCCTTTACAAGGAACAGTGTATTGTCAGGGACAGTATATGTCAGGAACAATCCCCTTTGACCTGATTACAGAGGAGGACACACACCTCAAAACATTGGAAGTTCTCCAGTTTGTTGATGCTCTGAAAAAAGTAATGGCTATCCCTGTCCAGGAAGTGCTAGTGGATTTCCAGCATTGTCTCTGGGAGCATCCTTGTACTGTCCAGCCAGTGAATAAGAGGACAGATGCAACTTATCTGGTCCAACATATTCCTGGATTCCAAAAGCCACAACTACCCCATCAATCGGTGGTGGTTGAGTCTGCACAGAAGAAGGCCAGAAGACTGTGATCTCACTCTTTAACACCTCCTGGCAAAGACCAAAAATTCCTTGATATTTTGGGTCACAAGATGTTTTAGGGCTCTATGCTAATGTCACGCATAGCTGCATACCAACTTTACATGACACAGTATCAAAGGAATCTCTGGAAGCAGGTTCAGGGAATAGCTGACTCTCTTCCCCAACAACAGCAAGATAGTCTCAACACCTTACTACAGAAAGGCCTTGAAGCTGGGAAACATGAGGTTCGTGCTGCTTACAACTCCTTTGAAATAGCTTCTCACTTGTCAGCAACGGGAATCAGCACCAGGAGGTGGGGCTGGCTGAAAGCATCTGACTTGAGACCTGAAGTCCAAGACAAACTTGCTGATTTGCCATGTACCGGTGAAAACCTATTCGGAGACAAGATACAAGATGCAGTGGCTCAACTAAAAGACCACAATGAGACCTTGCAGCAATTATGTACAGTTACTACCGAGGCTCCTTCCTCTGCAAAGAGATCCACCAGAGGAGATCCTAGAAAACCATTTTATCGCCCACGCAGATACTACCCACCTACATCTCACGTGAGGCCAACCAGGCCGTCTCAGAGAGCATATCCTCAACAGCCTAAGACATCCAGGCCTCAGCCACCACCACAAACAGGCCAAGACTCTGGATTTTGAGATCTATCCAGAGAACAGCAGTCGCTCCACAAATCCAGATCCTGATTTGCCAGTAGGAGGTCGAATTCACCACTTCATAACCAACTGACTCAACATTACCACAGGCCAATGAGTTATATCCATCATAACTCAAGGATACCATCTAAACTCCTCATGGTACCCCCAGACTCACCACCCAATCCTCTGTTGATGCAGAAAGATCACACAAGTCTTGAGTCAGAACTGTCCACCCTTCTGGGTGCCAGGGCTGTGGAACCTGCTCCCCGGGCACAGCAGGGCAGAGGGTTCTACTCCCGCTATTTTCACATTCCAAAGAAATCAGGCGGCCTCCGCCCCATTTTAGTTCTCTGCAATCTCAACAAATTTCTATAAAAAGAAAAATTCAGGATGGTGTCCCTCGGCACCATGCTTCCCCTTCTACAAAAAGGAGATTGGCTCTGTTCTCTGGATCTTCAAGACGCTTACGCTCACATTTCAAAATTCTCACATCACCGCAAGTACCTACGTTTCCTAGTGGGACATCAACACTTTCAGTACCAGGTCCTGCCTTTCGGATTTGCCTCGGCACCCCATGTATTTACAAAGTGCCTAGCAGTGGCTGCGGCCCATCTACACAAGAGAAACATACACGTCTTTCCTTATCTGGATGACTGGCTCATCAAGAGCCAATCCAGCAAGGAGCTCTCGACACTCTCAAGCTCACTGTCAATCTGCTACACTCATTGGGATTTCTCATTAACTACCAAAAATCCCACCTGACTCCATCTCACCTCTTCACTTTCATCGGAGCAGATGTGGACATTACAGTGGCAAAGGCCTTCCTGCCCAACGGCCGTGCAGACACACTTTCCAAGCTAGCTTTGTCTCTGCGCACAGAACACACAGCTTCGGCCCATCAATTCCTAATGTTGCTGGGCCACATAGCTTCCACAGTCCATGTCACTCCTATGGCCAGATTGGCCATGAGAATAACTCAATGGACTTTGAAATCTCAGTGGCTCCATGTCACTCAACCTCTGTCAACCCAGATTTATGTATGGTGGATAAACAAAGCCAACTTGCTAACAGGTCTACACTTCCAGCAACCAGTTACACAAGTGACCTTAACCACAGATGCATCCAGCTTGGGTTGAGGAGCTCATGTGAACAATCTTCAAACTCAAGGTACTTGGACGAAACTCGAAGCAACATTTCAGATCAACATCCTAGAGCTTCGAGCTATACGTTATGCCCTATATGCATTCAAGGACTGCCTTTTATACAAGATTGTTCTCATACAAACGGACAACACAGTTGCAATGTGGTACTTGAACAAACAGGGCGGCACAGGCTCTTATCTCCTCTGCCAAGAAGCCACGCAGATCTGGGCCTGGGCCCTTGCACACTCCATGTATCTCTGTCCACTTATCTGGCAGACATACAGAACGTAGTAGCAGATCGCCTCAGCCGACAGTTCCATCCTCACGAGTGGTCTCTGGATCCTGTGGTAACGACCAGAATCTTCCAACGCTGGGGTCAACCAACAATAGACCTCTTTGCATCTGAACTGAATCACAAAGTGGACAGATTCTGCCCCCTGCTCAGGCAACAAAACAAGTTAACTATGGATGCCTTTGCTCGCCCCTGGAACACAGGCCTCCTATAAGCGTATCCCCTGATACTGCTTATAGCCAAAACTCTCATGAAGCT
This sequence comes from Rhinatrema bivittatum, assembly GCF_901001135.1. Lineage (NCBI taxonomy): Eukaryota > Metazoa > Chordata > Amphibia > Gymnophiona > Rhinatrematidae > Rhinatrema > Rhinatrema bivittatum. The sequence continues at coordinate 542,897,584 of NC_042617.1, read as the reverse complement.
ACAACAAGACAAAGGGTCAATGATACTCATAGCCCCGTATTGACCTCGACAAGTATGGTTTCCCATACTTCTCGACCTCTCAATCAGAGAACCCATTCACCTGGGCACAGCCCCCACTCTCATAACTCAGAACCAAGGCATGTTACGCCATCCGAATCTTCAGACCCTATCCCTCACAGCCTGGATGTTGAAAGCTTGATCCTGCAACTGCTCAATCTTTCAACTGATGCCTCTCAAGTGCTTGTAGCCTCATGAAAGCCTTCCACAAGGAAATCTTATCATTCTAAGTGGAATAGGTTTACCATATGGTGCATGCAAAAAGGTATCGACCCCTTTTCCTGCCCCACTTCATCTCTATTAGACTATCTCTGGCACCTTTCAGACTCTGGTCTCCAGACTTCTTCGGTGAGGGTTCACCTGAGTGCCATCTCAGCATACCACAAGGGAGTTGGGGATGCCCCAGTAACAGCGCAATCCCTTGTGAGTAGATTTATGAGGGGCTTATGACAACTCAAGCCCCCTCTACGGCCATCAGTTACCAAATGGGACCTAAACATAGTACTTATAAGGCTCATGCTCTCCCCGTTTGAGCCTTTGCACACCTGCAATGTTAAATTTCTTACATGGAAAGTCCTCTTCCTAGTAGCCATTACATCTGCTTGAAGGGTTAGTGAGTTACAAGCACTTGTCACATACTCACCCTATACAAGGTTCTCTCATGACCGAGTGGTACTCCGTACTCACCCTAAATTCCTTCCCAAGGTGTTTACTGACTTCCACTTGAATCAGTCCATAGTTTTGCCCACATTTTTCCCAAGGCCCCGCTCTCATCAGGGCGAGAGTGTTTTACACACTTTGGACTGTAAACGTGCACTTGCATTTTACCTAGACTGCACTGCAGTCCATAGGAAATCAACCCAACTCTTTGTTTCTTTCAATAAAAACAAACTGGGAGTTGCAGTGGGCAAACAAACTCTCTCCAATTGGCTAGCAGACTGTATTGAATTCTGCTATGAGAAAGGAGGCCTTCCTCTCCAGGGACGAGTGAAGGCGCACTCAGTAAGAGCCATGGCAACCTCAGTAGCACACTATCGTTCAGCTCCGATTGCTGAGATCTGTAAAGCTGCAACATGGAGCTCTCTTCACACATTTGCAGCACATTACTGCCTAGACAAGGAAGGACGTCAAGACTCTGACTTTGGACAATCTGTCTTGAAGAACTTATTTCCAGTATAATCCCAACTCCTTCCACATCCATCTGCTGTGATTTTCAGGCTGCCTCATTTTCCCAACAATACGCCAGTTGTTGTGCCTGTTGCACAAGTTGTACGCTGTTGGTCCAAATAAATATGAGTCAACCTGTAGCTTGCTAATCACCACGTGAGGACTACCATCCTGATTGTCCTGGGAGAAAGCAGAGTTGCTTACCTGTAACAGGTGTTCTCCCAGGACAGTAGGATGTAGTCCTCACGAAACCCACCTGCCACCCCACGGAGTTGGGTCCGAAACGTTTATTATTTTATTTTTTCACTCGCACCTTTTGCTACAAACAAGACTGAAGGGAGACCCCTGTGGCTACAGGGATTATGGCATGCTGGGTATGCTCAGTGTGTCATTCAAAAGTTCTAGAAACTTTGACAGAAAAGTTTTCTGTGATAGGTCTCCATCTAGTGACATCACACACATGTGAGGACCACCATCCTGCTATCCTGGGAGAACGCCTGTTACAGGTAAGCAACTCTGCTTTCTTATTCTCCATGGACAAATGAGAACACAGGACTTTTGTTTCTTGAGAGTCGTGGGAGGCTAGAGGTTGATGTAGACACAATTAGGCCATGACATGCCAGAGTACAGACGATGATCTTGGAACCTGTACAGTACATTTCACAATAGATATTTGTTTTTAGAAACAAAAGAATATCTACAAAATAAATCTGTTCAGTGAAAATGAAAAGTATGGACTGGGAGCCAACAAATGTATTTGTTAGATAGATGGTTTGTAATGGAAGAGTTTTGCTGCTGCAAACACTGTAGAAGAATGGCTTTGGGAACACACTGTAACTGCCTGATTTGCTAAGGCTTTTCTCCCATTCTGTGTCTATGGGAAAATACCTTGATGAATCAATCCCTAAGGGGCTTATTTACTAAAGGCTTTCTCGCATCATGGGCCTATGGGAAAAATGTTTAGTAAATGACCCCCTAAGTTTGTTAGAACCAAAGTTTATTAGGATAGATTTAAATACATAAATATGTATACCCTGGAGGATGGGGACAAGGAAGGATTGTGATAAACATTCAAATAAACCAAAGGGCTCCCACTTGCACTTATTTCCGCTCTCAGCAAGAAAACATCTTCTGATGCTTATTCCTCTGTTCTGGTTTGTTGACTTTGTCAGGTCACTATATTCTGTAAGTTTTGTGATTTTGTACTCCCTGTTTCGTGAGTTGTTCTTGTAAGGATTACCAGCTAGCATGCTTAGAAAACTGACCTCTCTGTCCAGTCAAAATAACATAAAACAATGATAGAGGCAAAAATGTTTTAGTGGTAAGGAGAATCTAGAACAGAGGGCCACAGTACAAGACTGCAGGAGGAGTACATGTTTAATGTCTCCTGTTCTCTGAAGTTTTGCAGGGAGTGTGTTTTTGATTACATTACTATTTTTAGCAGTTTCATTGAATATTTCTTTTCTTTTATCTTTCTTAGGATGCAAATATGGCAAATATTTCAGACATTCTGCCTTCCAGTCTCCTTAGTTACACAGAAAAAAATAACTTGTTCTTGACCATTACCCTAAAATTGTATCTTGAAGGAATGGCATGTTCAGGAGTGTTAGTGGCTGAGGGCCACAATCCATTTTCTCAATGTCACTGTATTTTCCCTACGCCTATCAAGATACCGTTTTGTTTTTCCAAAAATCAGTTTGTTTTTTAAAATAACTAAATCTAACTTTATTTTAATGGTTATGAAGCTATGGAGATACTGTATGTTGATCTTGCTGCACACTTTGCACTGTCATTCATCATTTATCATGGAGAACATGGAGCTTTACTGTAGTCCCTTAGCAACAGACTGAAGACCTCAAAAGTCTCAGCTGGTTTTTGTGTACTTGCTCTTATGTTTTGCATCGAAGAATCTGTACTTTAATTCATATCCTTTTCTAGAAAAGTCTTCCTTGTCCTTGTGAAGAAAAATAGTACATACTTAAATTTAATAAAAAATGTTCTCTACTTTAAATCAACTGATTAGAAAACTAGGTTTATGAAATTGATGGCAATAAGTTGTTTGGACTTGTTTGCCCAGAGTCCATTTCAAGCCTTACATGCCTTTTATAGCATTTAAGTCCCATCTATGTTTTAAATATACATCAACTGGTGAGGTTTGGCATAAGTATTTTTGTAATAAGTATAGTAGGTAAGTCATTTCACCCCTCACTGGCTCAGGTACTAACTTATGGGGTCATTTCCTAAGCATTTTCCCCATACACACAGCATGGGAAATCTTTAGTAAATTTAGGCCTCAGATTATAAGCCCTCTGGGGATAGGGAATTACTGTTTGTAATTCGCTTTTGAAGTGCCTGATAAGTGAAATATAAATCAAATAAAAAGTCTTTTGTATATCCCTTGGGTACTATGGGCCGGATTTTCAGAGGTTATGCACGCTGGGCCTATTTTAAAAAGGGCCGGTGACGTGCGTAAAGCCCCGGGATGCGTGTAAGCCCCAGGGTGGGGTCCAGGGGCGGGGCGGGGCCAGAGGCCTCCGACATAGCGGCCATTGCCACTGTGTTGAAGGATCGCGTGCCGGCAGGCTGCTGGCGCACGCAATTTGCACCTGCTTGGAGGCAGGCGCAAAAGGTAAGATACTTTTTGGGGGGTTAAAGTAGGGCTAGGGGGGGGGGAAAGGTTAGGGGAAGGGGTGGAAAGGTTAGGTTAGGGGGAAGGGAAGTTCCCTTCCAGGCCGCTCTGATTTCGAAGCGTCCTGGGAGGGAACGGGGGAAGGCAGCGCGGTTCGGTGCACGCAAGGTGCATAATTGTGCACCCCCTTGCGCGTGCCAACCCCTGATTTTATAACTTGCGCAAGTTATAAAATCGGACGTACATGTGTGCGAGCAGGGTAGCGCGCACTCCTTTTAAAATATACCCCTATGTGCACAAACCAAGACAATTATCCTCAATTGGAGCAAGCAGCAAAACTCATTACTGTCGGACAAGATGGAATATTTTTATATTGCACAGTGAAAGCAAAGATTAAATTTCACTGTAGTGTTTTGGGATCAGAGGTTTTACTAAACAGGCACCAATATAACAAACTAGAGCATGAAAATCCTTCTATTAATCCTTCTTAGCTTCACACCTAATATGGAACCTAACATTGTTTAACTATGGCATGGGTTATTTTTCCTTATATGCATCACCTTGCACTTATCCATATTAAATTTCATCTGCCATTTTGATGCCCAATTTTGCAGCCTCACAAGGTCTTCCTATAATTTATCACAATCTGCTCTTGATTTAACTACTCTGAACAGTTTTGTATCATCTGCAAATTTGATTACCTCATTTGTCGTATTTCTTTCCAGATCATTTATAAATATATTGAAAAGTAAGGGTCCCAATACAGATCCCTGAGGCACTCCACTGCCCACTCCCTTCCACTGAGAAAATTGCCCATTTAATCCTACTCTCTGTTTCCTGTCTTTTAGCCAGTTTGTAATCCATGAAAGGACATCGTCACCTATCCCATGACTTTTTACTTTTCCTAGAAGCCTCTCATGAGGAACTTTGTGAAATGCCTTCTGAAAATCCAAGTATACTATATCTACCGGTTCACCTTTATCCACATGTTTATTAACTCCTTCAAAAAGTGAAGCAGATTTGTGAGGCAAGACTTGCCTTGGGTAAAGCCATGCTGACTTTGTTCATAGTCAACAGCATATTCTATCTATATGTCTGAGATTCAGATAGCAATTTTTCTTTTTAGAGAGAACTATAATAGATTTTTGACACAAGGATTTTGTTTTAATTTTTGCATTGCACCATCGGTGGGTGGGGGGAGTACGTGCCACACTTGAGTTTAACTGTTCCAGCTACCTAAAATATAATGAGTAGCAAGTTGTGCAGAATGGGAGCTGCTAAGAAACAAGGACCTAAGCAGAATGATGAGACACTCAAATCACTGCACATGTGGAGCTGTTGTTACACAGGTTATGCTGGGCACAGTAGGCTTGATGTTGAATGCACATTGAAAGGTGGCCCCTGATGAGTTGGGTGTCCCCAAAAGTCAGAGAGGCCAACCATGAGCACAGCTACCAGCATGGAGATCGCAATGCATAACAGAAGATACTGAGATCAATCACCATGGACACTCCAGCAGCCCAGAGGTGCGTTTGTTAAAGATTTAAATTGGCCAGATTTCTGGGCCAGGTAAACTACAGTTATGCTTCAGCTTAGGCGGGGCTTAGGTAATACTGATGTGGGTCATGTGATGACCAATTATACAGAGACACCAATGGACTAAAAGTTTGGATTTCTTAACCTATGTTTTATCCCACATTTTAATAGGCAGGAATGACTTATAGGAGGGTGGTTTCAGATAGCATTGATTCCCTTTCTTTCCACTGTTGTGGCCTGTTACTGCTGCCAGATGTTTGATGATGCCCTCCAGTACCTGCTGCACAGTCTTTCATATTGCCTTGTACTCTTTCCAGACTGCTTGTGAACCTTGGTTGGTCGCATGTTCACCAAGGTTCAAGAGAGAAATGTATAATTCTGGCTGCTGGACTGCTGAGCTAGGCTCTACTAAGTTTGTGCCAGCACATGTCATATACTTGCTGTAAGGAAAGCAGCTGCAGGATATGGGCCTAAGTCAGCGAGAAGTGAAGGACATGGTGATGGCTCAGATATGATAGATATGTGGTCTGTGTGGACACCAACTACAAAGGAAAGTGCAGATATTGATAAGAAATTATCAATGTCTTCCTACAAGCCATGGGAAGATAGTACAGAAGGAGAACAAACATTTGGAAAGAGAATGAATGTTTTGGTGCAGGTGGTCTAGGGAAAGGAAGCCAGGCCAGAATGACATATTTAGAAATGATCAATACTTGGTAAAGGTAACTAGGAAAAAATGTATATAAGCCTTGTAAGATTATGACATAGGCAAGGATGAGTTTAAGGGCTTCTGATAATTTGCAGAGTCTACGCTTATCCTTCCCAGACACTTCTATTGTAATTAGCTATCATTTATTTACCATAATAAACATTTTACTAAATTTCAAAATTTTCTCTGAGTCGCATGTCTGGCATAGTGGGGTAAACTTGTCGCTGGCACACTTGATCCTGGCATATTTATCAAAGGTGCACTTGTCCCAGGCAAACTTGTCCTCAGCACACTTGTCCAGGCCCATTTTTCTGATCCTCTACTACTGCTAGGAATGTGGGGCCCCTGGAAGATTGTACCGGGTGCTCGTTTCCTGGGCATACTTAACCCTGGCGCACTTGTCCCTGGCACATTTAACCCAAGCACACTTGACCCTGGTATACTTTTCCCCAGCACACTTAGCCCAGTCACACTTGTCTTAACCCTGGTGCACTTGTCCCTGGCACATTTAACCCAAGCACACTTGACCCTGGTATACTTTTCCCCAGCACACTTAGCCCAGTCACACTTGTCTTAACCCCGGTGCACTTGTCCCAGGCACTTTTAACCCAAGCACACTTGACCCTGGTATACTTTTCCCCAGCACACTTAGCCCAGTCACACTTGTCTTAACCCCGGTGCACTTGTCCCTGGCACAGTATTCCCATGCACATTTGTTCTGCGAACACTTGTCCCTGGCATATTTGTTCCTAGCACATTTGTCCTGGGTACACTTGAACTGGGTGCAATTGTCCCATGTGCACTTGTCCCGGATGTGCTTGTCCTGGGCACTCTTTTCCCAGGCACAGTTGTCCTGTTCATATTTAACCCAGGCACATTTATCCCCAGAACTCTTGTCCTGGGTGCACTTGTCCCCTGCACTTGTCCAGGGTGCACTTGTCCCTCACGCACACTGAACCTGGGCACCCTTGTTCTGGGCACACTTAACCCGGGTACATTTGTTCCCTGCACACTGGTCCTGGATACACTTGTCCTTGGCAGACTTGTCCTGGGTGCACTTGTCCCTGTCATTTTTGTCAAAGGCACACTTGTTCTATGCAATTTCGTCCCTGGCACACTTGTCCCTGGAATATTTGTCAAAGGCAAACTTGTCCCAGGCACACTTTTCTGGTCCTCTACTACTGCAAGGAATTTGAGGCATGTGGAAGATTGCCCTGGGCACTTCTCCTGGGCACACTTAACCCTGGCACACTTAATCCAGGCATACTTGTCCCTGGCATACTTTTCCCCGGCATACTTGTCCGCGGCACACTTATCCTGGGTGCACATGTCCCCAGCACACTTGTCCCTGGCAAATTTAACCGAGGTGAATTTCTCCCTAGCACACATGTCCTGGGTGCACCTGTCCCTGGCACATTTGTCCTGGCACACTTGTCCTGGGTGTACATATCCCCAGCAAATGTTTCCTGGACACACTTGTCTTGTGAGCACTTAACTGGGTGCACTTGTACCTAGCAGATTTTTTGCAGGTGCACTGGTCCTGAGCGTACTTATTTATGTATTTATTTATTAACTAGTCACCTGATGCCGAGCTCTAGGCGACTTAGAAAAGATATGTAAAATAATCCAAACAAAATCAGAAATAAAATTACCATACATGTAATAATCAAATGCATAAGACTAACAATACCAATTAAAACAAAACTTGATAAAATAACAACTAAAAACATCAACAATCAGGGACTGAGAGGAGAGAGAAAGGTAAAGGGATCTGCCGAGGCCTTTCTGGGAGACCAGACCTGCCTTTCTGGTCCATGACAGGGCTGGTTGGAGGACGTCCCGACGTCTCACATCATCAACGGGAGACCATCGAGGGGCTTTAAAAACTGCCCTAGTTTGGCGAACAGACAGAACTGAGAGGCGAGAGAGAGGTAAAGGGATCTGTCGAGGCCTTTCTGGGAGACCAGAGCTGACTTTCTGGTCCATTATGGGGCTGGTTGGAGGACGTCTCGACGTCTGATGTCATCAACAGAAGACCATTGAGGGGCTTTAAAAACTGCCCTAGTGCTGCAAACAGACGGGACTGAGAGGAGAGAGAGGTAAAGGGATCTGATGAGGCCTTTCTGGGAGACCAGAGCTGCCTTTCTGGTCCACGACAGGACTGGTTGGAGGATGTCCCAACATCTGACGTCATCAACGGGAGACCATCGAAGGGCTTTAAAAACTGCCCTAGTGCGGTGTGCACCAAAGGGACGCACGGCTTACTCTCATTTCTTCTTTACCAAAACAGATTTCATTTCATCGTTAATGAATATTTATCTTCTTTGATATACTACATGATCTTCTCAAGTAAGTACAACTCTCTCTCCTCTTATTTCAATTGTCAAAAAAAAAGGGGAAAAAAGAGGAAAGGAACTGTACGTGTGTTTCCCTCCAACCCTATAGTACCAACTTTAAGTTCCCATCCGATTATTGAAGGTTTATGCAACCATATTACTACCAGTACACCCTCAGGAATGTTGGGAATTGGCCTAGAATCATCTATTCCTGCATCCCCTGGGAATTCCACCTCCCTCAGTCCTGAACTCCGCTTGCCACCAAACCAGGACTCTATATTTTTAGCAGGTCCACATGAGGGTCAACAGCAGCCAAACAGAGCTGCATTAGATCTATTGTAAACCGGTACGATAAGACTTGGTTCTTGAGCATCGGTATATTAAAAGAATTTAAATAAAATAAATAAAATAAATAAATTTAAATAATGAATCCCCAGGCAAATATTGAAATGCCTGAAAAACCATCGGTGATAACCCTGGAAACACTGTGGACTGCAAGAAAAGGCCTAGAAACCTCTTTAGGGGTTAAAATTGAAAATATTAACAAATCTGTTGGCATGATTCAGTCCCAGATTCAGGGGCATGACACGGCTATTAAAAAAAATATTGAATCTTTAACTAAATTGGAGAAACATTGTGACAACTTGGGGAAAACTGATTTGGCATTGATAAAAGGTCAAGAGACCAATTCACGTAGAATAGAAATCTTAGAGAATTACTCTAGAAGATTAAATTTAAGGATATTAAATTTCCCTAAATCATCAACTATCACTCCCATTGATATGTTAAGGAAATGTTATGCCGAGACACTTAAGGTATCTCATGAGGCTATTCCCCCATAACGAAAGCTTTTTATATTCCTGTAAAAATCAAAGTAATCCCCCTATACTAGAAAATGTATTAGAAAATTTGACTGATTTTCTACAAGATTCTCAAATTAATATTGAGAGTTGTGCTATATTACTAGTAGTGTTTGCCCTTGAACCGGATAAAATATGGACAATGAAATTGTTCTTTCGGGCTTCATAGAAAAAGTTTCTTGGCCAACAAATTACAATATTCCTGGACCTTACTAAACCTACACAGATGAGACAGAAAGTATTCCTATTGAAAAAACAACATGTATTAGATTTATGTGCTACTTTTTTGTTGCAATATCCCTGCAAATGTTTGATAAAATTAGTTTCTACTAAATATATTTTCTTTGATCCAGATCAAGTGGAAGGTTTCTTACAGAATAGGATAACCCCTATAAATATTTCTTTATAATGTATTATCACATGTGTTTATTGGAATAAGAAAAATAGCATACATTGATTATAATACTGGTTTATTTCCTAATTTCTATAATAAGTATATTAACAGTCCCTAGTTGAGGTCTTTTTTGATTTGTGTATCCGCAAATTTGTGGATCTAGCTTATTTGTAACTGAACAAGAAATTGTTATATTCTTCTAAATGTTCAATATTTCTTTCAAGTCAATGTTGTTGGCTATAAATTGTAAAACTTTGAAAATAAAGAATTAAAAAAAAGCAACACATCAACAATCACAAAACAATCCCTAAAGAACTTAAATATCAATTAAGCAAAGGCAATTCAGAACAGGTTTGTTTTCAGCTGAGGCTTGAATGTTTTGGTGTAAGTGGTAAAACGCAATTCAGCAGGAGGTGAATTCCAGAGGACCGGGATGGCAACCAAAAAAGCTCATTCCTGTGTCTCCATGAGATGCATACATCATAGAGATGGGACATCCAACAACCCTCACTGCAAAGAGCGCAAGGCAGGCTTGGGATTGTACAGATGGTTCATGGCATTTGCCCAAGGTACTGAATCAAACACAATAAGCTTGTGAACTAGAGTAGCAATTTTATACTTAACTGAATTAGCAACTGACAGCCAATGAAGGCTGATAAAAGAGGGGTAATATGATCCCAAATATTGCTACCACTAATCAATCTAGCAGCAGCATTCTGTAAAGTCTGCAATGATTAAACATAAAATCTGTCAAGTCAACAAACAGTAGTGCAATAGGGGCAAGATGAAAGCCTGAATCTGATGGTTCAAGGAGAGGTTTGAAACCTCAAAGCACTCTTAATTTGAAGAACCCATTTCACAGGATAGCCTTAAATTGGGGCTGAAGGAGTTTAGATCAGCACACCTGGGTTTTTTACACAGTGGGTAAAGTGCCGGCCACAGAATAGATAGGGGATAAGAAATTGATGGCTTTCTAGATAACAAAATCAATTCTGTTTTAGACAGATTGAGTGGAAGCGTATTGTGAGACATCCAAGCCTTTCTGGCATCAGTGCAAATGGACACTGTCTCACTAGAGTCAGCCCACAATGATGACAATTTGATAAAAAACTGGATGTCATAATCTATACCCATCACAAATTCCAGAAAGCAATTTGCAGATGGGTGCTAGATATATTTTGAATAATCCAGCTGACAGAGCTGAACCCCGTGGTACTCGGAAGTAATATTATGCCTACGAAAACATTGGGATGAAAAGCAGACTTGCTGAGACCTTCCAGAGAGGTAAGAGCTAAACCAGTTGAGGACCAACCCAGAAATCCCTGATTCTCTAAGACATAAAAGGAGGACCTGGTGGTCCATTGTATCAAAAGCTGAGTTAACATCAAGCAAAACAAGGGCATATTCGTGGCCACTAACCAGGCCTCTCCTAATAGCATCCAGCGGAAAGTAGAAGAAGCTCAGTGTTAAGCAGTTTCCAGAAACCAAATTTATAATGATCCATACTTAGTGATGTTCAAGAAAATCATTAAGTTGTGATAACACTGAGGCCTCAATTATCTTCACTAAAAAGGGGAGAGAAGAGATAGGTCTATAGTTTATGACTTCTAAAGGGTCAAATCCTGTTTTTTTAAGCAAAGGGCAAACTAAGGCCATTTTTAAGGCTGATGGCATAAGATGAAATGAGAGGTGCAATGATATCTTTAGAAGATTGTAGCAAATATACACTACAAATGATGGGGCCAAAAAAAGAAGGGTTAAAAAAGGAAGAAATAATCTTAGAGATCTCGGTACTAGAGACTGGATCAAAGCTGGACCATTTAACGGGGATATGCTGTAATGGAGCAGATGCCCAAGAAATAGAAGATTGAAAAGAAACAGAAATTTTCTCGACTTTATTGATAAAATGGTCAAGAAAGACTTTGCCATCTATATTCAGGACAGGATGAGGGATCATTATCTAACCCCTGAACAGTTTTAAAGAGAACATGTGGATTATGATAAACCTCATGCAGCTGCTGCGAAATAGAAGCTTTCTTTTCCTCATCATAAACAGACATAGGGGCGGATTTTAAGAGCCCTGCTCGCCTAAATCCGCCCAAATCCGGGCGGATTTAGGCGAGCAGGGCCCTGCGCGCCGGTGAGCCTATTTTACATAGGCCTACCGGCGCGCGCAGAGCCCCGGGACTCGCGTAAGTCCCGGGGTTTTCTGAGGGGGGCGTGTCGGGAGCGTTTCGGGGGCGGGTCCGGGGGCGTGGTTACGGCCCGAGGCGGTCCGGGGGCGTGGCCGCGCCCTCCAGACACGCCCCCAGGTCGCGTCCCGGCACGCTAGCGGCCCGCTGGCGCGCGGGGATTTACGCCTCCCTCCGGGAGGCGTAAATCCCCCGACAAAGGTAAGGATGGGGTTTAGACAGGGCCGGGCGGGTGGGTTAGGTAGGGGAAGGGAGGGGAAGGTGAGGGGAGGGCAAAAGAAAGTTCCCTCCGAGGCCGCTCCGATTTCGGAGCGGCCTCGGAGGGAACGGAGGTAGGCTGCGCGGCTCGGCGCGCGCCGGCTATACAGAATCCATAGCCTTGTGCACGCCGATCCCGGATTTTAGCGGATACGCGCGGCTCCGCGCGTATCTACTAAAATCCCGCATACTTTTGCTTGCGCCTGATGCGCCAGCAAAAGTACACGAACGCGCCTTTTTTGAAAATCTACCCCATAGTGTTTAATAAGGCACCTACAGGCCTGTAAAGATGATTCAGTCATAAGGCGGCACCATTTACATTCTGCTCTGAGAAGTCTGTGCCTAATATCCTATATATCCTTAATAACCCATCTAAGGGGTTTTGAACAGGAAAGATTAACTAATTTAAAAGGAGTTATGGTTTCTAGTATTCCAGTTACTGTGGAATTAAAAACAGCCAAAAACTCTTCACAATTAACTGAGGAAGTTGCAGAGAGAGCGGGACCCAATAAAAAGTTAAATTGTTCAGAATCAGTAAAGTCTGTCTTCATTACAGGGCCAGATTCATTGGTCACAGGCATTGTTTCATTAGACGGAGAAATAAAAAAGGACAGAAGTTAATGATTAGACCAGGGAACAGATCTAAACTGCCAGTCAGTAGTGAGACTGAGCTATAATGAGGTATTCAAAAAGGCCAGATCTAACTTATGACCACTTATGTGTGGGAATATTAACGAGCTGGCTCCAGCCTAAATTATCCATAATATCAAGAAACTGTGCATAAAAAGTAGACAAAGGCATTACATTCATGTTTAGGTTAAAATCTCCCAGAATTAATGTATTATTCAAATTCACTTTCGAATGCATAAGTTGTTCAAAAAAAGGGGAATAATTTGAATTAAGAAGCCCAGGTGGACAATAAACCACACAAATACTAAATGACTTGCATGGAAGGAAGAGCATTTCATAAGCTGAGCTCAGGTTGACATTTTCAATAATCATATTCCAGCATTTCTTATAAATGATAAGAATCCCACCACCCCTCCCTCCCAAGTGGGGTTGTGAAACAATACAATCCCCAGGTGAATAAAGCCTGTTCAAAAGGACGGAGTCAGCATCAGGGCGTTAGGACTCCATTAAGCAGAAAAAGTCAAGGGATTCAGCAACAATCAAATCATAAAGAATTGAAAACTTTTTCCTAACTGATTGAGCATTGATGAGCATAATTTTCAACCTCAAAGAAGGAGCAGGAGAACAAGAATGAACACTGGGCACAGAAATCAAACAGGAAGATCTCCCAACTTGCCTCTTTCAGCAAATGAGGGTGAGATTACTATATTGACCATGACCATACCTAACAGGAATTGCATGACAAACTACATCATCAACGAAGTCATCAACAGTACATTCTATGTTAACCTCATCGGCACTCAACAGACACAAAGGAGCCCATAAAGGAGCTCCTTTGTCACGTTCATTCACCAATAAAAAAACCTACTTGCACAATTCCAAATCACACCAAACTTTCAGGTTAGCTTCTAAATAAATGTAACAGTAGTCCTGTGTGTTTTCATGAACATATTAGCTATTTTAACATTTTTACAACTAATTATATTTTTAACATCTGCTATAAACATTCTTTCCCCAAATCAAGGGTCAAATCCATATTTACATGACCTCACCTGGCGACCACCACCACCAAACTCCAATTTCTGACAGGTTTTAATCACTTTTCAATCACAGGAACTGTTGCACAACCGGGCCTGCTCACCTCGCGCTTCCCTCCACTAACTCTGGCTCCTCTTCCCTTGCGGCGGCTGCCAGCTCCCGACATCCCTGACGCTCTCCTCGGGCCTCTCTGGCTTCCTCCATACCACAGGCCTCTCAGCGGAGCTCCCGTAGGGGCTCCATGTCTTCTGCCTACTTGGCCCCGCCCCTAGGTGTGTGCGCGCTCGGCCGACATCAACACATTTAAAGGGCCCAGGGCGGGAACCTCGTCCTGGATGCTGCCCGATGACGTCACTTGAGGCTCATACTTAAGGCGAGGCTCTGTCCCCAGAACTTCGCCTTCGGTGTAGCTAGTTTGCTGTCCTAGGTTCCTGTGTTCTCCTGCTTCCTTGATCCAGTCTCTGTTCCAGTGTTCCTGTGTTCCTGTCTTGTTCCAGTGCTCCTGCATTCATGTGTTCCCGTGGTCCTCTTTGTATTCCAGTGTCTGTCCTGATTCCTGTTCCACGTTCCTCCATTGTCGTACCTTCTCAGACTGATTCACGGTACTGACCTCTGCTTGCCTGATTACGTTTGATCGCTGCCTGCAACTGACCACTGCCTGCCTTTTGACTATGTTTGACTGCCGCCTGGAACTGACCTCTGCTTGCCTGACCACGTTGACCGCCGCCTGGAACTGACCTTTGCTCATCTTGACTACGCACGGACTGATCTCGGAACTGACCCTTGCTTTGGCTGACTTCACTCGGACGGATATCCTGGCTTTGACCCTTGTGCTACACTTGGATACTCTGTTTGCTCCTGTGACCACCAGACCAGCCTACTCAGACGCTGCCCGCGGCCTCCATCAGACTAGACCAATAGGCGCTGCCTATCTCGCCCAGAGGACTTTCATTTCCTGTTGCCTTCCTGAGGTCTCCGGTGATTCTGGTTCAGGTCTTGTCTCTCCTTTCTTCACCAGCCATGCACCTTTGCTCGTGGTGGGCACACCTCTCTACTACCTCTCCGGGAGAACCTCTGAGGCCTACCTAAGTACAGGTGGTCCGGGTACCCAAGGGCTCAACCTGCATAAACCCCGGACTGCTATTGGTGAAGCTCCAGCTAGTCTCTGTTTCCTTGTGTGCTCCGCCTCCTGGTGGCAGGCGCTCTCTGGGTCCGACCAGAGGGCCGTGCCAATCCTGCACCAGGCCAAGGGTCCACCTCCAGCGCAACAGGGACCCCCTGGGAAAACAGGTGGGATAATTGAATTAATATTTATTTCTGACCCAAACTTTTGATGTGGTCAGGTCACAAGCACCCCTAATTCATACCAACACTTGAAAAATGTTAATTTTTATTAATAGGCAAAAAGTTTATTAAATTTATTGGTGCCATGTTCACAGGTTGCTTCCCAGGGGCTGACACTAAGGTGGGAGCTTCTCTACATGCTCCCCTTTAGAAATATCACCTTTTTACACTTTTAAGATCATTATTTTAAGTTGTATTAACTTTTATATAGAAACATAACATAGAAACATAGAAGTGACGGCAGAAGAAGACCAAACAGCCCATCCAGTCTGCCCAGCAAGCTTTCACACCTATTTGTTTTCATACTTATCTGTTACTCTAACCGCTGAGGTCAGCGCCCTTATTGGTATCTTTTTGGTTCCAATTCCCTTCCACCCCCACCATCGATGCAGACAGCAGTGCTGGAGCTGCATCTAAGTGAAGTATCTAGCTAATTGGTTTGGGGTAGTAACTGCTGTAATAAGCAAGCTACTCCTATTTGTTTACCCTGCCTGTGCAATTCAGTCCTTGTTGGTTGTCTAAATGTAAATCCTCTTTACTTCATTCCCCCCTCTCGTTGAAGCAGTGAGCTGCGCTGGATATGTATTCCAAGTGAAGTATCATGCTTAATTGATTTTAAACTTTAATTTTCCTACAGGCACTGTGTAAGTAGCCTCTTGCTGATGTTACTGCCCCAAGTCTGTGAGGACCCCTTGGCCTGCGCTATAATCACTCCAGGGCTCTGATTATGGCCCTGATGCTGTCTGCTGGTTTAAGCTGGCTGCGGCAGTATTCCCAGTGCTGCTGCTGCAGTGTGACACCAGCCAAACCGAGCGGCATTTATCTATTTAACAAAAACTCATTGCGGCACTTCTGGGCTCTCTCTGGCAGCCAGGAGCTCCCCAGGCGCCCGTGGCCCCAGCAACAATCGGATGGGTATTTATTTTAATTTTATTTACCCCATTTACGTGAGAGTATAACTACATAGTTCTTTCTTGAGATAAAGTATGTTTTGACTACCATAAAAACTTTAGACCACAGTTGATCCGGAGGGTATAAAATTATTGTGATTCTGCTTGTCATGCAGCCTCCCAACCTCCAGAGGCTCTCTGGATGCTGCTCTTACCCTTTCTCCACTCATTGTCACTATGATCCCATGACTCAGCAGGTTCCAGACTATTTAATCCTGCCTCTGGTTTTGCTCAGGGCCTTGTCATCAACTCTGTTCGTCTCCTGCTTGGCTCCATGTCTCTGAATGTTCCGTGGCTTTCCTAAGCCTTCTGTTCCAAGTTTGATCTGTGGCTTTTCCTACGCCTTCTGTTCCAGCTTTGACTCTGTGGCTTTCCCAAGCCCCCTGCTCTAGCTTGGCTCAGTGGCCTCCCTAGGCCTTCTGCTTTTGCCTTGCTCAGTGGCCTCCTTAGGTCTTCTGCTTTTGCCTTGCTCAGTGGCCCTCTAAGCCTTTTGTGTTATCTGTCTGGTCTAGTCTTTGTCTTGTCTGTCCTGCCCTGCTCCAGTGTTCCAGGTTCCAGCCTGTTCCAGTGTCCCAGCCTTCTCCAGTATTCCTGGTTCTAGGCAGTTCCAGTATCCCAGCCTGTGCCAGGGTTCCAGTGTCCCAGCCTGCTTCAGTGTGCATGCCTCCCTGCATCTGGTTCGAGATTCCAGTTTCATGCCTGCCTTTGGTTCCAGCCTTGCCTTGGCTTCAGTCTTAGTCCAGCACTAATTTCAGTCCAAGCTCCTGTCTGCTGGCCTCCAGACCCCAAGGGCTCAACTTGCAGGGCAGGTGGCTGGTATAGGCCAAAGATTCTCTAGCTTAGTTCTGTCTTGCCCTGTAGCCCTGGACTGTTCTGGTGAAGGTGTCGCAGCCTAGCTGAATCCTAAACCAGAACAAAAATCACACCCAGGTTCCTTATATTTAACTGGTTGGAAATAACAATCTAATTACATTTATTTTTAAATTTGCATTTAAGTACCATGATTTTCCAAACTTTACAGTCTCAGTTTTGCTTAGTTTAACATTAATATGTTTTGCCCATTTCAATACTGCATCAAGGCACTCAGTGATCTAGAGCTCATGTTTGATGATCTTGGCTCTTAGGGACGATAGTATTGAATTCCAAATGAGTGGATGATATTATCCAGGGTTTTTTCATAAATATTTTAAAGAATTGATGAGAGAATAGAAGCCTGGGGTATCCTCTACAGGTAATTTGTTTAAAAGCAATGCAGTTCAGCAAGTTTACCCCTTAGAGCAGTATTTGTAAGGATAGAAAATGTGATGAGATAGTCCATATAGCATGCACAAGCTAGAGATCACAACCAGTGTCCTATTTATTTTGCTTCTCATTAGAAATTGAAATCAGGTTAGCAGAATTTTAAAAACCAAAACCTTTACACAGCAAAGCAACTCTGAAAATGTTTCTTTTATCTGTGGTCATGCTGGGACTCCACAGAAAACAATCAATGTATCTTGAAAAAGGAAGAGATTGAAAACATTTCAAAGTGCAGCAAACGACTGAACCCCTGGTGTGACATCAATATAAAGCACTATGCCACTTGCTCTTTATCTGATATAAATTGGTATGGGAGGATGTAGTCAAAGTTGCAGAATATACAGGTCTTTATATTTTTAATAAAACGGTCAGCACTTACTGTACATCAGGTCAATGTGCTCCTCCAATATTGTCTTCTTGTTTTCTCTCAAAGGTAGCACTAATGTGGTCTAAAGAGTTGTGACCTACGTGGTCAGTTCTTATAGTAAACCTTCTTCTCCAGAAAGAGCTTCTGGTTGACACCATAGCCAGGCATGATTAGGAGGGTAATAATGCTTTCCTTTTTTCTTCTGTTTTCCTTGCTCTTTTGCATCTCCATGGTGAAATTCATATTTGACTGTTTGAAGCTTCTGTCTACTTTAATTCATCGTTTTTAGAGATTTTTGTTATACTGCATAGCTCAAGATGTTCTTGAGCTGGTTGCTATCAATGCCTATGTTAGACCCACTGTGATAGATCCCCAGGCTGTCTCTGTGCATATACTCACTCCTGTACAACAAACAGTGAATGAATCTCAGAACTGTTGGAAGATCCTGCTTGACCACTGGAAAGGTTACACATCTTTAATATTCCCAAACACAAGGAACTAGCAAGTCTAAAGGAAATACATATGGTAATATTGTTGTGACCGTCGCTGCCCGACGTCTCCACTATGCCACCTTACCTCTTTGGTGAATCCCTCTTTGCCTGTTGGAAGTTTGGCTGCCGCGGCATTAGCATGCTGTTCTCCTCCGATGTCCCCGGACCAGCTAGATACCGCACTCCGCCATGTTTCCCAGCAGCCTAAGGGCGTGTGGTGCGGCCCCAACTCAAGTACCAGCAGTGGCGCGAAACTCAGGGGCGTCCCCCTGAGGTGACGTCATCTCCACCGGATATTTAAGGTCTTTGAAATCGCTAACTAATCGAGTTAGAAAGGAGTTGGTATGGAGTTGGATTTGGATTACAAGGGAAAGGATTCCTTATGCTCCTAGCTACTCTGCCTTCTCGGACTTACCAGGAGTACCCACTCCTCGGGGGCCTCGTTTCTCTTTGCCGTTCAGGTCACAGTCTGGAACCAGTACTTGCTCCTCGGGGCTCACGTACCCGGACTTACCACCTAATACCACTTCTGCCAGAAAGTCATCACTGCCTACAACACCAGTGAGTTACCATCTCTCTCTCAGAGCGTTCCCTGGAACCAGGTACTCGCTCCTCGAGGGCCTACTTCTTTCCAGCTCCTGGGCTGCTTCTAAGAGACTATTCTGTGAGAGTTACCATCAAGGTTCTGTTCCTGAACTCTGCATACCCTGCCTACTCACTACATTCAGTTTCTCTACAGCTCAGTTATCCAGGATCACGGTTCCAGTGTCTGAGGGACTACTGCCCAGCCGGGCGTTCCAGCTCACTACTGCCACCTCTGGTGGTTCCATATACTGTCTAATAAAAGAACTAGTTTGTGTCTGTCTCCATACTCTGAACCTGACCGGTGGTCCCTCTCGGGATCTTTCCCCGGGGATGTGGTCATCTGCTACCAGCCCAAGGATCCACCCACAACTACCTCAAACACCAACAAATATTGATGGTTTAGTTTATACTCTGTTGGAGGAAGTGACATTTAAGGGCCACTTCAAAAGGTTATATTGTTAGTACACTTGCTAAAGCACTTTAGTTCCCACACTAATGACAGCGGCCAAGCATTATCAATTTGTTTGACTTATTGAACATCCCAAGTAGGATTGTTGTATGTTACTTGCATTTTGATTACTGGGAAAGACATCCCACCTAGGGTTTTCTTTTATTTAATCAAAAACAATCCAAGCAAATAGTCATTATGGTGTAGATTTTTAAAAGGTGCGCACGGACGTATATGTACACCCGATTTTATAACTTGCAGGCGCACGCAAGTTATAAAATCAAGGGTCGGCGTGCGCAAGGGAGTGCACAATTGTGCACCTTGCGTGCGCCGAGCCGTGCTGCCTTCCCCCGTTCCCTCCCCCCTAACCTGACCTTCCCACCCCTTCCCCTAACCTTTCCTCCCCCTAGCCCTACTCTAACCTCCCCCAAAAATGTTATTTTAGTTTTTGCGCCTGCTGGTAGGCTGCCGGCACACAATCTTGCGACACAGCGACAATGGCCGCTGTGTTGCAGGCCTCTGGCCCTACCCCCGCCTCCAGACCACCCCACCTCCGGGACTTACACGCATCCCGGGGCTTTATGCACATTGCCGGGCCTTTTTAAAATAGGCCCGGTGCGTGTAAGACCGGTTATGCACGTAAATCTTCTGGAGTCACGCGCATAATCTTTTAAAACTCCGGCCCTTTATCTTGAGGGCAAAGGTATCCAGCATGACATTTCAGTACTTTCCCTTTCTCTGTGGGACATGACATTTGTTTGTAGTTGAAGGTGAACACATTTTTTTGTTTATATTTTGATTTGCTGAAGTACAGGGTACATGTGAATTTACATAATCACTTTAGTAGTCACACAGAGAATGCTGTGACTGATGCACATTGGAAAATTGAAAACAATTAACAGGAGTAACCATTATCATTGTCTGGTATGGTAAAAAGAATTATATAGTAATTTAAGTTTTCTGTATTGATTTTTTGAACATCTCAAAAAGAAAACTACATACTTCATAGATTTAAAAATATATTTTGTAGTCTGAAAGAATAAAATAAGACACTTCGTACTTCCAAGCATCAAGTAAGAAAGCGAACAGGACTACAAGCAGGGATTCTGAGTACAGAGGTGGAAGTTAGATTCCACAAGCTAGATAATTGTACTTGACAGTCGAGGAAAAGGCAGGTCTTTCTCATTTATTTCAACAAGTATCAGAAGTTACCAACAACTGAAGGATAGCTGGGAAACAGCATCATATCCCCAGAGCTGTCACTGCTGTTGCCAGTTCTACTGCTGTCCAGACAAATATCCTGAAACACAATGAGGAACCAGTTCAGTGAAAGATGTCTGCAGATCAACACCCTCAGGAAAGAGGTAGCTGAACTCAAAGAGGAGATGGCAAGACTAAGAAACATCTGGGACAATGAGGACTACATCAGTGAAATGCTTATCAAGGCTTCAAAGATGGAGAACTCAAGCAGAGAGGAAGATTTAAATGGACCACCAAGTGACAGCTGGATCCAGATTACTATGGCTAATAAACCCTACACCATGGTTCTTATTTTCCTTGAACTGAAGAACTGGTATGGAAGTGGAGGAAGAGATAACATCCCATGATGAAGAGAAAGTAAAATATACAAACCCCAAAGCTACAGGCACAGCACCCACTGCACCTAGTAGGCCCTTGACATGGTTCTGCATAGGAGGCATAAATAAATTGAATGCCATTGTCATGGAGCTAAAGTGACTAACTGGGTTAGAAACTGGCTGAGTGGGAGGCAACAAAGGGTTAATGGCGTGTTCTCTAAGGAGGAGGATGTTGCTAGTGGTGTGCCTCAGGGATCGGTCTGTGAACCAACTTTTTAGCATTTTTGTAAGAGACATAGCAGAAAGATTGTTGGGAAAGGTTTGTCTTTTTGCCAATGATATTAAAATCTGTAACTGGGTAGATAGCCAGGAAGGTGTAGAAAACATGAGGAAGGAACTAGTGAAGCTTGAAGGACTAGTCTTAAGGTCTGGTAACTAAGATTTAATGCTTAAAATGCTGAGTAATGCATTTAGGATGCAACAACCCAAGGAAGAGGTATAGTATTGGAGGTCAAGGAAGTGCAGGATCTGGGAGTGATTGTATCTGATGCTATTAAGGTGACTAAATAGGTGGATAAAGGGACAGCAAAAGCCAGAAAGATGTTTACCTGCATAGGGAGAGGAATGGTCAGCAGAAAAAGGGAGGTGATATAAAGTGGATGGAGTAGATCAAGAGGATGACTACTAAAATGGTCAGTGGTCTTCATTCTAAAGCATTTAGGGATAGACTTAAAGATCTAAACTTATATATCCTAGAGGAAAGGCGAGAGAGGGGAGATATATTAGTGACATTTAAATATCTTAAAGGTTTCATGCCCAAGAAGTGAGCCTCTTTCAGTGGAAAAGATGCTGTAGAATGAGGGTTCATGTTATGAGGGTGAAAGGGAGTAGATTCAGGAAAAATCTTAGGAAATATTCATTACAGAGAGGGTGGCTGAGGCATGGAACAGCCTCTAGTGGAGGTACCAGAGACAAAACAGTATCTGAATTCAAGAAAGCATGGATAAATACAGGGGATCTCTAAGGAAGTGATAGGAATTATAAATGCTTGATTGACTGACGGGAATGTGGCGGAGTTGGCGCATCCTGAGATGGCAAACACCCGCAGGTCCCCACTGTCGGGAGGCGAGGCCGGGCGGTTGCAGGGGCCGACTGGAGCTTTGCAATACCAAACCCGTTCCCCGCGGGTTGAGCCATTGGGTGTGGAGGCTGGCTGGTCTTAGGTGGGTCCCTGTGAAGACGATGGGGTAGTAGCCAGGAATTCCGTCCAAAGTCAGTCCAAGATCAGAAGCCAGAAGGTTGCTGACAGCCGGTCCAGAGTCAGAAGCCAGAGAGTCGCCGATAGCCAGTCCAGAGTCAGAAGCCAGAGAGTCATCGATAGCCAGTCCAAGGCCGAAGCCAGAGGAAATACTGAAAGCCAGTCCAAAGTCAGAAACCAGGAGATCCGTCTGCAGGAACCAGGATGGGAGCAGGAACAGGATGTTACGATTCCTCCCACAACCAGAGCCATGGGAGGCCTCTCACCTCTTCTCCTGCTTCTTTGCTGCAGGAGCCACCTCCCGGGACCTTTCAAAGCGGCAGGAGCTGCTGCCGACATTCTGCCCACAGCCAGGAGGCTGCAGACGATGTAATCTTCATGGCGGTCCGGAGGCCGCAGACCTCGGGCTCCCTTGCGGCATGGAGCCGCTCCTCTGCCTACCTTCCAGGCTTGCGAACCACCTCTGACTTTGGGGCCTGCCCTGAGGCCCAGCTTCCTTCTGCTTCGCTCCTGCGTCGGTGTCAGCAGCAGCATGGCCACTGTTCATGGTCCTGCCCACTTCCCTTAAGGGGCAGAGCCGCGTTGTCTTTGCAGATTTAAAGGGCCAGCCCTCCTGGCCCCACCTGGACTCCTCCCTGGGCATCTTCTAATCTTCAGCCCTATTTAAGGGCCCTGCAGTCATTTCATCCTTGCCTTCGCAAGGGATTAGTCCTTCCTAGGACTTCTCGTCTTTACTCCTGTTGGCATTCCTTGTTCTTCATGGGATCTCTCGTTGTTCTGTTCCTGGTCCCTGCTGATGTCTTGATGTTCCGTGATCCAGTTACGATGTTCCGTGATCCAGTCTTGATGTTCTTAATGTTCTGTGATCCAATCCTGATGTTCCAGATGTTCTGTCATCCAGCCTTGATGTCCTGAACCCCTGGTGCCTCGTCCATCTTTCCTGGCGTGCCACCGTCGTAGTCCGTGACCAGCCCATGGGGGGCTGTGTAGGGTGCTGTGTGGTACAAGGCCTTCTTCTCGTCTGCAACACAAGCCTCCGGAGGGTCATCCTTCCCTGTAGCCAAGTCCCGTCTTGGTCCTGTTCCCTGATGCTTGTTCCGGCCCTCGGATTCCTGAATCCCAGAGTTCTGAAGGAACTAAAAAATGAAATTTCAGACCTATTAGTAAAATTTTGTAACCTATCATTAAAATCATCCATTGTATCTGAAGACTGGAGGATAGCTAATGTAACCCCCATATTTAAAAAGGGCTCCAGGGGCGATCCGGGAAACTACAGACCGGTTAGCCAGGAAAAATAGTGGAAAGTGTTCTAAACTAGAGATGTGAATCGTGTCCTCGATCGTCTTAACGATCAATTTCGGCTGGGAGGGGGAGGGAATCGTATTGTTGCCGTTTGGGGGGGTAAAATATCGTGATATATCGTTAAAATCGTTAAAACCCGCTAAAACCCACCCCCGACCCTTTAAATTAAATCCCCCACCCTCCCGAACCCCCCCAAATGACTTAAATTACCTGGTGGTCCAGCGGCGGTCCGGAACGGCAGCGGTCCGGAACGGGCTCCTGCTACTGAATCTTGTTGTCTTCGGCCGGCGCCATTTTCCAAAATGGCGCCGAAAAATGGCGGCGGCCATAGACCAACAGGATTCCACGGCAGGAGGTCCTTCCGGACCCCCGCTGGACTTTTGGCAAGTCTTGTGGGGGTCAGGAGGCCCCCCCCCAAGCTGGCCAAAAGTTCCTGGAGGTCCAGCGGGGGTCAGGGAGCGATTTCCCGCCGCAAATCGTTTTCCGTACGGAAAATGGCGCTGGCAGGAGATCGACTGCAGGAGGTCGTTCAGCGAGGCGCCGGAACCCTCCCTGACCCCCGCTGGACCGCCAGGAACTTTTGGCCAGCTTGGGGGGGGCCTCCTGACCCCCACAAGACTTGCCAAAAGTCCAGCGGGGGTCCGGAAGGACCTCCTGCCGTGGAATCCTGTTGGTCTATGGCCGCCGCCATTTTTTGGCGCCATTTTGGAAAATGGCGCCGGCCGAAGACAACAAGATTCAGTAGCAGGAGCCCGTTCCGGACCCCCAGGTAATTTAAGTCATTTGGGGGGGGGGGGGTTCGGGAGGGTGGGGGATTGAAGAAGGTAGGATTTGGCAAGGAAATGTTTAAGTTATTTGGGGGGGGGGGGTTCGGGAGGGTGGGGGATTTAATTTAAAGGATCGGGGGTGGGTTTTAGCGGGTTTTAGTGTGCCGGCTCACGATTCTAACGATTTATAACGATAAATCGTTAGAATCTCTATTGTATTGTGTTCCATAACGGTTTAAGACGATATTAAAATTATCGGACGATAATTTTAATCGTCCTAATACGATTCACATCCCTATTCTAAACATCAAAATCACAGAACATATAGAAAGACATGGTTTATGGAACAAAGCATGGCTTTACCCAAGGCAAGTCTTGCCTCACAAATCTGCTTCACCTTTTGAAGGAGTTAATAAACATGTGGATAAAGATGAACCGGTAAATGTAGTGTACTTGGATTTTCAGAAGGCATTTGACAAAGTTCCTCATGAGAGAATTGCAATAGTCTAGCTTTGAAAATATGATGGCTTGGAGAACTGTTTTGAAGTCCTGGAAGTGCAGGAGAGGTCTCAGACGTTTTAAGACTTGAAGTTTAAAAAAGCAGTCCTTGGTGGTGGAGTTGATGAAGCTTTTGCAGGTCAGTTGACTGTCCATGATGACTCCTAGGTTGAACCGCTGTGTAAGGGCGAGCCCATTCTACGGAGCCCTTTCCTGCGCAAAGGAAAGGGAACTCTCCCCGGGTGTAGCCTGCCTGTTTCTACCCTCTGACCCATGTTGAACCCAGTGGCGTAGCCACGGGTGGGCCTGGGTGGGCAGGTGCCCACCCAACTTAGACCCAGGCCCACCCAACTGGCACCGGAACTGCAAGGCTGTCGCGGGATCCCATCCCCGCGACAGCGAACAAGAGAACCCACTCCTCACGCGCCATCACGGGAGGAGGAATAGCCTAGTGGTTAGAGCACTGGACTATGAACCAGGAGACCAAGGTTCAAGTCCCGCTGTCACTCCTTGTGACCTTGGGCAAGTCACTTTACCCTCCATTGCCTCAGGTACAAAAAACTTAGATTGTAAGCCCTCTGGGGATAGAGAAATACTTACAGTACCTGAATGTAAACCGGTGTGATATCTCAATTGAGATGAATGTCGGTATATAAAAATAATAAATAAATAAATAAATAAATAAATCACGGCACACGTGGGGAAGCGCTGCTGCGGCCGTATGGCCAACCGGTCTTCCTGTTCGGGGGGGAGCGGAAGCACCGCGCGCAGCTTCCGCTTCCTCCCCCAATGCAGGAAGATCAGCTGCCTCTCCTGCTGCCACCCGTTCTCCTGCTATCTTCGGACCAAACGGCCCGCCGAATTTCCTGTTTGGGGGAGCGGAAGCGCCGCGCACAGCTTCCGCTTTCTCCCCCAAAGCAGGAAGATCAGCTGCCTCTCCTGCTGCCACCGGCCTCCTGCTATCTTCGGGCGTCGGGCAGTACTGCCCGCCGATCTTCCTGCTTGGGGGGGAGGGGGAGGGAGGAAGCGGACGTTGTGCGCTGCGCTTCCGCTCCCCCCCCCCCCCCCCCCCGACAGGAAGTTCGGACGCCCGAAGATAGCAGGAGTCCGGTGGCAGCAGGAGAGGCAGCTGATCTTCCTGCTCTGGGGGAGAAAGCGGAAGCTGTGCACGTGCTTGAATGTGTATGTGTGGATGAGAATGGGAGTGTGTGTGGGTGAAAACTGGAGCCTGGGTGTGTATGTGGGTGAGAATGGAAGCTTGAATATGTGGGTGAATGGGAGCTCGAATGTGTGTATGTGTGGTTGAGAATGGGAGCCTGGGTTTGTGGGTGGGTGAGAATGGGAGCTTGAATGTGTGTATATATGGGTGAGAATGAGAGCCTGGGTTTGTGTGGGTGGGTGAGAATGGAAGCTTGAATATGTGGATAAGAATGGGTGCTTGAATGTGTGTATGTGTGGGTGAGAATAGTACCTTAAATGTGTATATGTATGGATGAGAATGGGAGCTTGAATATGTGTGGGTGAGACTGGGAGCATGGGTTTGTGGGTGAGAATGGGAGTCTGGGTTTATGTGTGTGGGTTAGAATGGGTGCCTGGATGTGCGTCTGTGTGTGCATAAGAATATAAGCCTGGGGAGGGGTGAGAAAGTGAGAACTTGAATGTGAGCTTGTGGGGGGGGGGGGGTGGGGGGAGAGCATATGAGAGTGAGAGCTTGAGTGTGTGAGAGGGAGTCTGTGAGAGAAAGCGTGTTTGTGTGTGTGTGTGTGTGTGTGTGTGTGTGTGGAAGGGAAGAAGACAGTAATAGAAGAAAGACACTGAAAAGGAATTAGGAAATGAGCTATAAGGGAAAAAATGGGAAAAAGAGACCAGGATCAACTGATTAGAAAAATACAAAGATCAGACAAGAAAGGTAAAAATATATATCTATATTTTGAGATGTTAGCAATTTAAATAGAAGCAACACAACCGCTCTCTCAAAATTTATGGACAGGTAGGAGCCGTGTATAAAATCGTAATAATATAATAAGAAGGCTAAAGTACCACAAATCACCGTGAATTATGTTTGTATCATTAAGTAAACCTCATACTTAGGCGTAGATGTGAATGCTATGCTGCATAATTTGGCATTATTTATCAGTAAAAAAACAACTAGTAGACCTGCATGCCTACAGCCCACCCAGGTTAACCTTGTGCCCACCCAAAAAATCAATTCTGGCTACGCCACTGGTTGAACCGCTGTTTAGGGGTGAACCCATTCTAGGGAGCCCTTTCCTGCTCATAGGAAAGGGAACTCTCCCCGGGGCTCTTGTTTGAATATTTGCTACTACCACCAAAATCGGCACCCGCAGATGCTCCACTCCACCCAGGCATAGTTCATCATGTTTCAGGTCCTAGCACTCGTGTTAGACTCCCTGGTCTCTGTTTCAAGACGGGTTGGGTGCACAGAGCGGCCTCGGAGGGAACTTTCCTTCGGCCCCCCCCACCTTCCCCTCCCTTTCCCTATCTAACCCGCCCCCCCAGCCCTACCTAAATCCCCCTCCCACCTTTATTTTATAAGTTGCGCGCGCCGGCCAATGGCTGGCCCGCGATACCAGACACAGTAGCAAATGGCCGCTGTGCCTGGAGGCTCCAGCCTGCCCTGCCCCAGACCACCCCGCCCCCGACCGCCCCTTTTTTCGAGTCCCGGGACATACGCACATCCCGGGATTTACACGCGTCCCGGGATTTACGCGTGTAGGCTTTGAAAATCTGTCCCTATGTGTGTATGGGTTTCTGAGAGAGTGACTGTGTGTGTGTATGTGTGTGTGTCTGAGAGAGAACGACTGTGTGTGTATGTGTATGTGTATGTGTATGTGCATGCATGTTTCTGCGAAAAATGTAATGTTACACTCAATGCACATAATAAACCCCTTATTTTGAATTTATAGAAAACAGCAGCACTATCCTATTTGGAGTGTTTTGTTTTGGTTTTTTTTGGGGGGGGGAGGGGACTGCCAGATTACTAGCCTACCCTGGGCACCAACACATCATCATCCGGCCGTGACTAAATGAACACAACCTCCCGCAGAAAACTCCCCAAAGCCTGAGATACACTGAGAGATAAACTGAAAAAAAAAAAACAACCAAACAGCAGAAATAAAGGACATTTCAAAGAAACAGCAGACAAATGACAAAAAACAATTACCAAATCAGTATTGGACATGCTCCCCAAGATCTCCCACCAATTTACAATCTCTAATCTCCAGCAGTAGCCACCATGCCAAGCACTTGGTCACAAAAGACAAGTGAGGTTTGCATTTGCCATGTTAAATTGCAGGCATAAAAGCGTCTGTGCATATTGAAGCACGTGTGCTTCATTTCTAAAATATAGAAGTACATGTGTACTTGCAAACCATGCCCTGGCAAGCCCCATTGAGAAGGTACTTACTGTCACAGGTCCTCACCGAGCACATACGTACTTGCGAGATTTATAATATAGCATATATGCGTATACGTTCTACTTATTTATGCATATATGCTAAACCCCCATGTAACTCTTTGAAAATTATCTCCAAAATGCAGAACCTGTTTACACCAGCCATCTGCCTCTAATTTGAAAAACTAACTTGATTTAAGACACTGTAATTATGTTCTCTGCTGTGTAAACTACTCACTCACTAACTCATAATTAGCTTCAGTTCTTTGTAGTTGTAATATAGGTAAACAATTATCAATCATCCGTTCATTAATGCTTCCTTATACGGAGCAGCGAAAAGCAGCATTTGTCATCCTGTGATACAAGCTGATCAGGATTTCATGATTTGCTGAGAAATTTGCACGCAGTTAATTGGAAACTCACGGTACTGTAAACCATATGATTTTGCTGATGCCCTGCATTGCTTATTGAGCTTGAAGTCAAGGTAACAGTACCAGAGAAATATAGAAGCATAAGAACATAAGAACATGCCATATTGGGTCAGACCAAAGGTCCTGTCTCCAACACTGGCCAATCCAGGCATTACATGAGTTTAGTCACAGCTATTTTGTCTTCCTGCTGTGACTGTGGAAAGTGAGAGTATCTGTGACATGGAGAAGTTCTTTACCTTCAGCTGTACATAACTTTTTATTTTTGCTGTCTAGTTGATAACATCATATACAGTAAAAGGAAACGTTTTGTTTTTGCCTTCATTTTGGTGGTTGTTTTTGGGTAATGTATCTTTTATTTGTGGGGTGGGAGGGGGAAGATTAGGAAGTTCCTTGGGATTGACAGTAGAATGGATTCTGTGGCTCGGGAATTTTGTTTATTATTTGATGGGTGTGGGTTGGCTTTGAGGGGGCTAGGTTTTTTGATTTTAGAAATTTAAGCATAAGTGGGGCCAAGTTTCTGGACATCGGCTCCTATCTTCTGGAGTTAGGATCTTAAATTGGCCCTTTTGAAAATGTACTAGGGCTCAGTTCCTAAATTTAGGCTTCTAGTTTCATATAAATATAGGATCCTAAAAAGTGGGTGGCTATGGGAGTAGTTAGAGTGCAGAAAAAAAATCCAGTGCTTAGCAATGGACATATAGGGGCCAATATTCAGCTGATATTCAGTATATCCGTATCCGGTTAACTTCAGGTCAGCCGTATGGCATGACCAGAGTTAGCCGCATTGGTTAAGCGACTAACTCTGAATATTGGAGTTAGCCACATTACTTATGTGGCTAACTTTGGCCCACCCCGAAATGCCTCCCGCCCACCTCTGGACCACCCCCAACTTATGTGGCTAGAAGATAGCCGCATATGGCTTTAAATATAGCAGGCTTTTGAAAATTGCCCTCCTAATTTACAGCCTTATTAAATAAGGCTTTTCTCCCACTGTTCCTGTGGAGAAAAAACTTAGTAAATCAGTTCCTTAAAAGACTAAAATCTCAGCAAATTAATAACAGACCTACATTTAGGATCTTGAATTTTAAGTTCCTAAATTTAAGTGAAATTTTCATCTGAAAACTTAGGCTCCTTCATTCAGCTGAAATTAGGTGCCTAAATTTAGGTGGTTATATGTTTTTAAAAGTTGGTCTGTACAGGGGCACTCTTGAACTGCTGTAAGATGACTGCCTTATTCTCTTGCTCCTCTGAGCCTATGTAAAATAAGGTTTTTAAGCCAACCCATACCATTTCTGCTCCCTTCTTTTTTGTGCAGTTTTGTGCCTCATGATGTCTGGGACCACATCTGTGAAGAGTGAGGCAGCATTTACCATCGCTCTGGGCACTAAATGGACCAAGCATGAGCCACCTTCCCCAGAGAAGCAGAAGCAGGGGTAGAGTAAAACTATTGCATCATTGAATTTGGTGCTCTCGGAACTCTTGCAACTGAAAGAAATAAAACTTTATATAGAAGCCACATGTGCGATTAAGATTAAAAGGACTAGCCTGAATTCACAACCCTCCTCTTTTCATGAGCAGCTGGGTAAGTTGGAGCAGCACTTGGATGCAGTAAAAGCAACTGTGTTACAGCTGCAGGCTGTTGCACAGAAGACAGCACAACATCGAGGGCCTATCTAATCATGACTACCGGAACAATATCCCCATCCTAGGAATACAGGAATGTATGGAGGGCCCAGATATTGACATTTTGATGAAAATTATTCCTTCTTGCCTGAATATACAGTTCTCCCTGCCGCTTGAGATGGAAAGAGCTCATTGCCTGCCCTTGCGGCCTTTAAATAACTCTCGGCACCCGCGCTTAGTTGTGGATAAAATCTTATGTTGCCCTCAGGCACTGGCTATTTTAAATGCAGCTAAGACAAAAGAAACCTGTTATCAAGCATGGGAAATGTATTCTTTTTACCTGATCTAGCGAAGTCAACTGCTCAACATAAACAGGAGTTTCTCCATATGTGGCCATTGCTCAAATAGAAAGGGGCCAAAATGCGGGAGACACTGCATAATAGCATGTAAAGCTTTGAGTCTCCAGAGCAATTACAACAATTCTTTAAAGACTCTTAGTTAGCTTCGGAGGTGCCTACATGAACATTTTCTCTTAGCTCACTATGGTTTTTTTGCTGTTATTTTCCCTCGGAGGCAGGTCTGTGGACAGTCATCTAAGTGCAGACATGAACCCACGTTGTTTTGTTATCCTTAGCCATTCCCTATTTGTTTTTAGTTTGGGTATGGTTAAGCTCAGATCTAGAGTGCTGATGATTTCAGTCATTTATTTAAGAAGGATCGTCATGATATTTTTGCTTCTAATTGTATCTTTTTGTGCTCACCATGTTCTGTGTTTATTACCATGCCTACAGTTAATGCTTTCTCGATAGTGTCTTTGAATGTGAACAGTCTTAATCATCCTATTTGTTGCAAGAAAGCTTTTAATTATCTCAAGTCTCCTCATGCAGATGTTTACATCATACAGGAAACCCATCTTATTCATTGAGAGGCTCTTAAATTGAAATGGAACTGGGTTGGGGAAGTAATTTTTGCTCCTGCACCTCACAAAAAGAAAGGAGTTGCCATTTTGTTACATAAGAAGCTTGGTGTTAGTATCCTTTCGTAAAGGTATGATGCAGAGCGGCGCTGGATTCTAGCAGTGCTCTAAATCTAAGGGAGAACTTTACTTTTTTTGAACGTTTATGCCCTGAATGTGGATTCCCCTGATTTTTTTCCATAATGTCTTCTCTTTTCTGTTAAATCATCATGAGGCTAAATCATTTTGGGAGGGGACTTTAATCAGCCTCTTGATATCTTGCTAGATAGACAATCTTCCAGTAAGATTAGAGTCACTAAATTACAAAGAGTGTTGACTTCTTTCATCCCCGAATATGGACTGTGTGACCCATGGCACTTGCTTCACCCTATGGAGAAAGACTTTACTTACTTTTTACTTCCTTATCAGTCTTACTCTCACATTGATTATTTTTTGATATCGTGTAGTTTATTACCTTATGTATGTTGTGCTAATATTCAGCCAATTCTATTTTCAGACCATGCTGCCATTTTTCTTTCATTTACTTGGTCTGATTTACTATCTAATAGACTTGTATGAAGATTTAATAAGGGGCTTTCTCTTTTTCTTAAGTGTGATTCTCTTATTCAAAGGTCATTGGAACATTAATTTAAACAGTGTAAAGGACAGTCGTGGATGCAGGCCTTGCACATTTCCTTGGTATTCACTTGCTCAGAAATTGTTGAGCAATTTAAAGAATTTTATTCCTCCATATACTCTTCTGTAGTAAGTGCAGACTCACAACCTGGTTAACATTTTTTGTCCTCTCTGAGGCATATCTTTCTTATTGATATTGACAGTTGTTGCATTCCCCTATTACTTACTTTGAAATCCAGTGGGCCATTAACTCTCTACATTTCGGGAATCCCCAGGACCAGATGGATTCCCCATTGAATTTTATAAAAAGTATTGTAAATTTTTAGTTTCCAAATTGAACGAGTATGTTTCTGATATTTTAAATAATGCTTGGTAAGGGCATCCATTGTGATATTTTAAAGCTACTTGATCCATTCTGATATTTTAAATAATGCTTGGTAAGAGCATCCATTGTACCTGAAGACTGGAGGTTGCCCATATGACTGCAGCATTGAGCTCATTCTCAGAGCTACACCCCTGTGAGGCCAGGTCTAGCCTCTATCTCTGCATGAGACACTGGCCATGTTGACCTATATTCAAATAATCTGGCCTGTGGATTCATCCAGCCATCTTCTTCTCCATCAGGAGTCCATTTCTTCTTCATCATGAAGAAAGATGGATATCTCAGACTGTGCATCGATTATCATGGTCTGAATGTTATTACTAAGAAGGACAGATACCCCCCTGCTCTTAATAACCAAGCTCTTTGATTGCTTTCAGGGCGCCAAGATATTTATGAATTTGGACCTCTGGGGTGCATACAATCTTGCTCGCATCAAAGTCAGGGACAAATGGAAGACTGCTTTTAACACCCATGAAGGACACTACAAATATTGGGTAATACCCTTTGGGCTGGGTAATGCACCTGTATTTTTTCATAAAATGGTCAAGAATATCTTTTGCGACCTACTGTATACATGCATGGTCATTAGAGATGTGAATCGTGTGCCAGATCGTCTTAACGATCAGATTTGGCTGCGGGGGGGCTCGAATCTGATTGTTACGATATGTGAATTGGAATCGTTTCCGATTCCAATTCACATTTTTTTAGGAGGCCCGCACCGCAAAAAAAAAAAAAACAAAAACACATCCAACCCTTTAAATCGACCTCCCGACCTGACCCATCGCTAATTAATTTTTTACGGAGGCCCGCGCCGCAAAAAAAAAAAAAAAAACACATCCGACCCTTTAAATCGACCCCCCCCTCCCGACCCGACCCGACCCATCGCTAATTATTTTTTTACGGAGGCCCGCGCTGCAAAAAAACCAAAAAAACCCATCCGACCCCTTAAATCGACCCCCCCCCCGACCCGAACCATCGCTAATTATTTTTTTACGGAGGCCCGCGCCGCAAAAAAAACAAAAAAACCCATCCGACCCTTTAAATCGACCCCCCCAAAACCTCTTAAAGTTACCTGGTGGTCCAGGGGGGCCTCAGGGGACCTCAGGGAGAGATCCAGGGGGGCCTCGGGGAAAGATTTCCCAGGCATCAGCTGTTCTAAAAAAAAAAAAAAATGGCGCCGTTGCCCCTTTGCCCTTACCATGTGACAGGGTATCCGTGCCATTGGCCGGCCCCTGTCACATGGTAGGAGCACTGGATGGCCGGGGCCATCTTTAAAGATGGCCCCGGCCATCTTTACTCATCAGCCCATATTATACTATGGGCTGATGAGTAAAGATGGCTGGCGCCATCTTTAAACATGGCGCCGGCCATCAGCCCATAGTATAACATGGGCTGATGAGTAAAGATGGCGCCGGACATCCAGTGCTCCTACCATGTGACAGGGGCCGGCCAATGGCACGGATACCCTGTCACATGGTAAGGGCAAAGGGGCAACGGCGCCATTTTTTTTTTTTTTAGAACAGCTGATGCCTGGGAAATCTTTCCCCGAGGCCCCCCTGGATCTCTCCTCTCCCCGAGGCCCCCCTGGCTCTCTCCCCGAGTCCCCCCGAGGACCCCCTGGACCACCAGGTAACTTTAAAAGGTTTTGGGGGGGTCGGGAGGGGGGGAGTCGATTTAAAGGGTCAGATGGGTTTTTTTTTCTTGTGGCGCGGGCCCCCGTAAAAAGAAAATAGCGATGGGTCGGGTCGGGTTGGGAGGGGGGGGGGGTCAATTTAAATGGTCGGATGGGTTTTTTTGTTTTTTTTGTGGCGCGGGCCTCCGTAAAAAAATAATTAGAGATGGGTCGGGTCGGGAGGGGGGGGGGGTCGATTTAAGGGGTCGGATGGGTTTTTTTGTTTTTTTTGCGGTGCGAGCCTCCGTAAAAAAATAATTAGCGATGGGTCGGGTTGGGAGGGGGGGGGGGTCGATTTAAAGGGTCAGATGGGTTTTGTTTTTTTTTGCGGCGCGGGCCTCCGTAAAAAAAAATTAGCGATGGGTCGGGTCGGGTCGATTTAAAGGGTCAGGGTGGGTTTAGGGGCTTTTTTGGTGTGCCCTATTTAACGATACAATACAAATGCCCCTGACGATAAATCGTGGGCATTTGTATTGTATCGTGCACTCTAACGATTTTGGACGATTTTAAAATTATCTGACGATAATTTTAATCGTTCAAAAACGATTCACATCCCTAATGGTCATATATCTGGATGACATACTGATCTTTTCCCAGACCTTGAGCTGCCATCATAGAGATGTTTGGACCATTCTTCAGCACCTCTGAGAAAATAACCTCTATGCCAAATTGCAGAAGTGTCTATTCGAGCAAAAAGAACTCCCCTTCCTTGGGTATATAGTCTTTCGAGATGGATTTCAGATGGATTCCACTAAGGTAAAAGCTGTCCTAGAGTTGCTCATCTAGTGGGACTCAGAGCCTTGTAAAGGTTCCTGGGGTTTGCGAATTATTACCACCAGTTTATTCCTAATTACTCCTTCTTGGCAGCCCCCTTACTGCCCTTACTTACAAGAGTGCCAACACCAAGGATTGGCCGCCAAAGGCTACTGAGGCTTTTCAAAGACTAAAGGACACCTTTTTCTATGGACCCTGTCTATGCCACCCGGACTCTATATGGCCCTTCATTCTGGAGGTAGATGCCCTTATGCTTGGGATAGGGGCTATCCTCAGCCAATACAGCTCTGAAGATTCCCTTCATCTGTGCTCCTTCTCCAAGATGTTCTCCTCGGGTCAAGCACAACTACAGTTTTGGAGACTGGGAGCATTTGATAGTCAAATTGGCCCTTGAAGATTGGTGTCATGTTCCTGAGGGGGCTCAACATCACATCGCCATGTGGTCAAGCAAAGTTACAGTTTTCAAATAATTTGTATTAGTTATAAAGTCTTTTGTATGTTTTGTATGTTTTAATTTTTTTGTATGTTTCAATGTGATCTGCATTGAACATAACTGAGGATTTGGGGAATACAAAAATATCAAATAAATAAATAAATAAATGTTGTGACACCCACTTCACAGATCCATTTTGTGAAACCTTTTATAGGTAGCCTTTAAAATCATGAGTGGTTAACAACATTGATATGTTCCACAGACATTGATCACAAAGGAAAAGAAAAAGAAAGCAAGACCAATAGCTGCATATTCAAAAGGCTATCCATTTCAATTCAGGGTACAAACTGATGCATATATTCATACATCCACTGATGGAAAATGTGGCGTTTGGCCAGCCATGGGGCCATCCTGTGATGGCCACTCTTACCTGCAGCTCCAGATCAAGAGGGGCTTCCTGGGGCACCAACCGGCAAAAATGTGGCCACTTGCTGCGCAGGCACGCCACGGACTGCCAGGGATGCCGCTCAGCTGAGCGAGCATCCCCTAGGAGCATGCACACGTCGCTGAGCTGGTTTTAAAGGGCCCATGGCAGGAAAAGTCCTGCGGCGCCTCCAGATGACATCACAGGAGTGCCACTATTTAAGGCCTGCTCTGCCCCTCTTCAGAGGGGCAGAGCAGGCCCTGTGTCATCGGTGGTCCTTGTGTCCCTGTGTCATCGGTGGTCCTGTGTCCTAATCTGAGGATACCTTCTTTCCTTGCTGTCCCGCCTTGCTTTTCTCCCTCTGGATTGACTCCTTGGCTTTGGACCTTGGCTTGGACCCCGGCTTCATCTTCGTTTGGATTACCGGCTGACCTCGGACCTCTTTTTGACTTTGTTGGATTGCTGCCCGCCTTGACCTAAGTTGGTCCTCGTCTCTGGTGTCTGCTGCCTGCCTCGACCTCTGCCTGAACTGACTTGTCTTCTTCTCACTGGCCTTCTATATCTGCAATGAATCCTTCATCACCCAGAGGCTCGCGCATAAGTCCAGCCGACCCAAGCATTCAAGGACTCAATCTGAGGGGAACATGGGTTGGTATTGGTGAAGCTCCTGTTGGGCCTCTGCTCCAGTCAGCTTCACCTACTGATGATGAGAACCTGCAGGACTCCTCCCTGAAGGTAGCATCTACCTCACCTCAGTCCAAGGGTCCACACTTGCAACAGATTGCCAAGGCCATGGACCTGGTTAATCTCTAGGGCCTCCAGGTCATCCCCGGCTTGGCACAGAAGATTCAGCAGCAGCAACAATTTCTGGAAATGCTGGTAGGATCCATGGAATGCCTTAGCGCCCACCTCAATGCCACTGCAGCCTCAGCAGTTTCTCTGACTCCTGCGGTACCAGCAGGTGCATCAGCAATGCCCGTGGTACACCACCCTGTACCTTCCTGGTATGTGGAGATCCCAAGTAGTGCTGCAGATTCTTAAATCAGTGCTTCATACATTTTTCACTCCAACTTGTGCAATTCTCCAGTGACACCATCAAGACCACCTTTATCCTCTCCCTTCTGGACAGGAAGGCCTAGGCCTGGGCCTGGGCCTCTCCCTTGTGGGAGCATGGAGACATACTTCTCCAGAACATAAGAGCATAAGATATGCCATACTGGATCCAACCAAGGGTCCATCAAGCCCAGTATCCTGTTTCCAGCATTGGCAATCCAAGTCACAAGTACCTGGCAAGTATTCAAACATGAAATAAATCTCAACCTACTAATTCTTATTAATTAATAGCAGTTTATGGATTTTTCCTCCAAGAACTTATCCAAACCTTTTTTAAACCCAGTACACTAACTGCTGTAACCACATCCTCTGGCAATGAATTCCAGAGCTTAACTATGCGCTGAGTGAAAAAATAATTTTCTTCAATTTGTTTTAAATGAGCTACTTGCTAACTTCATGCAGTGCCTCCTAGTCCTTTTATCTGAAAGAGTAAATAACCAATTTGCATTAACCTGTTCAAGTCCTTTCATGATTTTGTAGACTTCTATCATATCCCCCTCAGACATCTCTTCTCCAAACTGAACAGCCCTAACTTCTTTAGCCTTTCCCCATAGGACAGCCATTCCATACTCCTTATCATTTCTCCATTGCAGCTATATCTTTTTTGAGATGTGGTGACCAGAACTGCACACAGTATTCAAGGTGCGGTCTCACCATGGAGTGATACAGAGGCATTATGACATGTCCATTTTATTTGCCATTCCCTTCCTAATAATTCCTATCATTCTGTTTGCTTTTCTGATCGCCACAGCACACTGAGCCGATGACTTCAATGTATTATCACTATGACTCCTAGATCTCTTTTCTGGGTGGTAACTCCTAAGATAGAACCTAACATTGAGCATCTACAGCAAGGGTTATTTTTCCCTTTATGCATCACTTTGCACTTGTCCATGCTAAATTTCATCTGCCATTTGGAAGCACAATCTTCCAGTCTTGCAAGTCCTCCTGCAATTCATCACAATCTGCTTGAGATTTAACTAATCTGCATAATTTTGAGTCATCCGCACATCTGATCACCTCACTCGTCATACTCCTTTCCAGATTATTTATAAATATATTAAAAAGCACCGGTTCAAGTACAGATCCCTGAGACACTCCACTGTTTACCTTTTTCCACTGTGAAAACTGACCATTTAATCCTACTGTCTGTTTCCTGTCTTTTAACCAGCATGCAATCCACAAAAGGACATCACCTCCTATCCCATGACTTTTTAGTTTTCTTAGAAGCCTCTCATGCAGGACTTTGTTGAACGCCTTCTGAAAATCCAAATACACCACATCTAGCGGTTCACCATTGTCCACATGTTTAATCAATCCTTCAAAAAAATGTAGGAGATTTGTGAGGCAAGACTTCCCTTTGGTAGATCCATTTCGCTGTGTCCTATCAAACCATGTCTATCTAAATGTTTTCTGATTTTATTCTTTATAACAGTTTCCACAATTTTTCCCGGCACTGATGTCAGGCTCACTGGTCTATAGTTTCCCAGATCACCCCTGGATCCCTTTTTAAATATCGGGGTTACATTGGCCATCTTCCAATCTTCAGGTACAACACATGATTTAATGGTAGGTTACAAATTAATTGAAATAGGTCTGAAAGTTCATTTTTTAGTTCTTTCAGAACCCTGGGGTGTATGCCATCAGGCCAGGTGATTTACTGCTCTTCAGTTTGTCAGTCTGGCTTACCACATCTTCCAGGTTCACCGTGATTTGGTTCAGTACATCTGAATCATCATTCTTCAAAACTGTCTCTGGAACGGGTATCTCCCCAATATCTTCTTCAGTAAACATCAAAGAATTAATCTTTCCGCGATGGCTTTATCTTTCTTAAGGGCCCCTTTAACCCCAGGACTTACAGCAGTTCGCAATATTTTTAAATTGGTGTTTTATGAACCCTGCCAGCTGGCCACAGTGGGATTGGACTTCCTACACCTCCAGCAGGGCGCTCAGTCTTTGATGGATTATGCCATTGAGTTTTGCACTATGGCCACTGAGCTAAATTGGTGAGAGGATAGCCTTCAAAGCATCTTTTTGAAAGGACTATCCTCGCAGGTAAAGGATGAACTATCTGCATAGGAACTTCCCAAGTTTCTGGACGTGCTCATCAATCTGGCAGGGAGGATCGACCGCCGCCTCCATCAGCGAGCCCAGGAGCTGCGACCTCCATGGAGGCAGGTGATGCTGGCCCTGTCCTTCTCACATCTGCTTACTGTGGTACCGGCAATGCTTCCCAGAGGAGAAACTCCGCCGCTGCACCTTGGGATTCTGCTTTTACTGTGCCGGGAAGGGACATCTGTTGGCACACTGTCCCCAGAGGCCGGGAAACTAACGCCTAGGATCCAGTGGGGAGATGATCCTAGGCTTTATCACTCCTGCTCCCCAACTCAACCTGCCAGTGTCCATCGTTGTCATGATGCATGTCTACTAAGAATCGATCCCCCATCAACTGTTCCCTTAGCTACACCTTGGTGGGATTGCTGCCTCAGTATGCAGATTATGCGGATGTGTTCTCCAAAAGTAAGGCCAAAATGCTGCCCACTCACTGTGCATTCGATTGTACCATTAACCTGGTACCTGGTGCCAACCCTCCCGGAGACTGAAGCTATGTCCCAGTATTTCAAGAAAACTTTGACCAGGGCTTCATCAGACCATCTACATCTCCCGCTGGGGTGGGGTTCTTCTTTGTGTCCTAGAAAAACTGTTCCTTATGCCTAAATGCGATAATAAAAAAGGATCGCTATCCATTGCCAATCATCTTGGAGCTCTTTGACCACCTTCAGGGAGCCAGAGTGTTCACGAAACTGGACCTCCAGGGGGCCTACGATCTTATTTGGATAAAGCCAGGTGATGAATGGAAGACAGTGTTTAACATGTGGGACGGCAATTCTGAGTATCTGGTGATGCCTTTTGGCCGATGTAACACCCGTGGTATTCCAAAATATGATGAATTAAATCTTCAGGGATCTTCTGTATGCCTGTGTAGCAGTTTACCTGGATGTCATTCTCATCTTCTCAAAGAACCTCTCATCTCATTGACAAGATGTTTGTCAAGTCCTTCAGTGACTATGAGCAAATAATTTATACATTAAATTAGAGAAGTGCATCTTCAATAAGGAGAGTTTACCCTTCCTGGGATATATAGTTTCCAGCAGTGGCTATCATATGGATTTGGAGAAGGTCAAGTGTATTCAGGAATGGGCACAACCTTCGGGCCACCGCGCCTTGCATAGGTTTCTAGGTTTTGTGAACTCTACCAGCACTTCATGCCCAATTACTCCCGGATCATGGCCCCACCCGTCGACACTCACCAGGAAGGGAGCCAATACCAATGCTTACACCATTCGGATACCAGACATTCATTCATCCTAGACGTTGATGACTCCTCCTTGGGCGTAGACACCATCCTGAGCAAACACTCCAGTACAGGAGTCCTCCACCCTTGCTCCTTCATCTTCTACAAGTTCTCCTCCGAGCGGAATTATGGAATTGGAGACAAGGAGTTGCTAGCTATCGAGATGGTGCTTGAGAAGTTGTGACAGTGGTTGGAAGCTATGCAACACCAAATTACTACATGTACACCGAACACAACATCTCCACCATGCCCAAAGTCTGAATGCATGCCAAGTCCGATGGTCCCTATTCTTCATGCATTTTGATTTTGAGGTGAGGTATCGGCCTGCTACAAAGAACACCCAGGAGTATGTTCTCTTTTGATCTTTTGAGGCGGAAGACACGCCAGATTTCCCCAGGCACATTATCGATCCAGCATGGATTCTCTTGGCCTCTTCTATGACTGTCCCACCCAGGAAAGATGGTCGTTCCTGTTGCGACTGTTGCTGCCCGACAGTTTCACTCTGCCTACCTTTCCTTTTCTGTGACTCGTCCTGCTCCTCATGGACACCTGGCTGCCGCGGCGTCCGCCTGCCGTCATCTCCGGTGTCCCCGGACCGGCTTGGGCGCTGCCTCCCACCATGCTCTCCAGGTACCTTAGGGCGCACGCGCATGGCCCTCATTCTTATTTCCTCATTGCCGCGTTCCTCAGGGGCATCCCCCCGTGATGACATTACGCTGCCCGGATATTTAAGCCTACTGTTTATTGCTAGCAGTTGAGTTAGCAAGGGGAATCTTACGGATGGGATTCGCTCTCCGTACCCAGCTACTCTTGCCTTCCAATTTACTTTGGACTCTCTCTGCTAACGGGATACCCGCTCCTCGAGGGCCTCTCTGCTTCTTTCAGGTCGCTGTCAGGTAACCGGTACTCACTCCTCAAGGGCCCATGTTCCGCTGCCTGCATCTATCTCCTTTTCTACTTGGAGGAATTCGCTATAGACACCATCAGTGAGTACTACGACCATCTACTCCTCAGAGCTGTCTCCCTTGAACCAGGTACTCGCTCCTCGAGGGCCTGCCCCCATTCCAGTGCCAGTGCCATCTCTTACGTGGAAACGCTGTGTGAGTACTTTGCCAACAAGTCTCTCTACCTCCAGGGAT